>NC_031684.1:92407-429151 GCF_000149555.1 Fusarium verticillioides 7600
TTGGGTGAAAAACACACTTTTTATTCTCCGGAGGAGAGAACGCCCTTATACTGCCGCCTCTGTCAGAGAGGGAGTAAGGGGATATTGTTTTTTTTTTTCAGGAATCTCCAGAGACCATCTCGACCTTCTGCACCCCCACTGTGGTGGAATACAGGGGGCGGTGCTTGGCATCGACCTCTCCACTGGCGTCTTCTCATCCAATCTTTCCAGCAACAAGACTTCACTGTGGGGGGGGGGGGGGGGGGGGGGCGACCACTTTAGTACGTGCCAAACTCTAAACGCGTAGCGTCATGTACGTGAGCTCGTCGATTGATCGTAACCATCTTATCTTTTGGAACAGTCCGGACCCTGGATATCATAGATTATCTTGAACCATTGCATATGTAGATGGCTGGTATACAGCCTGAGCTTACTTTACAAAAGTGCTTCTTTTGAATTGATAGACCTGACAGTTGATACTCACATCACGCGCTTCGCACGAAATCCTCGATGGATGAGCGATGAGAACTTCAAGTATATAACTCTTTACCCAAGGCTTGGCTACCAACGCGGGATAGACGGTTGGATAGTTTGCGGAGCTTAGATACAATATCTTGCGGTCCGGAGAATAATCAGATCGCAACGGGTGTCTCTTTGTCATAAGAAATACTTCTCCTAGTGTCAGTCATATCTGGCCATTTAGACTGCCTCGAATACATCATCGGCCAGTTCATCCCCTCGCTCAACGACTATGAAACACGGAGGATTATCAATGACACTCGAACATGATATCATTCACATGCAAGTATTATGCAAAGCCCATACAACAAAATTACATTCGACATCAGGATTAATTGGCTTCCTGGTCCTCAAGCTGTTCGAACATCTCAGGACCAAAAGTATCAACAAGGAACTGGCGAACCTCCTCATTCCCTCCCTCTCCCACCGTTAGTCCATGCGCACTGCCTTCAAGCTTCAGACCCCGGAGACCTGTCGCTCTCGACAACGCAACATAGACTTGCCCTTCTGCAAAAGCCCTACTCAGATTGACAATAACGCGTTCCAGAGTCATTCCCTGGCTCTTATGGATAGTGATAGCCCAACCAGGTACAAGCGGAATTTGGGTTCGGTGCAGCAGGGAATAAGGCCCGATATCGCCGATGGCAGTGATCACGCAACAGGGATATATTGTGCGGACGCGCCCATTGCTGAAGCGCACGCGCGGCCAGACGCGGTCTTCCTTGTTGGGGTGAGTCTGTAGGTGCTGTGCAGTAAAGGCTCGAACGTAGAGTTCTCTCTCGATCGAGTATGGTTCTTGGAGTAACGGTAGTTTCTTGAGGTCGATTCTCTCCCAGCCGCAAATGACGCCCTGACTTCTCGTTGACGAGTCCAGCTCTGATATCGAGGTTTACTTGGAGCATGACTTGCATTGTTTCCTTGAGGTCGACGACCAGGTCGAGTTGATGGTCCTTGTGTACAGCCAATGTTCCGTCTTCAAGCCTTTTGCTAAACTTCTCATTCTCCCATTTCAGTACTTCATTCCATTTGAAGCCATCACGGGCCGTATACTGTTTCGGTTTATACTCTGTGATCGCCTGAAACTTGGCGTGATTGATCGGGTCAACCTCGTCTCTAGTGCAGAGAAGCTGTGGCGCATCGTCATCTTCGCAGTCGTGATTCATGAGCAGGTCTATATCATTCTCGGTGAAAGGGATCCCAAGGCGGCATTTCTGTAGGACTTTGATGAATGTGGGGTCGTTCTGGCGATGAATTCCTCTCAAGTTGAAACAGGCAAAGTTGGCCTCGGCCCAAGCATTGCTTCTAAAGGCCCATTTGTCCTCGTCAGCCCATGGTCCGTGGTCCCTGGATTTGGGACAAGCATGCAGGCCCTCTGCACTGTTGAACTTGGTTGGGGCACCGCAATGATAGCACCACTGAAAAGGTTTGACAGGGGCTAGTTGGCAAAAGTCCCCGGTGACGATGACCTGAATGCCACCGAAGGCCAAGTGTTTCTTGTCCGCTCTCACGCTTTTCAAGCACTCATTCATGCAGTTTAAGAAATTACTGCTAATCATGCTAACCTCGTCGATGATCAGCACGTCTGTTCTTCTAAGACGCCTTTTTGTGGTCTTCTGGAAGCATGCGCCCCTGAGCTCGGGTATTCCTTTTTCAAACATTTTGGGTCCCCATCCCATATAAGCGTGGGCAGTCGTGCCTTCGATCGGCACAGCAGCACGACCAGTGGGTGCGCAGATTTTGACGCTCTTGTCCTGACCCTGCAACCGGCTAATAGCAGTCTTGAGAACAGTCGATTTACCGCTACCAGCGGAGCCAGTGAAGAAAACATTGCGTCCATCGTTGACTATGGTGTTGAGCAGACGATGCTGCTCAACAGAAAGTTTAAGTTCTATTTCTGGCTCAGTGTTGATCACAGGTCGATCGCCAGGAGGGGCCAATTGGTCGTGTTGGGTGTTGTCTTGATGGCCACCGGATGAGATGCCGAGGAATGATGCTTCGCGTTGAGTCCGTTTGGGTGAAGGAGGAAGCGATTGTGATTGATTGTCGTTATCGCTTGTCGGGGCAGCATCACTGGCCTTTCTCTTTGTCCCCTCCTGCGGCGGAGTAGGAAGGTAAGTCGGAGGGGGGGCTGGACCTCTCATTCTGGGCACCTCGTGGGTCGCGTGGAAGAACGAGATACGTATCTAGCATATCATGTCAGTGTGTGCTTGCAGTGAGTGAGCCTTGGGAGTACCCACATCACACGTCGAGTAGGTGATCGATCGCGTTGGCAAAAGGTTGGATTGCGGGAGCGTGACGCGCCTGATTTATCGAGGGTTAAACTCAAAAACGCGGAAGTGATTTACTGCACGTGACCAGGCGTTTCTGACGCAATCATGGCATCCGGTATCTTCTCCAATTCGTTATCTTTTGGAGTTTTGCTTTTTCTGGTGCAAACGCCTCATTTGCTGAAATCATCCGCTGATCGCAGCGCAATTTGACGCGGCTTCAGTTTGATTCTTGACGCCCAACACCGATACAAGGGGGTATACTCCTCCCTCAGTGGGTCAGCCCACTGGGGCTTTAGTGCCTCTAGGGGTTCGCACGGTAATACAGTGTGAAAACAGCCCGTTGTGCTAGTCAACCATTACAAAACGTTGCCCCATACAAACTCAACAGCAATATTCAGCATCGCCGTCATCTTATCGCTCCCCATCTCCCAGTTCTGCAACCTCTGCGCTTTAGCCGCATTCCCCGCATCTGCTTTCGCTTCGACGAGCTCACCTAGGGTCATAAAAGGACAGCTCATATCAAAGAAAGCCTTCTCCGTCTGCCATTCCTCGAGACTTCTCGCTTCCCACAATAGTTTGCTCGACGGGAGAGGAAGGCTGCGCATGTCGCTGCAGATGTTGCATTTCTTCCCATTCTCAATGGTGATTACGCAACCAATTATCAGCCATAGACAGGACATTCGGCGGCGCGATTCTGCGAAGATCCAGTCTTGCCATGTTGAGCTTGGCTCGGATATTTCAGTGGTCGAGTAGCTGCCAGTATGATCGAGGAAGCGGGAGCCGATAAGCTAATATGGAGTTAACTCAAGATTCATCGTGAGGGTTGACAACGCTGACCTCTGCTGTTTCAAAGAGCCTAGAAGTTCTCTCTTTGCTCTCTGAGTCAAGTTCGCTCATCGACATCATCATATAGATGATCATAGCCTCCAGACACAAATGCAACTCATGAGGAGAGGAGCTGTGCAACTACTTCGAATCAGTAGAAGTTACTCGAAAAGACTCGTCACATTTACCTTTTCTCGAAAGCGCTCCTCCTCAGCAGCAACCATCCTCCACAAGAAGGACTGTGTTTCCGGTGTTCTCACTGCAAATAGCTGGGAAATCGCCACGGAATTACCCAACGTCTCAGGGAGAGTTTTTAAATGCCAGTGGGGATGAATGAACGGCGGGAACGTTTGCCGACGGAGCATCATCTGAGGATATGCGTAAAGCATCTGCATGATGACTCTGGACGCGTGCTGCATGCTTGAAAGGCGATGAGAAACGCGTGTTAGATCTCCCTTGGAGCTGAGCGATCTCGGAGGCACGCGAATCTGCATATCGTTCATGGTGCCGGGCAGAAACATTTCCAGAGAAGCTGGCATAATTCCAGAGGGATTGGTGGATATGGTGTCCAGCGATGAGAGGAAGTCGCTTCCGAATTCGTCCAACTCAAGTGAAAAGCTCGGAGGCTCACATGCAATGACGCCATTAACGGCCTCCAGCTCATTACTCAACCGAGCATTGAGATCAGAGCAAGGCTCATTTGACGTCGCAGCGACTCCGTTACGAATTGGTCGACCAAGCGTGCATCGCAGATCCTTCTTGGTGCATCTCGAACATGGCTGACCAAAGTCGCATTTCGTCTTGGCTATTCTGCAGGAAGTGCAAGACTTTGGGCGTCCTTTACGTTGAGCTTGAGCGCGTCGGCAATAATTGACGTGTCGCTTGTATGGGTGCTCTGATGGTGGTCAGCAGCTGACGGGGAATGCTAGGAGCGGATATACCTTGAGTGAAAGCCTTATCACATAACTGGCACGTTTGAAAGAACAGAGGCTCCGACATTATTTCCATTGCAATTGATACGAATATTGGTGAGTTAAGATGGCATGGAGGAGAATAAGTGCAGGTTGGTAAGCAGAAAAGGTCTTCGGATTTAAGGCTAAATTCCTGGGGCTAGGACCCACGTAAGGATCCACGGAAACATCATCCGTAACCTACCATCATATGATACAATTGCTATCTACAGAGGAAGCTCTTCGCTGAGATTACTGAAAGTCCTGGTAGGCCCATCCTCCCCAATAGTCGCCATTTGCACGATCCTTTCTGCGCCAACTTCAGGAGTCGTTCCGTACTCATGATAACCCGACAAGCCGGTCTTCACCAACCCCGGACAAACAGAATTGACCTTTCCACCCACATCATGTAACTCGCGAGCAAAGTTGAGCATGAGCATATTAACAGCTGCCTTGCTCGCATCGTAGGCCTTATAGTCAATGTTGTAGTAGATTGTAGTTTCGTCAGTGGCCTTGGTGAGACTGCCCATGACGCTTGAGACAAAGACAATGCGAGGGGGAGCATTCTTTGCTTTGCGAAGAAAAGGAAGGAGGTTTGCGGTTAGACAACCGGTCCCTACTACATTTGTTGCAAATGTCTTGGAGAAGAGATCCCAGGTTGAAAGGTCCTTGTTGAAATCGAGCAAAACAGCAGCGTTGTTGATGAGAACATCGAGATGTCCATATTTCTCATCGATATGCTTGACTGCTTTGTCTATGGACTCAGGAGATGTGAGATCAAGCTCTACGACTGAAGCTTGATGGCCGTTTTTGCGAAGATCAGAGGCGATTTCTTCACCGGCTTTTGTGTTTCGAACGCCGAGGAGGACATGGTAGTTATGCTTGATGGCGAGTTCTTTGGCAACTGCAAGACCGATGCCTTGAGTTGATCCAGTGACAAGAGCAAGAGTTTGAGACATGATAGGCAAGTTGAAATGTAAGAAGACTGTGTGTATTGATGGTTGATGATGATTTTGGTCAAGGGCTTGAACGTGAAGTCTTTATATAGGCAATTTTCTAATAATCGCATCAACCAATTTACCTTTGACATGCTCTTTCTAGTGTAATCCAATGGCCACATTGGCCTATGAGTTCCATATTTTCCTAGTGTCCTGGACGCTTCCCCGTGGTGTTGCCCAGATGGATCACCTCGCGTCCAAATTCGCCGGCTCCAAAGTGGAGCCACAACGGCCAATTTGGCCGTTGGTACGGAGTAGCTAAAGCCAACCAAGCATTGAGGTTCTCTGAATATGAAGCAGTGTTTCATTCTAATATGGGGAACACGGAGTTAATAAGAAAGTCTCAAAACATGTGTAAGTATGTTTCATAGTAATATAAGGTTGAGGTGTTTGAAACACAAACTGCCCTGTTACAGGTTTTCGTTTGGTAGTGCCGGTCTCCAATCTTACAGATCTTCAGACATGCGTCCTTTAAGAACTAAAGACATCAACATCAGATATTCCATTTAAAAGTCCCTATTGCCATCTCTTATGAGACTTTCACACAGGATGCCCTTGTCCTCGATGGCTACGGTGATGCCAACGTGTACAAGAATGTTTTTATCGAGGTCGGGTATAGGTTATGTAGACTGAAACTTGACGCTTTGGGCTGAAAAGGTCAACGGCTCAGGCGCGATATGTATTGTTAAATCAAACCGTTTCTAGTATTCAGTGAGAAATTCCAAATTATTCTTGCTTTAATCCATTATTGTCAGAGCTTCTTCCCGTTTCATGAACCGCAGTCGATCCAGACAGTGTCTCTGTTGTTCCTCATTGCCACTTGAGAATATCTACAATGACATAGCATGCAATCAACAGATCGAATGAGTATGAGTATTGACATGTGATCTGGATAGTCATATGCTACTCCATAGTACCTAGAATACCTGTGCACTTGGCATATCCTTCGATAGTACATAATGTATGCCGAGTTTTGACAGGGTCATGCGAACCCACGTACCATTCTGACCTGAAAAGCCAAGGCGTGGGGAAGCTTGGCCAGATTAGCAGGTCACTTGGAGCTGTCGCTCGTGTCATCCGACGATGGTCCCTCGGACGAGGGGATATTCGACAAGTCGGCAGGCTGGTACAAAGAAACCTAGAACATTTGTCACTCATATGATGACCTTGGTTGGAACTCATCAGTACTTAAGACTCGTGTATACGAGGGGGAAAAGCGATGATACTCTTGGGTTCCTATCGCCAGGTTACCAAGCAAGACTGATAATGAGGCCGCTTCGTATCTGCAAGATACAACATCGTGTCACTGACTCGCAAATAGACGCGTGATGCATTCACTTAACAAGCAATACTACCTTCCATATCAAAAGCGGCATGATATCAACCAGAACATCATAGCACAGCATGTAAAAGGCAGTTCCCATACCCAAGCGAGCCTTAATAAATCTCGCAGCTCCCCAACTACCCCTCTTTACCACTGATAACAATCATCTCTACTGCAAGTCATAAACAGCGGAGTGATAATTGATTGGCCAACCAACTCCGCGTTGAGGGTGGTATTGCCGGGAGACATGGCCCAACATGGAAGGTCCCTAGATGTGCAGGGATGTCGTGGTAGATCACACGGATGTCGTTCGTCAAAAAGGACCTGTGCCAAGAAAACGCAGGGGCCGTCATGGCGCTTGCAGAGTGCAGAAATAGCCTGGCGTCTTTATCTTGCAGATCAGTGTATATTGCGGTGTAGTGGTCTAGACTATGGACTTCCTTTTAGGGTATGATTGCTCGGATAGTGGTGTTGAGATGGCGGATAGTGTCTTTCGCTCGCAACCCATTCAATTCCTATGCCAGTATGATCATATCTACGACCGCACCGCTTATTTCTAGCGTCCTAAATGCTCCGAGGATGTGCTAAGAAGGTTTATCATGCTTAACCTTACTCTTAAGCTTGCAATCCTCACTAGTTACTAGTCCTCGGCGCATACATACAAATCAGGCTATACACTCCGCACCCTTTCCCCAAAGTGCAAATCTACGATGGTTCGTCCCGAGCCGTTTATTCCCTCGGCTGTTGTTTGTCCGAGAAGACCTTCCTATCTCGCTGCCGCCGAGATATCGCAAAGATGACGTGCTAACCCTTAGCGGGACTGAGGGCCAGGAACAAGTGACCCCAGATAGCAATGCCGCATGACGGTGGTGTTTGCGAGATAGTGCCTGGACAAAAGACCCTTCTTGCAGCGCTTATATCCCAGAATAGGTCAGTGGGTAGTTGTGAGCTTCTAGATATTCGAGGCCAAGATATACAAAAGTCCCGGTTGAATTGGGAAGTTGGATAGAAGCGTGTATGACTGGAAGCATAGTAATGTAGTTGTAGAAGTATATAATAGATCCTTCGAACATGTCTATCTGAACTTCACGAACATCATCAACTCAGCACTTCACTCCAGTGCAACTCATCAAGATGCGTTTCTCTGACACTCTCCTCCTCATCGGCCTCTCGAGTCTCGCTGGTGCTCATCCCAGCAGAAGGGCTCCTAACCCTTCACCACTGAGCAAGCGTGGCATCGACCTGGAAGCTTTCAAGCTTCCTCCCATGGCCGAGTACGTTCCGCAGGAAGAGGTTCCTGATGATGTCAGTGCCAAAGTAGTCACCAAGCGCGCTGACTACACCGAGACCGCCACCGACTTGGTCAAGGCGACTTTCCCCAAGGCTACTTTCCGCATGGTCAACGATCACTATGTTGGCGCGAACGGAATTGGGCATGTTCACTTTCGCCAGACGGTTAACGGTATTGATATCGATAACGCTGATTTCAATGTGAACGTGGGTATTCCCAGAAATTACGGGGGTTTGGAATGTGCTGACACGGGTACAGATCGGCGCTGATGGCGAGGTCTTCTCTTACGGAAACAGCTTCTACGATGGCAAGATCCCCAGCCCTCTCACCAAGCGTGATGAGAAGGACCCTGTCGACGCTCTCAAGGACACCGTTGATGTTCTCTCTCTCCCTGTCGAGGCTGAGAAGGCCAAGGCTGAGAAGAAGAGCAAGAACCACTACACCTTCACTGGTACCAAGGGTACCGTTAGCAAGCCCGAGGCTAAGCTCACCTACCTTGTTGATGAGAACAAGGAGCTGAAGCTCACATGGAGAGTTGAGACCGATATTGTCGACAACTGGCTGTTGACCTATGTCAACGCTGCCAAGACTGATGAGGTTGTCGGTGTTGTCGACTATGTCAACGAGGCTACATACAAGGTCTAGTACGTATTTCCATTGATAGATGATTGGGAAAGAACTGACTGTTTTACTATAGCCCCTGGGGTGTCAACGACCCTTCCAAGGGATCCCGCTCCACTGTTTCGAACCCCTGGAACCTCGAGGCTTCTGAGTTCACCTGGCTCAGCGACGGCTCAAACAACTACACAACTACCCGTGGAAACAACGGAATTGCCCAGGTTAATCCTTCAGGGGGCTCCAGCTACTTGAACAACTACCGTCCTGACAGTTCTTCGCTGAAGTTCGAGTATGACTACTCCACCAGCACCACTACCCCCACCACCTACCGCGATGCTTCCATCACCCAGCTTTTCTATACCGCCAACAAGTATCACGATCTTCTCTACCTTCTTGGCTTCACCGAGAAGGCTGGTAACTTCCAGACCAACAACAACGGTCAAGGTGGTGTAGGAAACGACATGGTTATCCTCAACGCCCAGGACGGAAGCGGCACCAACAACGCCAACTTCGCTACACCCGCTGACGGTCAGCCCGGCCGTATGCGAATGTACCTCTGGACATACAGCACTCCCCAGCGCGACTGCAGTTTCGACGCCGGTGTCGTCATCCACGAGTACACACACGGTCTGTCCAACCGTCTCACCGGTGGCCCTGCCAACTCAGGCTGTCTGCCTGGTGGTGAGTCCGGTGGTATGGGTGAAGGTTGGGGTGATTTCATGGCTACTGCTATCCACACAACATCCAAGGATACCCGCGCTAGCAACAAGGTCATGGGTGACTGGGTCTACAACAACGCGGCTGGCATCCGCGCTTATCCCTACAGCACCAGCCTTACCACTAACCCATACACTTACAAGAGTGTTAACAGCCTTAGTGGAGTCCATGCTATTGGTACTTACTGGGCTACTGCCCTGTATGAGGTTATGTGGAACCTCATCGACAAGCACGGGAACAGTGATGCCGACGAGCCCAAGTTCAACAACGGCGTTCCTACAGACGGTCGCTTCCTCACAATGGCTCTGGTTGTATCGGGCATGTCGCTGTAAGTATCCCTTAGCAAAATTATGAGTCCTCATCTGATGTTTTATAGGCAACCTTGCAACCCCAACATGGTTCAAGCTCGAGATGCCATTATTGATGCCGACACTGCCCTTACCAAGGGAGCCAACAAGTGTGAGATCTGGAAGGGCTTTGCTAAGCGCGGTCTCGGAACTGGTGCCAAGTATAGTGCTTCCAGCCGCACCGAGAGCTTTGCTCTCCCACCTGGATGTTAGGCGGAGATCTCGGTGGCATGACGGCGAGTGGATGAATGAATGAATGATGGAGATGATGTCTGTGCTTTCTCTGGTATATATATAGTTGTGTTGTATATAGTCTCTGTGTTGATGTCGACTTCAATTACAAGTACATGAAACTGACTCTGCTCTCACTAAACGGATCTCTGTCAAGCCCCATCTAGGAAGCAACCAAGATCCGCCACAGCACCGCTATGGCACTGGAAAATTGACTTAGAAACCCTGATGGACGATGTCAATTCGCCAGACCAACAGTATTATTCTAGAGATCGAGAGGTGGACGAATGTCTCACTTCCTCGCTATTAGGGAGGCCCATTTTCTTACCATCCAAATTGTGCGCCGACTGACTGGAGATGGAAAGCTTGCTACACCATGATGTTCAATCGATGGCAGATCATGCAGCAGTATTGCAACAGGAAATGGGAGACTGCTGATTCCATTGAAACACTTTACCTTAAATGCGTCTTTCAGGTCTGTGTTGGCCGGATAGTGATTATGACCAGGATTACGGTCAGAAAGTAACCATAAAGTGACTATGAAGGAAACGTACCGCGAGCTTCTTGGCCTGCCGCTTGAAACCGAGTATAGAAAGAAACCCTCTGGCCTTTGCCATCGCGCTTTGCGTCCATGGCCGGTAGATGCGCACGGGATGGGCGCTAAGCTCCAAGACGCTTGCAGGTCGGGACGACTCTATCAACAATATCCTTTTTGAAACCCGATCGTCCAACTTTTTGAAGCACAGTTTTGCGGAGGTTGACTACCCCATGTTGAAGCAGCCTGCGGTAGATGTCAGGATGCTGCTTTATCTGGTCGATGAGACCATTTTCCGTTGACCATTTAACCAATGGATGGAAACACTGCTTATTAAATCTGGGTCTCGGAATGACATTAACACTGGTGAAGAATGGGATATGGAAGATTTTGTTGTGGAAGACGGATTTGAGGGTGTAGATGAGCTAAGACTGAAAGTGTACAGACTCTTATTTGCAAGGATTGTTCGAGGAGAACAGGCGACTTTTATGATGACTTTAAGATAACTTCAGCAAAGAACTAGAAGAATTTTAGGACAGTCATCATAAATTAAGTTGAGTTTAGACGATGAGCCTCCCTTTCCACTCTAGTCTGAAGCTGATCGCGACCATCCGTACCGTCATCGTTCTTGATTAAAATAGGCGAGCTGATCTGGGCTTTGAATGAGATCCAGTCGCTTTGCATTTCCTGAGGTAATCTTGCAAAGGATATGCTTGAACCGACGGCAATCTGCAATGACTTCGTTTGGCGTAGATTCAGAGCTTCCTGATCCATCTCTTGGCTTGTGATGTCGAGGGACTGATAACATCAGTAATAATCTGCAATCTTGGCCAGGGCTTTAAGGAGCTACATATCTCTCAGCAAGTTGATGACGGTGGGTATGATCGCAATGTTATCCACGCCATGAGTTAGCACTTGACCCGAGGAGCCGATCGACAGTGGGAAAATCATCAAGTTCTCTCTGTTGATTTAAGCTCTCAGCCACAAGTCTCAAATGAAAATGAAACTTCTAGCTCACATTCACGCTATTCTGGCCTCGTCTTGTTGTTGAACGGGAACGGTCGGTCTCAAGAGTAGTCGTGGCTGTAGCTGATGGCACATTCATTCCCCAACTTCAAGGTTACGGGATCAATCATTTCCATCTTTGTTTCTCTTGCAATCGGGTCAGTGTTCCGCTTCTCGTGCGAAAAGCCGTGAATGCTCTTTCGGGCGATGATGAGGGAAGGGGAACGGCTGTGCTGTGTCTAAGGCAGTCAGTTACGTCGGGAGTTTGAAGGGTGATTATGTTCTTAGCCAAACTCTTGTGATGAAGTACCTGATCCGTTCAGCAAGTCGATGACTAGCTTCATCATTTAATTCGCCTATTTTGCTTGGAATCAATAGCACAGTATCCAGAGGCTTGGTGGCAGATGGGCGAAGAGGTGGTACGCATTGGTTCGATCTGTGGGTTTTGTCCTCTCCTAAATTTATATAAATTCCTAATGAGCCTTTTATAGTCTTCAGAAAGTCATTCTAGAGTTATCCTAAACTTATTATTAGAATAACCTCAAGCCTATTCCTGTCTGACTGATTACTGGGGTCTAGTCTGCAGCATCCTAATTTAAAAAGTGGTAACTAAACGTTTCAATGACTAGCCGGAGGAGTCATTAGTGTAGGGCGATTCGTCTTGTATCACACGCCTCTTACCTGGAGGAGTGGCCGGGGTGGGATCTGGCGCCTCGTCATTGAATGGATCGGCGATTAAGTCAAACATAGCCTTTGGAGCACCGGGTGCAACATCGAATGACGTTATGACATCTAAACGAGACATAAAAAGCTAAGATATCTTAAGCTTCAACTATCAATCAATGCTGCACCCAATGGCTCTATATCTCCGCTTTCGTGAAGTCGTCAGCTGCGGAAATCGATCGGTGTTACCTGGGGAACGACCGAACCCATCCGACTACAGTTATAGGCCAGATATGCTATCGGTAGTTAAGACTTGTGGGTATATCAGCACACAGAACTAAGAAGACGAATCACGATATCCATGAATGTTCACGTGCACAGCGACTTCTTGTGTCTTGAAAGATTGTGAGTATATGTAAATAATAATAGCAACTTGGTATACCACGATTCACATAGTAGGAACTCACCTAAAGCGGCATATTACCTTGATCACCAACAGCCTCCAGCATGAAGACTAAGTAGTCGGTCTGATTGCACAAGATCTGAACTTCAGGGTAGCCACCAGAGCAAATTCGCCAGTTAAGTCCTTCTACCAAACCCCTGATCTGATGACAATGTACTCAGATTGATCTGTGTGACATCTAGCAGATGTTAGGCAAACATTAATCTTTGTCCTGTCTGTCGATGTCTTGTGGCATTTATCTGCCAAACTCATTAACGCACGCAAATTCCATTAACAAGACTGAGCGACGTGAGAACAAACGAGAATCCAGGAGATGCTCTTCTGGTTGCTGCTAGACTGTATTTAGCGACCCACTTTCTCTCAACACCAAAAACCCGCTTCCTGCAATATCAACAACACATCAGTACTTGACTTTGATCGGTCGCCCACCACGCGCAGCTTGTCACGATATAGTAAGACTATACACATACACTCTGCAGACCAAAGCGAAACAGTTAACAGACTTTTTGAAGTTCTGCGGCATCGGTGCGACGGCTGGATCCAAGCAGCAAGATTACACCTTGGAGCCAGCAGCAGGACCCTGAGCCCATACATGCGGCGCCAAACAATACAAATAAAACAGTCTAGCTTCGCCGACAAAGAAGTCAGCAGAAGGTATCGGTACCTGTTGCCCCCTTCAATGAGACCGTGTCTTAACTAACCGACCAGGCAAACAAGAGGACCACTCGAGCCCGATACAACCCAATCAACTGCTTTTCTCGGTCTTCCCGATCCCGACGACGAGTCTGCTGTTCGCTCAGTGTCTGCCTATGCTCCTTCAACCCGCTCCTTCATCCCATTCCTCTTCTTTACAAAACAAGCCTGTCAGTCCCAAGCCGACCGCAACTTTTAGCTTTAGTACAGATCAAGAAACGAAACCATCAACCCCCCCTGCGTCCGACAAACTCTACACAGTCAACTAAGACTTAACTAGTAGATGAGATGACAGACAACTTAAAGCGGAAGAGGTCACCTACAGGACTCGGAGGTAATTTCAAGCACCTCAAGAAGACCGATTCCGACAAGAGAAGTCGGTCTGAACTCATTGAAATCAATTCGGATAACTCGCAGAGCGACAACGACTCACTTAGCGACGCATTTAGCGACTTGTCCAGCGACGATTCTGAGTACTCAGATAATGAGGCACAAATGACCGACGATGAGAGGCACCTACCAAGACCCCAGAAGAGAAGAACCAATAGGGAACTTCAAGTCACCGGTTCCAACAACATCAACGTTTCCACAGATGAGCTCGAATAGGAATTGGGTGAAGACAAAGCTGGGATGTTGAAGGATGGGACATTACCCGCTCATATCCACGTCGGGGGTACCGACTGTATTATCAGCAAAGGTCGAGAGCCAAACCATAACTTAGCGACAAAGACATCGGTCAAGCAGAGGACCGAACTTCAGGAAGGCAAATCAAAGAAGGAAGTGCCAGTCGAAACCTTCAAGCTCATGATCCACTACGCTTTTCAAACAGTCGGCCTCGACTCTGCTAAATACCCTGTTGTCTTTAACATGGCTGTTAAGTACATCAGTAGCACGAACTTCTTTCAGGCCAATATATTTTCTAGCTGGGGAGCCCAGAAGCGTATTACCACAGAGGCAGACCTCCTTCGCGCTACAAGTTTCCGGTACCCTCACTATGTCCTGACGATGGCGCCTGACTTGATCCTCTGCCTTATTGCGGCGATTCACTTGAGAGCTGAGGTCTACGGGGAGCCGACTGGTCGGGCGATCACGATCATCGGCGAGTTTCATGTTTTCAGCCACTTGCGGTCCACGATCGAGCTGGGCGAAACCATCTCTTGGGACAAGGGATCGCGAGGTCAGCTCCTCATTCTTGGTCGAAGAGGCGAATATGATCCATTGCCAGCCGATCTGCCTGTCCTCAAGTCTAGCAAGGGACAGACCAAAAAGCGCAAGAAGATCCCTCAGGTCGTTCCCGAGCCGCACCCAGCAAACGTCATTAACATCGAACAAGCATCAATCGATTTCATGCAGCCATATCCTTTCCGACCGACTCTCCAATCTACGCCAATCACAAAGGTAATTACAGCAGAAGAATGGGATGGACGAAATGCCCATTGGCTGGATAAACTGATGGACCCCGAGAGCACAAAAGATAATCTTGGGCCGACCATCGAGGAGGAGGTCACGGAAGAGATTTTCCCGCTTATTTCCAAGGCTCGCCGCAATATTCTTTACCGATGGGCAAAGTCAGAAGACTTTAGCCTCGACTTGAGATTACTCAAGGCCCCTGTCCTCTCACAGGTAGAGGTGCGCGATAACACAAACCGAGGGATCCTCGATATAGAGACCGATTCAACCCGTCGATCAATCCGGGCCATCGAGACCGCGGCTTTAAGCCTGCCAAAGGCTTGCCAGAAAACAGCTACTCTAATTAAGCAACATACAGACCGACTGTTTGCTTGCCGAGACCAAGAGATAGACAACCAGACTCTCATGGCACAGAGCGTAGCCAAGGGGCGAGAGTCTTTGTCTGTCACTACGGCAGAGATCGCAGACTGAAAGGATATGGCAAACTTGGTCTGCCATATTGTGGAGGAGACTGATCAGGAACCTGGGTCTGGTGGAGAGGAGCCTCAGTCTGTGCGAGAATGACTTGTAGTCTGATGAGGAGAGTTCTAAGCCTGATAGAGAGTGAGATAGATATCGGATTTAGTGACAGACAGGCTATAGCATGAAGACAATATCTAGCAGCTTATGGTTTCCGAAGCAGTATATTATGGTCGATAGGATGAAGGATGGCACTCTTGATAATGGTTTGTGGTCTGGGAAGGGCAAGAGGTTATCAATAGCTATACAGCCAGACAATGTAGACCGACAAAGCTATTCTATTATGTTTTTAGTCAAATCTCAAATCTGTGTGTCTATCAGGTCAGTGGCCAGGTTTCAACTAATAATTTCCATCTGTTATGCAAATCAAAATGCCAGGAGTATTATGTATATATCTGGCAAACTTCGCGATCTGGCAGGTGTAATAATTATAGCAAATGGTCTGTAATATGCTGCAACGACAGATGGAACGGGCTTGTAGACTCGATGGGTTTTAATCCTATAAACAGATCGGTTCCTTCGTTCTCTTTATCCTAAAGTTCGCGTTAATACAGAGATTCACTGTGGTAGTGACTGACTAATATTACATGCCACTGTCAAAAGGAAACTGTCGGTCTACCCCTAATAGAAACACCAATTAAACAAGGCCTGTCACTCAAGCATTAGTTGCTAGGTCTGCCAACTCAAAAGAGTAATTTCACGCATGCATCATGTCTTCAACTCCCATTAGGTGCAGCCTGCTCTGGCGCATGAACAAACTCAAAACCTTGTATCTCGCAGCCTTGTATCAATTCACCACGATTATCCCTATATATACATCATATTTCACCGTGGTGCCCAAATACTAAGCCAAATGTGTCTTTTGTATTTTAGACCTGTGCTCATAATCGCCTATCAAAGCTCCGTTGTCCAATAAGTTTAAGAATCCTAACAAATCATTCATCCAAGTACTGACCCTCACTGACTAGCCTGCAACTAAAGGGGTTCAAGGATATCTCTCAACTTCATTAGATTGTCAGTCTAGACCTCATATTATGAGATGTATACAGTGATATCCATTCACTGATGATCGTTTAGGTCATCGTGCGCGTGTATCTTCTTGTCAAAATGATGCACGGCATGTTCTCTAGCCCAATTCCTTAAAACATCGAAGTCACGGCAGGTATGCGTGACTCGAGCAACCTCCTTTGCTTCTTGTGCCTTGTCACTCCAGACCCATGGAAGTGGGGTGATGTCAGCAGAGCACATCAGACTCTGCCGTAAAGCATCATAACAATGCTCCAGATGTTCGATTCCAGTCAGCTTATGGTTGGGATCGTATTTGCCGTCTTCGATATAAAGCCTTTTGCGGATCATGTTCTGGGCAGTGTCAGAGGTCTGTCGTGCTTGGGGCATCATCGAACACATCGATGTCTTTGTGTCCCCTTACCAAGCAATGTAGTTGATGGAAAACATTCAATTCAATCACATATTGTCCTCGCTCGCCGGGTATTGGAATTGTCTTATTGATCAACTTGGCAGCCGAGTCGCGAGGAATTCGGCTGATGCCAACTTGGGAGAGATACCTGTTAGTTGACAGTGGTATAATGGCAAGTCAACACTTAACTCACAATTCAGATACAGATCATCCCACAAAGCATCTCGCTCGGGGGTAGGCGGTCCCTGATAAGGCGTTCTCTCAGAGCCAAAGCCAGTGGTAAACACCAGATTCTTGTATTGCACAAGTTCTTCAACAGGGGCTGCAAGAAATTTCTTAGTATTCAGAATCCTCTCCCAAAGCTTCATCTCGAGATGGATGTCTCTAGATTGTGTAACCTTACAGTAAACATGATCGTTGAATGTGGCCTTGCTGTGATTTGATTTCCTTAGAGATAGGGCCAAATATGTGCTCAAACACACCAGGGCTATGATAAAGACAATGCATAAATAGAGCAAGCAATGGAGGGTTCCGTGTTTCTTTTTGGTTCGAATTGCATTGCCAAATTTTGGTAAGAATAATTCTTCCTCGCTACTGAGAGCATCGTTGACTAGGTGAGAGTCATCAACCTTGGACTGACTCATGATGACAACTTGAAGTTGAACTGGAGAAAGATCTTGGGAACGGGTGAAGTTTCCAGCTTATGGAAGGAGGATCGGCTATGTCATACGAAATTTATCAAATATCCTCAGGACAATTGGGTTCGGGTGCGAGCCGAACAGCCGTCAGGAATGTATGTTGGTTGACACAATGGGCCGCTTAGCCATCATATGCATGTTGGTTGAGGATGTTCACATCGCACCTTACTTGGTTGGTCGATAAGATACGCCGAATAGCCGAAGCTCTGTCTGGGCTTAGCACGCCGCGAAAAATGCATACATTACGCCGATTCTCACGGGATCGAGATGTTTCAATATTGTAGCATTATCAGGATCAATTGGTCCTTTGGTTAAGCCAAAGCACAAGCTATGTAAAATGTTCTATAGAAATGTCTTCTTAAAACCGTATATCGTCTTACTGGGTTCTGCAAAGTAAGCGCTTTATAGGACGGTTCAACCTCCTACATGGCCTACATCAATGATTAATACATTTTAGGAAGGTCGGTTGAAATCTTATATTACGTGTCAGTCTCTTTGAAGGACATCATTTTACCCTTCTTCACAAGTGCCCGGTAATTGCCATAAGATGGCCTCGCTTAGGAGGTCCTTTTGTTTCTCTAACTATCCGCCTGTTCCGTAGTGGTGGTTAGGTTTGAGAACTTCTGCCAGGGAGATATCATATCTCAATCAACTTACCGTAATGGAACTGCAAGATCGGCCGCCCGGCAAAGATATGTCACATGGGTTGGAGAGTTATCGCGTTGGTATCGTCTTTGAACACGCTGCTTGCACCGCCGGTAAGTATCAAACTGGACCAGCTGGCGAGAGGTATAAGTAGGCTGCAATGTCCAACACTTCATATATCACAATCCAGTCTTGCCACAACAATTTCACGATCCAAGCTTCTTATCAGAAAACTATCAACCCTTTCGCCGATATCTCCAAGATGAAAATCACAAACAATCTTGCTCTTATCGCTTTTGCATCCCAAGTCTTGGGTTCTCCGCTGGGAAATCGTTCCCCAGAAAGTATCGAGGTAGTTATTAACTATCAATCAATATATGTCCATCACAATTGCTGATACCTCAAGGCTCGCGCTGATGACACTGCGGAGCCTGGTAGAGTAGGTTGGCTGGTTGAAGATAGACGTCGAAGCGAGGACACTGCGGAGCCTGGTAGAGTAGGTTGGCTGGTCGAAGATAGACGTCGAAGCGAGGACACTGCGGAGCCTGGTAGAGTAGGTTGGCTAGTTGCCGACAAGTCTTAGAAGGCGGCCTGGCCTTGTTATTATGAGACAATCCCGGCATCTTTTTCTAGGTGGAGGACTGCAGCTATAAAGTACCATTATGGGAAAGAAAAGGACACATTATGTTTCCAGTCTTACTGCCCCCTCGTGTGCATTGTCTTGCTTCCAGGTTTGAGCGAGAGTGGATGAGCGCTTTCTTACTACCGCATTGGCAGAAAGGTAAATCAGCAACCACTATACTGTCGGTCTGTTGTGACACGTGGGAATTAGAAACCTATAGGGCCCGCTACGGAGACGGATTAGACGATCGTCAGTGCAATGTGGCAGTAACACTAAGTCCAGTCAGTCTAGCAAGTTCTGGTAATGTCGTTGCTCTTTTAAACGGAATGTTCGTTCTCCCCTGTCTCGAGCCAACAGCTAGAGTTTAATGTCCTAGAGATTAACGTGAAAATGACGTTAATCACAATTCGTCAAACGAGGCAACAAATACTGCAATGAATATGCCACATGAAACGGCGATTGTGTTACTAACTTTGGCATTGACTATTCTATACATCAAAGGCTCTTTAGCTCATATCTACTCAATCCCGAACCTTGCTTAGCTGTTCGCGTTAAATGCGCAGTAGTCATAGTTGTTCACCTTGTTTCCTGCCCATTCTGGGAAGGCAACCGCTTTTCCAGAACCACCAAAGACTGCAAAAGTCGCAATAAAGACCATGACTTGAGTACCACCATCAAGGGCGGCAGAGATAAGGTAGTTCCACTTGACGAACCACTCAGGGCGGTATCGTCGGAGGTAGAACTGGCCAAAGGCACCGAGGATGAAGTAGCTAGTGATGGAAGCGTTGAGTCCTACGAAAAGGTAACCAAGGTACCAGAGTATGATGGGGATGTTGAGGTAGGAGAAGATTCGGATGTGGGGGAAGAACTTGTGACCGAAGTAGAAGGGGAGAGGAGCGGCAAAGCCGATGAGGTAGGCGATGGTGACCCATTCGTAGCGAGCACCGATGGAGAACATCTTTGGAGCGATGGACCAGGCGATGGCGAGGGTGTTGAACTGCTGGACTTGCGCTCCACTCCAAACGTTGGTACCTTCGGCTGACATGAGGATGGTAGCCTGGTTGTCGACGATGCTATACCGAGTTAGCTTTATGTACCAAGATCCATGGTTCGTAAACTCTCACCTGATCATCATGACATAGTTGAGAAGGGCACCCATAATGCAACCAATAACCTGAGTAGTGAAAGTGGCTTTGGGAGAGAGCTTGTTTTGCTGGGCGAGCTTCAGGTCACGAAGGAGGAGGGTGCCCTGGCTGAAAGCGTTATAGGTGTACGAAGTAAAGTACATGTTGGCTAAGATGGTCAGTATCGTAGGCGATGCAAATGGTGGGGTTACTTACCAAGAGGGCGACCAGGGAACATATAGCCAGCCAACATCTGGAAGATGGGCTGGAGGTTGAAACCGAACCCGGTGATAGCATATTGAGCACCGAAGAAGACCATTATGACTACAAGGAAGAGAATAGCCAAGATAAAACCCCACCACGGGAGAGTCGACTTCATGGCATACAAGCAAGACAATCCAATGATAACACTGGCGAGAAGGATGACGAAGTACCAACTGTTGGGAACCTCATCGTAGTCGAGCATGAGCTTGTAATGAGGATCGATGCTGGGGTCGTCGCGGAGCTTCTGCTTCTCTTCCTCGCTGCGGGTACCGGTCTGCTGCCAGAACTTGTATGTTTGAGGACGGAGAAGCTGCTTCAACTTGGCGAGTGTGATCCAGTTCCATCCCAGGCTGACTTCGGCATAGTTCCAGAGAAGCATGTGCACAATTGTGGCAGTCAGACCAGCGTTGGAGGTGATGAGATAGTTGATGTAGGTAGCAGTCAAGTAAGGAAGACCTTGCTGGTCGACGAGATCGTTGTTGACGGTGAAGTCGGGGTTCATGATGGCAGTCTCGTTGTAAGGAATATGGAGAGTAGTGTTGGAAGCTCCATCGTAGAGGAGCTGAGCCATGAAGGGGAAGTCCTTTGCGCGCCAGTAGTTTCCATAGTAGAGGCCCATAGATAGAGCGATACCACCGATGTAGCCGAGATAACTGTTGAAGAGTGTCTGAAGGGGCATCCAGAGAGGTGAGCCGAAGCCAGCGATGTAGTTCCAATCGAAGCAGATGCTCAGGAAGCCCATTCCCTCGTTACCTTGTGAGCCGCCAAAGAGGTTTGTGAAGACAGGGTTGTGGCGGTCGGCGAGACAGAAGACGGAGACAGCAGAGAGGAGAGGGAAGATGTACTACTATTGTCAGCATGGCTTGGTGAGCTTGCATCGTCAGTGCACTTACCTCAGGGAACCACTCCCAGCAGAAGATGGCAACAAAGACAATCCAGAAGACTTGGAATCTCTTCCTGGTCTCTGACTTGGGCTTATGCAGAGTCTCCATGACAGTCGTGATGGGAAGGTTCATAGGGTACATCATCTTGGTGGGGTACAGCAGAACACTCCTCATCATACCAGCGACACCATATCCGATGAGCTGGGACGACAGGGTGACGAAAATACCGGCTGCCACGGAAGGGTATCCGCCATACCAGAGCTTCTGGACAGTCAAGGCCTCGGTAGACAAGGCTGAGACTGAAGCGGCTGATGCCATGAGGACAGCGGCGGTATGTTCCTTTCGGTTCCAGGGGCCAGGGTTGAGAAGACGACCGATGCGACCCCGGCGTGGGATGATGTGCGCGAGGCCGGTACCGAGCGTTTCAGCGAGGACGGTCAAGAACATGACGGAGACGTAGACGACTTGGGGCTTGAAGTACATGATTTCTTGGAGGACAGCACCAAAGGCCGACAGTCCAATACCTATCACCCATCAGCACATTACATCTTAAGAGTAAGTTGGGTAGTATACTAACCAACGGCAAACATGCGAATCGTCCATGGGTTCATGGTAGGGTCATCATCGACCTGAATAACATGTGTGACGATATCCTCAGCAGTCTCAAGAGGCTGCTTCACCTTGTCAGACGACATGATCTCAATATCGTGCATATGCTTGTCATCCTGAGGAAGACCCCTCTTCTCATCAGCAGGATAGATATCCGCCTTGGAAGAAGGGCTCTCCGGGTTGGTCTCCTTCTCAGAGATAGTCATTGTAGCTTAATAAATTAAATTAAAACATGAACATGGAGAAGAGAGGATGTCGATGAAACCCAACTCTTGGCAGGGCGATGCAACATGTTTTGTACTCCATCATCTAAAACACCAAACAAGATCATCGCCAATACTACAATACAAATGTCGTACTAGACCATCAAAGGCATTCCGGGTTTTCGGCACGCTATCGTACTGGATAGGACGGCAATACCCAACACAGTGGCACAGGAACTTTTTAAAAAGGACCCAACCTGCCAAAAGTTCCTGTCTTGTTCCCGATGTTATTTGCGGTAGGCCGGGCTCATTTCGTATGTGATATCGCACTGCAAGACATGCGACTCGCCCCATGGGCCGATTTGATATCAATACAGGAGTTCCAACCAAGAATTGCAAGCCAGTGACATGTCCCCTACTACCAGCACCTTGCCCCCTTCCCCGCAAGATCACGCGTCTTTGGGTGCGAGTTAGCAACAAAAGGTCCTGGTAAAATCGGCATTTATGCGAGGTGACCTGCCAAGACTGGCTAGATCAGCCGAGCTCGCGCTGGATTGGGCAGTCAGTCCCATTTTCAGACCCTGGTCTATCAAGCCATCTATCGCCGAGTTAGCCGGGAGTGTCGTTTAAGTGCCGATGGTATTAATCGTTGATATTAGCAATCCTGGGGGCGTTTCATATGCTTAAGTTTGCAATTTCGCATTGACACGTTATCACATCATGAAAAAGCGTGAGATTTTACGTATGGTTTGTCGCGTGCTGACACGGGTCTTGCACGGGAATAGCCGTTAGTAACGGTCCATACGAAAGAGGCGAGAGATAAGCCACTCGCATTCAAGAGGTGGCACAGATATGGAAATACGGCTATCGGCGTCCCGTTGCTAGATCGGCCGCTCGATACAACACCAACGTGTTCTAGTGCGCCATCGAAGCTGAGGAACTTCTGTTTTGCATGCGGGCGGCTGATTAGACGCCGATGCCGGTTAACCGGTCCCTTATCCATCACGGCCACATGCCACGATAAGAATAGCCTTAGGTTAACGTTCGTGGGGAAGGTCATTTCTCAATTCATCGTGTTATAACCTTCAATACTTCCAAATCTGTCATGAGGAATGCAGCCACCAATTTCTGGGGACATGCAAGCAAAGCAGCCAGTGATGATCGTGGAAATGAATGTTTTATGTACGAGAATCTATCTAATAGGCCATTCGCCACCGATTTTTACCCCAGCGCGCAACGTAGTAGTGAAATCTATCAGAAGGATTCCGCGCAGAACTTCTGTTATCATTACAACACCCGCATTCTCCTCAATCCTTCGTCATAGACATCTCTCACGCCACTGTAATACTCTCCTTCTACTGGCTTCTCGATATCAAGCTCCTCCGTACCGAAGCCGAGATGTCCGACTGAGCTCTCATCACTCTTGCCCATCGACATCCTCCCCCATTTGATCTTTCGCCTCGACACGTCCCTGAGTTCTTCTACCTCTTCGTCGCCTATCAGCCGAGCGCTCATGCTGTCGTACTCGTTGCTCCTCATGCTCATCTTTGACGTTGCACGGCTAAGGGATTTGAGTTTTGTAGAGGGGTAGTGGCAGGCTGCTGATATAACTGCCGAGTTTGCGCCTGCGATAACCATCACGCCTGGTAGTTTTACAAAGGCGAGGAAGAGTGGCGTGATGGCGACTCCGATCGATACCAGGAGACCGACCAAGATAGCCTTGGATGAGAACTGGAGACCGACTGTGACGTCTCGTTTATACGGATATCCTGGGGCGTATGCTATGGTATGTCAGCACTTTAATCTGGGTAGCTAACTATTTGGGGTAAGTATGCTGACCTTCGTAATTGCTCACGTAAATACAGTTGGAGTAGATCCAGTGGAGCCCAATACTGATAATGATCAAAGGGATCGAGAACCGATAAGGAAGCTGAAGTCGATACGTCGCGTTCTGCGACCCGCGCGGTTCAGTGACGCGCAGGGAACGAAACTCAACACTGTACTTTGACCATTCAAACTCCGCTAACATGCGTGTGAAGAGGCCGTTGTACGCCAGGTAGCAGATGGAGAGGATAAGTTGCGGCGTGTTGGCAACCATGGTGAGTGAGATAAGAGGCAAGTTATCTAGATCGTTGTTCTTCACGTCTTCGTTCTGCGGCGCGTGCATGAATTTGGAATCGCTCCTGTTGATAGAGTTAGACCTTTCAGGTGTACTTATAGAGGGGGGCAGACTTACAGAGATTGACCATTGATGGCGATACTTAGCATGACTGAGGCCACGATGAGGGAGCTTCCAATGAGCAGAGATGACAGCACCCAGATGTTTCGGGGAACGGCCTTTCCAAATCTTCGTGGTGAGTTATTCTGCCACTGCCTCGGTCCCTGAAGCCATTTATAATTCTGATTCATCTCACCCAACCTCGTCGGCGTCGGTTTTGCTGTCTTTCTCAGATCATCCATCGTCAACGTACACATGCCCCTTGTCTCCTCATCCGGCCTCGAAATAAACGACGCAATCGCATCTCCCGGCGTCATAAGCGGACTCTCATCCCCCCAAACACGAAGTTTCAGGACCAAAAGACACAGCACGGTCTTGAAGAGACACATGATGCAGACAATGAGCAAGAGACTGTTCGCTATGCTTAATCGACACGGCGCCTCGTACTTTTCCGAGTAACACCGATCAACCTGCATCACACGATACTTGGTCTTGAAAACCCTTGGGTCTGTGATGATGGCACCGGATTGAGGATCAAAGATATTGCGCGTACCCTGCATATCCCACGTTCCGTAAACGGTCATGTAAGAGCGTGAGCCTGGCTGAGTGTAGCCATATTCATCTGGTGTAGTGGATACCAGATAACTGGGCCCGGGATTTGACAGGTACTGGTTCGTACTACCGCTGCCCTCAGATGTCCTTCCGGTGCGTGTAAATGCGTCCACTGTCCAGAGAGGATTGGTGACGTTGAGATCGGCAGTGTTTGTCGTGTTCAGGAGTACATCAGCTCGTTTCCAACCAACTGTTTCATTTCGGTATATATCGTCAAAGTCGTAAATTATCATCATCAAATGTCGCCAGTGTGTCAAGGCTTGTTGCGGGTTGTTGTATCGATGGATACAGTCGGGCAGATACATCTCAACCCAATTTCCATCTGTCTGGTTAACCACGAAAGAGTCATTGATGGGCTTTAGCTTCTCGAGAGATTCGGGGTTGCCGTTGCCCTGTGATCGATCACTGTAGTTCAGTCTATCGTAGTAGGCCTGGGTGATTGAAGGAAGTCCCTTCCAGCCTCCTTGGACGAGTTCCGGAGAGCCGATCATGACTGTGAAGCCATTTGTGCCTTTACTCTCGAGGACGCAACCGTTGAAGACGAGATGAAGCGGAACAGAGCTCATGGAAAAGAGAGACCAGAAGAGGACTTTTCGCCAGCCCAGAAAACGAAAGTTTTTGAGTGATTGAACGCCAATCTCTAGCCAATGACCCGAACGATGCGCAGCGTCGACTTCAGCTCTCGTCGGCGCAACAAGACCTTGCATGAAAAAGTTGGACGACGCCAAAATACCCGTACTCACAATATTGATGAGCAAATGAATCCACAAGTTCGCTTTCGCAGTGGTATCGCAGTTCCCCTTGTACAAAACACTCTGTCCCAACGCATCACCAGCATCCCTCCCACTGGTCATCACATCGTCTCCATCATCACGCTTCAGGCCAAACAGCGACACGAAAAGTGTGACGAAGAGGAGTGTCGTGAGCGTACTCACGAGAATGGTGAGGTATACGGCTGTGAGCTTCCATCCCGAAAAGCGACTAAAGCAGCCCATGGTGAATGGCTCACCCAGCGAAGGGGGCTGATGCGGAGAAATTTGGGCGTTATCCAAGGCAGACAGATCAGATCAGCCCTACCAATCAAACGCGTGGAACTCTAGTCAAGCAAAACACGCGACAAGCTCGCTTTTGGACCCGGCCTTATGGAGACCATGAGAACCCTCCGGAGGATCAGTTATTCAGAAAAGGCTTAGAGAGAGAGAATCCATTTGTAATCTGAAGAAGTGTCCTTCTTCCAGGTTTCGATAAGGTATCATCCATATTTCGTCATCCGATTTCTTTTTTTACTTCTTGCAGAGAACATCCTCACCCAAACCGTCGTGGCTGCGCCGAAGGATCAGCGACGAGGGGAGAAGGCCAGTAAGAGCGCTTCGGTTAAGGTGATGGGGTCATTCGGGGTTTCACTACATTCTATATGACAGAAATAAAAAGGCAGTATTCGAGTACTAAAGGAAGAGAGGTGAGAAGGATTTTGTCACTGCCCCTGGTTTAAATTGACGGCCCCCAAATTCCCGCTCTTAGTTAGGAGAGCGAGGCTGGTTATGCAGTGAGATTTTGGTTCGAAAACGGGAGGCTCGGGAGGACGGAGTGTTAGATGACCCGGATCTCGAAATAGAAATACAGAGGATGGTACGGAGTGCGGAGTAGAGAGGTCATTGATCCGGAGACTTTTCGGCTGACTGATAGATAAGATTAGTGGGCTTGCTGTGCCTCACAGCTTCTCAGAGTTATGACGTAGTGCATTGACACTTTTGATTTACCCTATGTTGGGACATGTTAAAAGCAAAACCTTCACTATAAACAGGCAAAGACTACATATATTTCCAGAGCAGCACTAAATAAATACAGACATCTATCTTTTCAAGAAGAAGCATCGTCTAGATTAGATCATGTACTACGTGGTTATGGACGTGATTGACGTGGCTATAAAGTTAAGCTTTAGGTTGTGAAAATGTGTGATGAATAATACTCGACGGATGGAGCATCTCACGAGCCTGCCATAGCACCCGTGGATCAAAAGAAAAACCAGCTATAATAATAAGAATATAATTAAAAACATATCGAATAGGAATTACGTATCACGATAGCACACTGGAGCTTAGTTGACTTGAACCTTTGACGGATGGCAAATATGAAAAATTGCCCAATCAACACCGAAACCTTATTCATTTTGACTTTTTGTCAGAACTTTCATATTTTATTATAAAAGAGTCTATCTATATCTCGCCTCCCCACAAATTTCTCTCCTCCTCATTTCACCAAACAACCATGACGACCCTATCTTCCACCCATCTTTGCTCTTTTCCTGAGGAGACCATCGACAGAATATGCCAGCAGCTCTGTCCCTGCTGCAGCGAAGACCCTTTTCCTCGATACTTCCTTCGCTCCAAATGGCCGAACCCGGCTCGTGACAGAAATTGCCTGTTGGCCTTATCTCTGACATGCCAGAAACTTAGGCGTATCTCCCAACCGCACTTGTATCATCGACCGATGGGACACGACTTCCTTGGTTTCATCAACACCATCGATGGAACCCCAGCTCTTGGTAAACTTGTCAAGGAACTCTATGTGAACGCCGACGTAATGGAGTCTTTGCGTGTTCGGTATCTCGACCAATTCCTTCATAGAACAGAATATTCCAGAGCAAGGCGGCAGTTACTCCTCGAGGCCTCGG
This sequence comes from Fusarium verticillioides 7600, assembly GCF_000149555.1. Classification (NCBI taxonomy): domain Eukaryota; kingdom Fungi; phylum Ascomycota; class Sordariomycetes; order Hypocreales; family Nectriaceae; genus Fusarium; species Fusarium verticillioides. The sequence goes on from NC_031684.1 coordinate 119,735, forward strand.
ATTCCTTCATGCCCGTTCTTCTCTCTTTAACACCAATGCTCACCAAGCTTGAGGTGTATTTCGAGTGTGACCAGCAATTCTCGTCGACCCCGTATGCATGCCTTTGGAATTTGAAGGAACTAAATATAACCTTTCCAGGGGCGCTTAACTCCAGCTACCTTGAAGGCATGGACGGCGTGGCTGGCCTACTGCGCGCAGCACCTCTACTGGAAAGAATGCAACTATCCGAATTCGGCACTCCAAGGGCAGGTTTTTATCACGGCAATGTCAACGAAATTACATTGAGATCATCCTTACTTCCCATCGATGAGATGAAGACCATCATGCGTAGATTCCCAAAACTACAAACTTTTCGGATCAGTACACCAGCTTTTTGGCGGAACATAGGTCGGAGATTAGGTCCAGCGTACAAGGTTGAGGATGTCCTGATGCTGAGAAGCGATACGCTCAAACACGTCGCACTCGAGCTTCCTGAGCATGGCATCGATGGTGAACTAGTAATCCAAGATCTCTCAGGCATGAAAGTCCTTGAGACACTGTACATCGACAGCGGCATGCTGCATCGCCGATGGAAGCAGGGCCGTCAGCCTGCACCAAGGATTTGCCACATGCTCCCAAAATCTATCAAGGAGTTCGGTCTCATGGGGAGCGCATATCCGCTGGTTCATGAAGAGGTTGTGGAGTCAATCAACATTTCAGCCCAGGCATTTCCTCACCTGAAAAAGGTGTTTGTTGGGCAGTTTCAGGAACAATGGCCAGATGACGGGGTTGAATGGGAAAGCAGGTATGCCTCGGCTTGTGAAGCTCACAACATTGAACTTTCATTGTGGCTGCCTCCAAGCTTACAGGATCTCATGTCCAAGTGGACGAATTGGAATCCAATTTGAGGAGGTGCTGGGCAACACTGGTTTATTTCCGAGGATTGAGGTTTACAACTGTATTCGAAACTCGTTCGACTGGTATCGTTTGAACAGAAGATACTCTATACCAAGAGATTGTCCATGACCTTGCAGAACTTAGAATTAGACAACAAATTAAGCATGTAATTCACTAAACTGCGAACGGTAATTGTCGCGAATTGAGATATGATGGCTGAGCTAATTGATCGGCCCAATTGGTTCACCTTGGATTCAGTTTGCGGGGTTCACACCATTATGATCCTTCGCAAGGCACTTGGAACCTGAAGGCTGGGATGACCTTGCCTCAAAGGTATTAGACCTCGGTACCAGTCAGGTGGGAGCTGAGACTAAACTTAATGACAACGGAGCTAGCGTTCCCGAAGGTTGTGATCTGGTATGGCTGATGTTACCGCCGCTGATCAGGATGGTGATGAAACAGAGTTGTCTTCATTTATCTGAGGATAGGCCTCGGTAAAGATGAGTTGGTGGCCAGTTCAAGACGACTTTTAAGACTCAAGATGGTGTTGAATTAATTTGTTCACGAACCTAGGCTCGGAACGAGATGTTGTTAACTTGAAGCGGGTTCTAAGATTCCATATTACTTCCCCTCAAACGATGTCGATGAGCCTCGGTACTGTCTCCGGCTTGTAGCTCAAGATGGTGGTGAGACAAGTCAGTCTTCTCAGTCTAGAGCTAATACGGTATTTCTCGCGATCATGGAACCTTGGCGATGTTCGGAAACCGGAATGATCATCAGTCTGAAAATGCTGTAGTGTAGACGCTACATGTCGATCCAAGATGTTGTCCCAACATATCGGGCGCCGGTCTCCCAAAACAAAATTAGACATACTTTTAGACATATTCCGCTATCGGAACGATAACAAGCTTGAGCGTTCTTGACACCTTCTAGCGTCCGAGCACAAGAAGATCATCAGTTCATACCGAGTCATGAAGTCCTTAGCTGTCCAAGCCCGAGGGATCAAACAAGCCAGTTTCAACTACAATACGAGAACGCTAAAACCTGTTGGACTGAAACAAGAAGACAGAGTCACCATGACCTTGTCGACAATCGCAATCTATCGAAAACCCAAATTCCCGTCCTGTTTTTAATGCTCTAGCGCTGAAATACCCGTAATCTGGCCAGTATAACCTTGCACGCGTGCATGGAACTTACCGAACCGAGGTCATTTTACTCCATTCATTCCTGAGACCCAAGACTCATCAAACTCGAAGTGGTATAGGCTGACCACGTTAGCGGGTTTTAGTGTGAAACCGGGAATAAATGCGCACTGCCACCATCACCTCTCTCTCCTGAGGCCACCAATTCTCGTGGTTTCAGGTATCCCTGTCTAAAAAAGCAACTGTCAAAGCGGCACACCCATCAGTGGCCCAGTGGGTAAGCTTTAGTTCCCAACAACGCGGTCATAGGGCGCCGTTTCAGACTGCCATATTGCTCTGTTTCGATGATCAGTGGAGTTGGTCTTGACTTGGCGCAACGGGGCTCATTTCCCGTTTTGATGAGGGCTTGCGAAGAGACTACTCGTTTTGGCGGCGGCAGACAAGGGCTTCTTGCATGACTCGGGAGTTGAGATTGGTGGGATGCATGGTGATAGGTCTGAGAACGAACGGGTTTGTGCTCTTGATTTGTTTCCGGGAGATAGAGAGGTTGCTTTGATCTTTGCTTCTTGGTGCCGAAAAGTGATCCGTCGTCTGTACTCGAGTTATTCCAAAAGCGTTAGACTTGCGAAAGCACGGAAGATGGATGTTTCGCTGATATTCAAGATAAATACCTGAGATAGCCTCGACATTGATGGAATGAAATCAAGCCTCTCAGTCATTCACTCACTCAACAGCCTTTCTTTCAAATCCAACTCATTCGTCTTCGATTCTTCTTCGCCTCAACCGCCAAAATGAAGTTCTCCATCATCTCTACTCTTCTCGCCGCCACAGCCTCTGCTCTTCCCGCTGGTCAGGATGCCGCTGCCCTCGAGGCTCGCCAGCTAGGCGGCAGCATCACCCGCAACGACCTTGCCAACGGCAACAGCGGTTCATGCCCTGGCGTCATCTTCATCTACGCTCGCGGCTCCACTGAAGCCGGCAACCTTGTTAGTGACCCTCCACCAACTCCCCCCCATGTGACAGATCATAACTAACTCTTTTATGAAGGGAACTCTCGGTCCCCGCGTTGCTTCAAAGCTCGAGGCCAAGTACGGCAAGAACGGTGTCTGGATCCAGGGCGTTGGCGGTGCTTACCGCGCTACTCTTGGCGACAACGCTCTTCCTCGTGGAACTTCTAGCGCTGCTATCCGTGAGATGCTGGGCCACTTCAACGACGCCAACCAGAAGTGTCCTGATGCTGTCCTCCTCGCCGGAGGTTACAGCCAGGGCGCTGCTCTCGCCGCTGCCAGTGTCACCGACGTCGATGCCGGTATTCGTGAGAAGATTGCTGGAGTTGTTCTCTTCGGATATACCAAGAACCTTCAGAACCGGGGAAAGATCCCCAGCTACCCTGAGGACCGCACCAAGGTCTTTTGCAACACTGGCGATCTCGTATGCACTGGTTCGCTCATCGTTGCTGCTCCTCACTTGGCCTACCAGAGCGATGCTTCCAACGGTGCTCCCGAGTTCCTGATCCAGAAGGCTGATGCTGCTGGGGCCGCCTAAGCTAGTTGATGGAGGGCGAAGGACTAGGCTGGCCTGTTCTTGTATTTTATGAGGTTTACGGTTTCCATTGGTTTTTGTTTGTATCTACTTCATGGAGGAATGGCTTTAGTGACCATGGACACTGAGACTCAATACGATAGCGCAATCGCATTGACTTGCAAAAGGCTTGCCCCCGGGAACGTGAACTGCCGTGACAAATTGCTGACCATCGTCATGACGCGAGATGACCGTTGAGAAAAGATAATTTTCGATATATCACATTCTCAGAACATGGTTCAATACGAGCAAGCCTCGTCGCAATTGGCGGTTTCGTCCCGTCTTGTCCCCTGCATGATGTATCGGAAATGTCTGAGGTGCCGGCCAGGGGTTCCATGCTGCAGGGGTTGCCATGCACGCATTGCAGATGGTAAGCCCCATGTGACGATACATCTGGCAGTGGGGGAATTGCCAAGCATGATAGGTACACTTTTGAAGAAATACTTGTTCGAGAACTGTGATATCTGACTTGACTTGCGACAAAGCTCTCACATTGGAGGAATCAGCTTTCGCGTGGGATTCCGCATTTCTTAATTGCATTAGCATCATTACATTGGTAGTGGGGGGTAGTATTATTTGATAACTTGGCGAAAGCCACTGTAGCATCCAGCCACTGCTCATTTCATATAATTGAATGAACTGGAAATTAGGTTGTTGCCGCACGCTCAAGGGTTCAAGAAGAATAAGCTTCATCGTATGAGAAAACACCCCTCGGTGTATTGGTACAAAGATCTCCTGAACAGTGTCGGCTTCTTGTATGCCGAATACGTCGTCTATTTTTAGGCATTGTCTCGTCTATACTCTACAGCCTCATTTTACCAAATAGCTGACCTTTGACTTTCCCTTACTCCTCGCAATCTTCTTAACCGTCGTCTCACCACACAGATCCGTAGTATCAACATGCGTTCCACCGCATGGATAAACCTCCGCTCCAACAATCCTCACAACACGAAACTTTGTCTCTCCAGGTCCCAAAAAGCTCGCATCAGGCGTGAGGTGTTCAAGGCCGTTCTTGCGAAACTCCTCAGCGTCCCACCAATCAATCTCAACTGGCATCTTGGCCGCTAAAAATTCATCGACTTTCTTTTGAATGGGCTCTTTGTACTTTCCGTCGATGAGGCCTTGGAATTCGCATGATGCCGAGTCAGGGAAGTGAGAGGCTTTCAACTCTTCGAAGCCCTCGACTGTGTCTTTGAGGAGATGGTTGACTGCCGAGCCGAGGACATGACCGGCGGTATGATAACGTGAGTAGAGAAGACGCTTCTCAACGTCGATTTCTTGCGTGACTTTGTGTCCCTCTGTGAACTTCTTGTCTGACTCGAATCTTCCAAAATGCAAAACCTGGCCATCGCGAACAGCATCCATACGAGCAGATGCAACAGTAAATGAAGCCCCAGCCTCATCCGTTATTTTCCCAACATCTGAAGGTTGACCTCCTCCTTGCGGATGAAAGATTGTCTCTTCTGTGACGACTGCATAGTCTTCATCGGTGCCTTGCTTAAATAGCTCACGATTCTCAGCTTCCAAACTGGCAAATGGTCGAATTGCCGTGATCAGTGTTTGTAAGGAATGGAGCTTTGAATTGCGCTGGAAAGTCAGCACAGTTCGTGCTGCTGATGCCATTTTGTGAATGTGAAGAAATAATTCAAGAGGATGAGAGAGATGGAAGTATGCGAGGGTGAGGGCGAGAAATAACTGATGAATCAACGAATGAGAGAGGCGAGCACTAAAGCGGAGGGGGTTAGTGCTTAGGTTTCAGTGAATCACAGGGCGCGCCTTTGCAGCTTATCGCTTATCTAATTGTTAGTGCAAGACAGCCTAACCTAGAGAAGAAGGTATTTGCTGCTGTCATCACTTTTGGAAACAAAGAGCAGCAAATAGAATGAATGACTGTGAAACTTGGCTAATACTTTTGACGCGGATGTGCACCGGAAGAGAGACAGTCGAAATTCGACTGCTTATCACGCAGTACGATACCTGTTGGGAGATGAGAACAAAGCACAGTAGTTGTTTTTTGCACATCTAGAGCCAAATATTTACCGCTCTAGGCTGTACTGTCGCTGAGCTAGGACTGTGAATGGTTTCAATACACACCGTGCGTGCAGCTGAGGTGTTTCTCCTCACGGAAAAGAGTGGAGACTTTCGCAGTCACTTCGAACCAACATGCTAAGGTACGTCTCAATCACCTTGCGATTGCTTATTAAATAAATTAGGCAGCAAGGCAGGTGTTGCCCAATATACCCTACAACTTATAAAGGAAAGTTAGAATTATATAATCAATATATAAGATCTGCTTGTTAAAGAAGTTAGACTATGAGACCAATCTCACTTTCCTTACACTAATAGTTATCACCACTCAATATGTGCACTAGCCTCCAGGAAAAAGCTCACTCATGCTTCCACTGCGAGCAAAGATTTCTCATTCGGGATTGCAACGACCCACAGCCCCTTATCCACATCGATGGCCCGAAGAGTGATCATTATTGGAGATTGTGGCCTCCAGACCAAGAGCCGATAACTCTCTCAGAACTCAAGCAAATGGCTAATCTAGGATGTGCTTTTGCAGAGTACCTTTTTTTGAAGTTCACTTCTCGTAAAGAAGCAGTCTCTGACAATGCCATTGTCAATCGGGTTCCTCCAGCTATGGGAGACACTGAGCCCAACTCCATCGTTGTTACACTTTCAGGAGAGAACCATCACGAAACAAATTCATACTTTACATATATGACAGAACAAGGTCGGACCTCGCGTAATTGTCTTCGTGGGCTATTATCTAATGCACCTAGACAGGAAGTAGCACAGCTGACGAAGTCCCTCAAAGACCTCCGAACTTGTTACCCGCATCACCACACGCTTTTAGTCTGGCAAGAAAATGGGCTCATGAGTGTCTCCAAAATCATACATCTTGTGCCAGTCCATCTGTAGACTTCATGCCAACAAGGATCATCAAGATATTCGACTCTGGAAAAAGGATTGAGATTGTCGAGAGAAATTCCCCGGCTGCCTACGCAGTTTTATCGTACTGCTGGGGCGGCCCGCAACGAATCACTCTCAGCAAGGCTCGAGTAAAGAATGGCCAACTTTCCTTCGATACAAGCACTTTACCACAAACGTTGCAGGATGCAGTCCGTGTTTGCGGCGAGCTTGGCCTCAGCTTTCTATGGGTTGATGCTCTATGCATCATACAGGACGTTCCGGAGGATAAAGCTGCAGAAATTGGACAGATGGCAAAGATTTACGAAAACTCGTATGTCGCAATCATGGCTAGCAGAGCAAAGAGTGTTGAGGAAGGATTCCTGCACCCACGGTCACATTTCGGAGCAGACAGGCGCTCTCCTGGCTTTCGTCTTCAATATGAGACCAAGAACGGCCGAAGAGGATCTGTCGTATTGGTGGAGGAGTCCTGTTCTCAGACTTACGCTGATCCTCTGAGTCTTCGCGCATGGGCATACCAAGAGTTCATCCTTTCTCCAAGAATTCTTGATTACGGGAAGCTGAGAACAACATGGATCTGCTGGGCAGATATCAATCCAACAGATGGATTTCTATCAACACCAACATCGTACTGGAGCCGACAGAGGTTTCAGGAAATAATGTCTCCCTCTATTGAGTCTAATTCCGTCTCGCCCCGTCAACTGTGGAGCACTCTGGTTCTATGCTATATGCGTAGCTCAATAACCGATCCTTACGACCGCCTTCCCGCGCTGGCAGGTATTGCGGAACGTCTGAACACTATCATGAAAGACGAATACATTGCAGGTTGCTGGAAAAGTAACATCTGGCTTGATCTTCTGTGGTGGCATGAGGACGGTAGATCCCGTATGCGACCCGCAAGATACTTTGCTCCGTCTTGGTCTTGGGCGTCCATCCCAGATGGCAACCTTAACTACATATCAACAAGTTCATGTGTTGTCGATGAAGGATTTGAAGTACTGCATCACGATATTAAATTATCGTATCCTCAATCTCAATATGGTACTGTCACAGGTGGCTTCCTTTTGCTCCAAGGGCGCATTATACCAGAGGAATACTTGTCTGACCTCAGAAACCGAGAGTTCTACCATCATCCAACACATGTTATCGTAAATGGGCAGAACTCAATCGCAATTTCATGCTCCGTTATTCCTGACTATGGTCTGGAGAGTTTTTTCAACAGTGAATATCCTATTCAAGGGATATGTCTCTGTTGGGACGAAAAGAGAACTACAATTCGCGGTATTGTACTTCAAAATGTTGAATCGGACTGCTATCGCAGAATAGGCCTTTTTTCTGTTGAATTGGGAATAACAGAACCGACTTGTCAAGATGTATCATTTGAAGAATGGACTCAAAGAAGGGATATATTTTTAGGAATATGGAGAGAGAGTTTACAAATTAGAAAAATAAAGGTAGTTTAGTACTTTATATTATAAAAGAAACTATTTATACTCTCTATTTAAATAAAACTAAGGATTTAAGAATAGGCTCTTTGATGTAAGCAGTGGAGGATGAGATGTCTGGATAGATCCACCAGCCCATAGTAACATACCTACCTACCTTGAGTACAATTGACGGGAGAGCTTACCAAACAACCCGAATCATCTCCGTGGCCTGAACTCTCAGTTGAAAGATATACTACAGAACAGGGCTAGAAAGAGTCAAATCGGAATGTTACCGATGTTTTGGTGTTGATATTCGGAAATTACCCCGCATGGAAACTTCCGATGCCTTGGTAAGTGCCGTTGATGTTGTGCAACCACCAAACAGGTATCAGCGGGGTAGAATCTTGTTAAAAGCAGTCAATCGACCACCGTTTCTACACGCTTTACTGTGAATCAGAGGAAACTTGCAGACACTGATAAGTTTGTAAAATGATCCTGGATCTCTTCCTTCAACACCCGTGGGCGTATCTGGCAGCTGCCCTTGTTGGACTACTAGCCACAAAGCTCCTCATTAACAAGTATGGGAATGGCTTGAACGGAATCCCCGGACCAGCTTTGGCCCCTTTCACGGACCTCTGGCGCTTTCTTGACGTGTATCGGAGAAGACCAGAAGTGACACAGATTGCTCTACATGAAAAACACGGCAGCGTGGTAAGACTCGGACCCAAGACGGTCTCGATCGCGGATCCAGCTGCCATACAGACAATCTACGCCCACAACTCAGGTTATATCAAGTCGGATTTCTAGTGAGTTACCAGGGCGATAAAAAGAGTTACTCAGATTGACAAGCGTTAGCCCGGTGCAACAGACCATCAACAAGAGTGGCAAGAGGCTCATCACGCTGTTCACCTCACAGGATGAAAGGTTCCACTCGCAGCTCCGACGATCCGTATCAAATGCTTATGCCATGAGTACGCTCGTTCAATTCGAACCATTCGTTGACTCCACTACTACCGAGTTCTTCAAACAGCTTGACCAACGATATGCCAACCAAAATGACATCCTTGACTTTGGTACATGGTTGCAGTACTATGCCTTTGATGTCATTGGCGAGTTGACGTACTCGAAGAGACTAGGCTTCGTGGACCATGGAAAAGATGTGGATAATATTATTGGAAACCTTGAGTGGTTGCTTAACTATGCAGCGCCTGTATGTTCCCCTGCAACCTTGACTGGGTCTACTAATCTGACGGCCATCTAGGTCGGACAACTGCCAATCCTCGACAGCTTGCTCCTCAAGAACCCATTAAGGCTACAGCTTACAAAATGGGGTTTCACCAATTCATCCTCTCCCGTCGCGATATTCGCCCGCAATCGAATGCTCGCCCGCGTCGATCCCGAGAAGCTCGGCGACATGAAGTTCAACCAAGACAATGGCCGACGAGACTTCCTCTCGCGCTTTCTCGAAGCCAACCAAAAAGATCCAGAGTTCATGAATAACGATAGAGTGCTCGCACTGACTGTAGCAAATATGTTTGCAGGCTCAGATACAACGGCGATTACATTCCGAGCTATCTTTTATTATCTCATGAAGAACCCAGATGATATGAAGACTTTGATGTCTGAGCTAGCGGAGGAAGAAAAAGCCGGCCGCTTTACCCGTGAAGACGGCCTTGTCAGCTGGAATGAAGTCCGAGACCTTCCCTTCCTCAACGCTGTTGTCAAAGAAGCTCTTCGATGTCATCCAGCTGCAGGTCTCATGCTAGAGCGCATTGTCCCCGCACGAGGTCTTGAAGTTAACGGTCATCATATCCCAGGCGGTACCATTGTTGGAGTAAACGCTTGGGTTCTACATCGCAACAAGGATATCTTCGGTCATGACGCTGATCAATGGAGACCGTCTAGATGGATCGAAGCTTCGACGGAGCAGAAGAGACGGATGGAGAACTACATGTTTGCCTTTGGTGCGGGTTCAAGGACCTGCATTGGGAAGAACATTAGTTTGTTGGAAATGTATAAGATGGTTCCTGCTCTGTTGCGGCGATACGAGGTAAGATTCAGAGTCGATTGAAGTGCCCTTTACTGAGATGTTGGTGTAGCTTGAGTTCCCGTCAGCGGATAACACATGGCATCTGAACAACGGTAAGTTTCTTCCTTCCCGAGCCCTTGCATACAGCTGCCAGCTCCACTTTGTGATATACTGTCTTGATACTGACTTTAGTCCAGCGTGGTTCGTGAAGCAGAGTAACTTTAATGTCCGGCTTAGGCGAAAGCATAAAGTGTCATTTCTTGCGGACGAGAGACAATATTGAACTACTGCGGAAGTAAGCAATTAGCTGCTTATTACCATGGTCAACACTTTGAGAGAATGCTCGTGCGTGAAATCCATCTTCATAAGGTTTCACTAAGGGAGCCTATGATACATACGACCATAGCTCGCAGAAAATACGGGATCCCGTCTGCTCTCCCATAGTCAAGCTGCGAAGCGCTGGATTAGTAGTTGGGTCGGTGACGACCAGCGAATCCCCGGTGTTGTATGTTTTTTTAAAGTTTTTCGTGATTTCTTAGTGTGTTGGCTTGATGCACCTCGTTGAGATGTCACAAGTTTTGACCTTCTATCAGTCATTCATTGCTCACGATCACAAAGTTCAGCTTGGCCGGAGCAGATACTCCGCCTACTGATAAGATAAGAGCTGCCCTCCTGAACCTTTCCAATTCGCTTCCCACTTCATACTTCTCCACATTCCCTCATGCACTGAGTACGTATTGCGCCGAGAACAATGTCGCCATCCAAGACACGTGCTGAGCGTGTTGAAACCGACGTCTTACTGGCCATTAAGCCGGAACACTTGGCAAACATCATTAGCCGAGAGAAGAACCATGAGTATCGCAAGTATCGTCTAAAAGACGGTGTCTCGCGCCTCTGGCTTTACGAAACTGGCAGTGGAGGCGGTCGCTCATCAATCACGTATGTTCAGCACCTCAACAGAAATCTTACCAGAGATGAGAATTCGAACTAACTTTCAGTAGACACATCGCAGTGATTCCATCAAACACCCGCCATGAACCAGGTTCTGTACCCACCGAGCCTTTTGGTATTGGCAATGAAGACTTTAACGCTGGACGCAAGGACTCCAAGTATGGATATCCGATCCTGGAGCTTTACGAACTTGTGAATCCAGTTACTCTCAACGAAATGAAGACTCGATGGGGCATGGGTGGTGCGCCTATGGGATGGCAGTATGTGACATCGGATCTCTGGGAGGATAGATGGGGCGAGGATGAGCAGGGAGGCGAGAAGGTGAAGAAATTGTTTTGAAAGATATCCTTGCTTACTTGGCGCTTGGTGTTGATACCATGAACTCTAATGCTAGTTCTACACTCTGAGAATTTTGACACTCATTCTATCCATTTGTTCTGCTTCAGCCATGCTTCGCACATAACTGGCCACTTTGATACAGGCAACTCCTTCGGGCTATCCAACGCAAATCCGTGAGGCGCATCAGCGAAGATATGCAACTCCACCGGTGCTCCACCCTTCGTAATGCCCTCTGCTAAGCGATATGCATTGACAACGGGTACCACTGGATCGTTGTTAGAGTAAACGATGAATACTGGCGGCGCAGGAGATCGAAGCTGAACATCTGGTTGTACAATATCATACAGCTCTTGCTTTTCTTTTGGTGGAAGAGGAGGTTTGTTCTCAATAATTGCGCGGCCAGCTGCATTCGTCGAAATAGGTCCATAACCCAATACAGCGAACTCGACCTGAGGCATTTCTGGATCTGGTGATGTCCAGACTTGAGGATACTCCGCCAGAAGCGCAGCGCCAAGATGACCACCAGATGAGAGACCGCAAATGCTAATACCCTTTGGCGCAAATCCACTCTCAGCCATGATCTTCAGAGCTCTTCTTCCATCATCTAACGGCGCTTGAGCACCTGTTTCGCTGTTCGGGAAGCGATGCACCAGGACGAATGCGTAGAAGCCAAGACTGTTGAGCCATTTTGCGACGGCGACGCCTTCGCGGCCAACCATGAGTTCAACATATCCTCCGCCTCCGAGAATGAGAATGCCGCGACCGTTTGATTTTGGGGGTCGGTAGCCAAATAAGAAAGGGCGGTTTACTTTGGTAACGACGGCGTTGTCGCCGGGGGTATCGAGATCGAAGGCTCCGTCGAGGGAGTCATTGCCCCATAGAGGCCAGGATTGATCTGAGTCGAGCATGGTGAGTTTATGCCAATCTTTTGGATTGACAGACATTAAAGATCAAAGCCCACAGAGGAATTGATAATGGCAAGATGATGGAGGTTTGAGGGGTTACGTGTGGAGTTGCTAGACTTGGCCTCGCGGGAACATCCAACCGAGATGCCGAACATTGGGGGTTGGGGTCTTAGATGATACCATCCTCTCTACATTGCAATTCCAGGCGTAAAGCTCTGTCTGCTGGGATACGCTTTCCAGGCACACTTGGCTTTTCGCACACTTGGCTCACATCTCTAAGGATTCCGAACAGCGTCTTGACTTTGTTTTCTTGGTCAATATGTTTAGATTATTTGATACACTTTATAGGCCTGCCTATTATGATACTAACGCCAATCCCTCCATCTCCATTACTCCATCCTCTTAGCTTGTAGTCGCATCAAAAGCAAGGAAAGTCGAAGCCTTTCCAGCTTCATCCTTATCCTGTGAAATGTTGTTCTGTAACTTCTTGTTCTCTTCCGCCAGCTTGTCAGCGACATCCTCACCCTGCGCTTGCTGAGCCTCCAACTTGAGGATAGTAGCAGTCAACTTCAAGACCTTGTTCTTGATCTTTCCGCGCTGCAAAACCGTTAGCCTTGTGTCCATATTGACCTTTGATGGAAAGGCTTACCTGAAGAGCGTCGGCTGCTTCGCCGGAGGCTGCGTCGATAGCAGGGTTGAAGGCCTCATCCTCAGCATCATTCGCAATCTGATTGACACTGTTGAGGAAGTCCAAGTCAGACTTCTCAACAGTCGATAGGTCTGCTGGCAGACCGCCGAGCTTCTGCAGAGCCTCTTGCTGGGCGTTGCCCGCAGTGCCACCACTAATGGAAAGATCGTCGTACGTTGACTGGCTGAAGACAGCGCGCTTGCTGATAGGGCTGGCGATAGCAGTGGCAGCGAAGCCAAGAAGGAACGAGGTGAACTTCATGTTTGCGTTTGAGATGTGATGCACGGAAGAGGACGGATGGAGGATGTGAGTGTAAGAGAACAGGCCAGCTGTAAGAAGTGAAAGTGAATTGAGTTTGTGATAAGACTAATGTTGGAATAATGGCAGTGTCGTCGAGTCTTTGTATGCGACAGAAACATCGTACAAGAGACTCTTATTGGCGCTAAGTGAGCATGAGACGTTTCTCACGGAGTATTTTTACGCTTCATCTTCAGGATGAACCTATTCCGGGGTGTAAGCGCCGTGGTAAAACGGTGTATCCTCGGTGGTGATCATACTCGCGCTGCGAGTTGAAGACCGGATGAGCGGTGATCCGAAAGTGCCCTAGTTGATATTTTCTATAGTCAATCGGTTGGCGGAAACATCAAATGTCAGAACTGGGTCAATGTCGCAATTGAGCATTGGCGTTGTTCCATTTTGGTGAGGAGGCTAGGGGTATCCCTAAGTGTCGCGCATGGTTTCATCGTGCCTCAGATCGCGATTGAGACAATCCACTGCCTCAGATCCACCCCGTTAGTTCATCCCGAGTATTCAGAGAGTTTTAACTCTAAATACGCGCTTTACGAAACTTATATCCATTGTGATGCGCCTCGTATTTGGGCTTTCCTACAATGCTAACCGCGTAATCCGAGGAAAGACCTACATCATCGAGGCAAGGTGATCAGTAATGATAATTCCATTGCTATTATGCTATTTCTGAGCGCATCTCATATCACTATATAAGTTGTACGAGCTTTCTGAGGCATGGCGATTAGAAGCAGAACTCATGGCACTTATTACTTCTTATTGCAAGATTGTCATACTCTATATACAGAGTGTGTTCAACGCCAATAGCTCAACACCAAGCCCTAACAGCTTAGCAAGCCTTCTCGGACACCACGTACTGACTGATGATCAAGTCATGCCTCGGCTGAAACTTTACTCCACGCTATCTCCATCTGACCCGACCATTAGGGGATGATCGTCATCCGAGTCTAAAGGTCTCTGAGCAGGATCATCGGCAGGGCGACTTTCATCTGATGCTGCAGGTACAGATGCAGCTGGGCTGACATTGTCAGATGAGGGGATAGGTATCGCCTCAGCTGGGCCTCCCTGGCTTGCCGAACCCTGTGCGAGCATAGTATACTTCTCAAGGAAACACTGCTCGATGGCACTGGCGGTAACAGTAGTGACTCTCCACGTGGTTCTGTTAGAAATGGGTTGGATTTCTTCGGTGGTGACAAACACGACATCAACTGCAACCGTAACGGCGTCTCCGGTGACGGTGAGGGTCTCGCGACAGTGGCCTTGATTTCAATGCAGGTTAGCTTTTCATCACCATACCGTAAGATTCGGCTTGGCATGCACTAACCCATGGTAGTGTTGGTTACGGTTTCAACTCTAACTTTCTCAATAACCCTGACTGACGTTGGGAGGGTCTGGTCTCTGTATCAGCATATCTGTTCGAGTATAGAAACGATGCGACTCAAACGTACCACGACATCAGTCTTGACAATCGTGTTCGTGACGGTCGAGGTGGATACCGGTACATAGACAATCTTGGCTTTGTCCTTAACACCACATTGTGTAATGTGACCGGCGCAAGATACCATGACCTTGTCCTCGCGGTGACCTTTCTTACGTTCATGCGCTCTTGCGGTCGTGGTTGAGGTCGATTTGGAGATTGCAGGACTGGGGTCGCCGGATTCTGTACTTTGTTACTGAGAGCTCATGCATGATTGTGATTTTGACCCATGTCCAGAGGCAACTTACCCCTCACAGCAGACGTGAGGCCTGCAAGACAAAGAGTAGCCACGATGGCGGCGCGGGACAGAGATTGTACAAGCATTGCGAAGAGCTTGGTGGAGTGCAAAGTGATGAGGAGGAGGAGAGAGATGGAGGAAAGTTTGCGATTGTAGCTTCACTTGGCGGATTTAAAAGGAATGAGGGGATGGGAGGATTATCATAACGACCTCAGCTGTGAGAAGAAAGCAGCTCGATAGCTCTATTGAGCTACAGAGCTTGCCCAGGCTCCAAGCCAGCTAAGCTATCCAGGGTCTGGATCTAGCAATGGACCCTTCCTAACCTGCAGCTGCTCTCTATTGAATTGAGTTCAGCTAGCTCCCAACTATCTACTGAGTAGGGTCTCTTCTTTGGACCCTGGGGGCGTCTGCTGTGTAGTTGCATAGGGCTTGCGTACTTCAGCGCTAAAGCAATTATCGAACCATGTAAGGTGATAGCTGTGACGCTGGCTATGGAGTGCAGACAATAGTGCATTTTCAGCTGCAATCTACTACAGGTAGCAAGCCCATATACCCCAAAATGCACTTCTACAGAGAGTAACATTACTAAAGTGGCTGGCTGGTATGACGCGTAGCGACCCGGCTATCTACAGTCTAGACTATTTGGGACCAAGCCACAGCGGACAACGGTTCAGAATGGATCCCAAACGGGCACGATTGGCGTTTCCTCTCATCCAATTTCAGAGCTGAATATTCATTTTCGGCAATCAGCTACGCCTCAAAGGAGCTAACACACACACACACAATTGGCGCACAATGTGCTGCGCATGGTAGCTCGAGCTGGCCGGTCTAGTGCGTGCTGACCTAGCTCCAGGCCCCTCGAAGGGACATCATTCACGCGACAGTGAGATCACCATTACACCGCTGAACACAATCACTGAATTTGGCCCTGTTAGGCGAACTTGCAGTCAGAGTCTCCTCTCCTTGTCATCTTTACTGGACCGGGTTAGACATTTGAAGCCTTCTTCAACAAATGCGGGCTGGTTCAATGTCTCACGAGACACTATCAGACGCCATGCAGAGCAGCCACATAGACAGATTCACAAAACAACGACATGCAGTAGTTTCTATAGTACCTCGATGTGATGAGATTAGTGTCGGGCTGGATGCACCTGCATTCAAAGATCCGAGCGCGAGTTTCGTTGATCAGGTTAGCCAGCCTCCAAACCACCAGTTCTAACACAAAGCCGGGAATAAGGGATATCGTCTGATTACTCTGGGCTTGAATCGCGGTCAAGTCATTCTGGGACGAGCTGCCTCTGTCCATAGCCATAGCCACAGTGACGACTGAAGAGCCAATGCGAGTGATGCTTATGCATGCACGAGGGATGTCGGAGGAGTTGCCAAGTAGACATGAGTGAGGTTCAAGAAACTATAAAAGCAGGCGTTTTACTCTCCCAGATTATAGAAAAATCATTCTCATACCATCGCATTCAACCTACGGCCATCACCAAAGTTATCAGCGAGTGAAATTTGCGACACAAAGTTTCTATCAGTCATGGCATCCGCAGAAGCATTCAAAGAGCTCCCCAGGGACATCGCTGCAGTCGACATCAAGGGCATGACCTATGTGTTCTTCGTCAACTCGAATCACCAGCTCTGCTACCTTAAATCTCCTGGGCTGGGAACCGACGACTATGAGCCTATACTCGTCAAGCTCACAGACGGGGATCTGAAGGTCAAGTGCGGCAGCAGACAAATCGCCGCAGCAGCTTGGCAGGGAGGAAACGGTACAGAAGTGAGTCCAATTCCCCAGCCATCATGAAGCACTCTGACCGTATAGATCCGCATCTACTGCATTGCTCCTGAAAAGGGTGAATGTGAGAACAAGGGTTATATCCAAGAGGTCTCTTTCGGCTCTAGCACTGGATGGGAACATGGCCTTCTTGGCTACAAGGAGGAAGGGAGGCCGTATGTTGATAAGGATGCCTCGCTGACCGCTTGCGTGCATGCCTGGCCTGACAAGACGGATATCAAGGTCTTCGCTTCTGGGAAGGGTGAGAATGGACGCCCCAAGATCACTATGCATCAGTACAGCTATGGGCATAAGAAGTGGCTTCCCAAAGTTATTAGTAACAAGGTCTCGGACTGGTAAGGGCTTTGGGGAAAGGCACTGGCGCGCGAAGTTACGGATTATGATGCATTGGACTTGTGGAGTACCGTTCTTGTGTGTTAGTGATGGGTTGACTCACCGAGGAGTGAATTATCAGCAAATACCTTCGGGGAACACAGTTGGGCTAAAGTCTAGAACCTCGAGCCTGGTCGAATCTTGTGATAACGAGAGTCAACAAGCAAAGTTGCTTGACTGTGAACCTGACTGGATAGTCTCGTATAGCCCATAACCAAGATGGAAGATTCAATAACTCGATACCAAGTCTTGTCAATGACAATCCAGATCCGCAGACGAGGCGGCTGGCCCGCCTAGATCAGATCATGTGCTCCTTCTGCTACCGAGACCTAAAGAATTGTCTCAAAAAAGATAAATCACGCAGAGTTCTGTTCAATAACCGTTAGTCAATGCTACAGTTTTGCAGCTGAAAATACCAGCTTAGTCTAGTTTGTGTCGGCTGCAGCTACGAACGCTTGCCGCTCTCTTTAGCTTCCTTCTGATACCTGCAGGGTCTCGATGCTCAGCGGTAGCTCCTCAGCACGCCACTTTCTGCAGCCCTTGCTAGGGTCCCCCGAGCTATACGTCTGGAGCTCTATCGGAAGCTCGTAGCGATGTTTTTCGGGATATGCAATACCTTCAGTAGTTCAGTGTCGAGGTATGCCATCTCAGCCAGCCTCATGTTCCCCGATAGATGTTCACCCCAGGTTGCAGCCACCATAGACCTGCATCCTTATCACGCAACTATTTGCCATAGGTCGTCAATAGTTTGCGTACCAAGACCCCGCGAATCCGGCATCGGCAGGGCTGCCACTAGTGCAAACTTTATCAGTGAACAATGAAGCTTGGACATTGGTTCCCCAGGTTTAGGCCGTTGGGGTCGTGTCCCGCTCGGACCGTTCCTGTCCACCCACGAACTCGTAATCCAAAACCTTCTAGGGAACCTCAGCCCGCCTCTTTCACAACCTTAGAAGTCGATTTGTGGTATCGATCCAGTAAATACACCCTGTTCAGGCGCTTGGGCCTCGCTTTCAATGGTCACGCTATGCTTGTTGGAATCAGTGGCGTGTCTCTCCACCTGACTGCAGCAGCGCATCTCGCCGAATCTCCGATGCTATCGTAAAATGCGGCCGTTGACTTCGACTACCCCTCAATCACGGGTAAACGGGCAGTCAACACAGTGTCGATCCTCATACTCTAATCGTGAAACCACAATGGCGTGAGCAGCCCCAGGAACAGCTCTCGTGTACGGGTATTCAAGGCACCGCAATAGGGCATAAACAGAGAGCCGCTACCCAGCTATGAAAGGTCTTGGATTATAACGACCTAGCAGGACGTGTGACTGTTTAGCAATATTACTCGCTAATCAAGGTTCGATCTGGCGGCTCAAAATCGCCATCCAGCTTTGTACAGTCTGGACTTTTCAGAATCGGAACTAGGGCTCCTGTACGCGGGTGGTTTCCAAGGGATCGGATTACTTCCCTTGATAGCTGTTTCCGGAATGCTCGCTAGATCCTTTCTCTGCTTGAAGAGGACGAACGAGCGGGGGAGGGGTTGTGGCTCGGTGCTTCAAATCTGCAGCCACTTCCCAAGCTGGAGGAAGCCGCCAAGTTGAAACCAAGTATGCTTTGCGGTCTGCAAGCCTGTCCTGCTCGGAAGACAAATATTTTCCGTGCGGAGATTTGTTCCTTGTCTTCCGTAATTCGCTCTGGCAAGAGCCTACTCCATTTCAACCATCCGCTTGTACGTGAGTGGCCTCAATGCTGGCCTTTATTCAGTAACATGAGATTTAGTGCCAGGTTCAACATGTCCCGTGAGATTTCCACTGTCGAGGTTTAGCGATCTGTAACGTACAGCGGTCATGTACTCTGAAGGCACTTTTATAGGTGGTTCTTTGTTAGTGGCCAACTGAGATTCTGTCTAATTTTTAACTTGCCACCTGGTTTGGCAACCATGATGATGCTCATACGGGCTGATTCTCGAGGGAGCCAAATTATTAGCCGTTGGGCTCCCATAACATTTAGTTGTTACTTAAGGTGTTTAGTAGAAAGCTTGTAGTTAGCTGATACTCCAACGTGTCGAGAACATTGGATGAGCACACAACCGTTGATTTAAGATACTATGTCCCCTTTTCACGATCTAATTCGTCATCCCTCCACACCAACCGCTATACGAAGCTCTCCGCTTACCTATTCAAGAGTTGCCATCAGTAAGTCTACCACATCTTATAGCTCAACAAGGTATCCGGAGTTCATTTGAGCTGAGGCTAAGAAGACCCCAAGACCACTCATAGCCAATAGTGCTGATGCCCACAGCAAATGCTACATTTTCACCAGCTCGATCAACAGACCGAAGCTACGATGCAAGTTCCGAGCTCAGAACCTGACCTCATCCTGCTTCACCTTTTCATCTGTCTGATCCTAGTGTGTATACTTTGCACTAGTTGCCTGATACTCGTCGTCGTCGTGATCAGACTCACCATTCAGACCCATCGAAGTCTACCAATCGAATCTAAGGAGCAGAAGGATATTCCGAAGGTAAAAGTGAAGGAGGAGGTCAAAGAGGAGGCCGAAAAAAGTATAAAGAAGCTGACTGACCCCGTCCAAGATCTCTTTCATTCAACACAAGATCATCTCAAGCATCCCAAGAACCCTTTCACACAGCATCCAATCTCTCAATGCTTCCATTTGGATCCTCCTTCAGCAAATATGTCTCATATTCAGATAGCCTCTACCACTTCCCTCATGTTTCAACTGAGAGCCACATACTGACGCCTGGAAACTCAGAACATGGTCGCTGTTGCGCAGAATGACGGCAATACCATTCTGTTCCAAGTCAACAAGAACTTCGAGATCATCTTCTATGAGAGTCGGACTCCCAGTGAAAAGACCCCCAGGAAGAAGTATGATATGAGCACCCTCAAGATCAAAGGAAAGTCTATCAAGGTCAACCCAAAGTTGCCCATCATCTCAGCTGTCGCATTCACTCACCCCGAGTCTTGCGGTGGCAGAGCTCAGGTAAAAGCCACCCTCCTTACCTACATATCTTTTTTTACTGACCCTGCAACACAATAGGTCCGAGTCTACTATGTCGACAGAGACAGCCTCTTCCTCCGTGAGATTATCCGTGTTGGTGACAAGGACGAGGATTGGAACGACGGTATGGATTTCAATGACAAGGACTACACTATTTGTGAGGTCAGCGGTCTGGCTGCCAACGTTTTCCAATCGACTGGCGACAAGAAGAGCTTCCAGATCAAGGTCTACTATCAGCGTGGCGGCGCAGATGAGTTTGCGGATGTTTCCTACAATGTCGTGGGTGTTACCGATGAGTGGAGCACTCGACCCAACGTCACCGAAACCTAAGTGATGATCCCTGATCGGACCATGCTAAGACACGACGGTTATGCTGGGCATCGCACTTGTTGTAAAGGAGGGACAGTACATATTGGATCTATGACTATGGTGCCATACTTGTAGCTAAGATAGTTAAATCTAACCACTCTTTGACTCCATCTAATGGCTTGGGGTATTTCTTTAATGCTTTTGGCGATAATGAATCTCACGAAACCTTAGTTCCAGGATGGGCATGATTCAGATCCCCAGAGCGCAACTAAATCATCAGTGCCGACTTCGTTTACTGCACCACGTCTGTTTCTTGGACTATTTTCACCTCTTGTGAGCGGCAAGGCTGATGTTCTCGGTGTGTTATGGCTTCTTACTGATCAGTGATAGCCCCGGGATGCCGCCCAGTCTGCCCTATAGGGCTGCGGCATAGCTTTTCTGAGAATGCCGCAAACTGTGACGTCAGCATGGAGAACTACACGCATACACGTCAGTGACATGGGGAATCCGAAATTCCGCAATCGCTCGGAATATCTAAAGTGATCGCTGGGCATGGATCTGGGACGGGTGGTCATGTGTCACGGCCGCTAATCGGCAGAGAGCCAGAAGCATCACTTTGATAGGGATATACGGGCCGACGGCGGTATTTTACTGACAGGTCTTACTTGAGTGGGCTCAGTTTCCTGCCAAGGCCTGTTGCAAGATGAATCGAGCATATAATCGGACTTCACTAGGGATGGGTTGTCAGGATCTCCCAAATCATTGGCCACAAGGACTTCGTTCCGTCGTGGGAGACTGCCGGCAACGGGGCTTGAGCAATGTGTCCTCGGCGCGCTAATGCTGTAGAAATGGTTATATAACACCCATGGTGGCCCTCAATTCCTCCAACCTCCTCAAACTATCCATCCATCTTGAGCATGTTTGGTTTCAGATAGCGTCGATGCTGAAGATGTGAACTCTTGTGTAGTTCATTTCCCCAGAAACGTATATGCATCATAACAATACCATTCCCTGAACTTGTCCTCGGTCTCGCCGTTGATCGTCGCTACAGCACCCGAAGAACTCGCCCATCGCCGAAAATATGCCCTGAATCACTGATCAGAAAAGTTCTCTCCAGGCTCTGCGGCCATGCGGCGCCGCAAACCATCCACTTGCGGCAATCGGGCGGAACCGTGAGCGGAGGCTGCGGCGATTGCGGCATCATGACCAAGGGTTTCGCTGCGGCGTAAGCATCCCGACTCTGAATAATCATGCGACAACATGACATGAGGGATTCGTTTCGTAGCGGCTTTGCCCGTTAAAATTTGCAGACTTGACGCCTTTATATAAACATGCTTGCCAGGAGTCTGTAGTGGAACATATCATCCATACATCATACACACATTACATTAACTACCACCTACCCATTCAAGCTTATCATTATCTCTTATCAAGCCTCTTATCGCTTATCGCTATCACCATCACCAATCATGAAGATTCTCACCAAGGAAGAAGAAGAGGCCCACTACGCTGAAGTCCTCAAAGGCGGCCTCATCGGCGGAACACTCTTCCTCGGTCTCGGTCTTGGAGGCGTTTACTATGCTTCAAAACGCTACCCGACCTTCCGAGGCCTAACTCTTCCCTTCAGAGCATTCCTCGTCACATCAACGGGTACATTCGGTGCCATCGTCAATGCAGAGCGATGGAGTATCGCATATCAGATCGCTCAAGATCCCAAGCGCAATTACCAAGATCAAGCAGCGCGCACGGCGCAACTCATCCGAGAAAATGAGTCAGCGTATGAGCGTTTCAAGTCATATGCCAAGGAAAACCGATATCAAATTGTCTTCGCGTCGTGGTTGGCGTCGATGGGTATCGCGTTTGCAATTGTTAGCCGACAACCAATGAACACTGCGAACAAGGTTGTGCAGGCTCGTGTTTACGCGCAGGGCTTGACGTTGGCTGTGTTGTTAGTGTCTGCTATTTTCGAGGTCAACGATCTCAAGAACGGAGACAGCAGATGGCAGACCGTTCGGTACGTGGACCCCAATGATCCTACAAAGATCATTGAGAAGAAGGTCCACAAGGAGGAGTACGAGGGTCAAGACCTCTGGAAGGGTAAGCTACTTGATCCGATCGATCTTGAGCTCTGCTAACAATTCACAGATATGGTAGCTGCTGAGGAGCGAAGACTTGCTGCGAAGAAGCAGGCTGCTGAACATTAAGCGAGACCAACATCAATGAAGGTCGCTAATTTGTATTAAAATTGCATTGGGTGGTTTTGGAGTGAGGTATCAGGTCGGATTATAGATCGAACGGCGCATTTTCTTTTGTATAAGATGAAGCATTAACATGGACGTGGAATGAAAATACTAGAATGACAACTTCATACTCTTATTGCAATCAAATGGTGATGATTCTCGAGGTTGTACCTAATACAGGTACTGCTAATCCTTGTTTTAAATCATGAAGCAATTGATGTCCATCAACTATATCAGATAGCAAAGTTGAGGTTGACAATCTCATTGTTCCAAAGTCACATTCACATTGCAGGCGCAACAGACACATAATTGAAACCATTAAACATTCGCATTACATTAAATACTATCATCAATCTTCCTTATGCGAAGGATTATATCCCCATAATCTCTTTCTCTCAGGTCCCCACCACTTAGACACAGCATCCGCCTCAGCAGCCCACGTCGAAGCCTCCTCCCCAAATTTACTCCGAACAGCATACGTCAACTGTTCAAGCGTCCACTTCTCAAGCGGCTTCTGCTCTAACGGATCATTCTTAAGATCCGTGAATCTATATTGTGTAGAGTCATCAAGCGGAATGACAATTCGCCACGGCGCATCTGCAGATGTCATGGACAACATGCTAGCTCCTCCATTGATGATACCAAAGTTCCAGGCGCGGCGGCCGTTGTGCTTCGCTTTATAAGGGCGGATGAGGGACTGACCCTCATAATCGTGGATGAGGTCCTCGGCGGCGTTTTGGTCCTTTTCGTTGAGGGAGCCTGTGTTGATGAGGAGGTCGAGGATTGTGGGGAGGATGGAGAGGGATGTTGCGTTGGCGTTGTATTGAACGCGGGGGATGTGAGGATGGCGGAATGTGATGGGGACGCGGAAGTTGCTAACGTGGCCGTTCTCGTAGGTTCCAGTCTTGGACTTCTGATCCTCCTTGAAAGCCTGTCCGTGATCGCCAACAAACACCACCAATGTCTCGTTTGTAAGACCGTGGTTATCGAATGTCTGGAGTAACTCGCCTAGCCAGGCGTCGGTGAATCGCATGGCGTTGAGATAGTCGTTAAACTCCGAGTGCCAGCCCATCTTGCCCTCGGTATTGAGGAAGTCGGTCTTCTCGAATGACTTCGGTACGCCCCAAGGATGATGTGTCGTGCTAGTGAAGTGAGAGAAGAACATACGCTTGCCCTTCTCCTTGACCTCCTTCAGGTAATCCTCAATGTGGCCCTTGAGCGTCGTCTCAGGGAAACCGAAGTAATTAATCTCCTCCAGTTCCTCGCCCTTCTTGCGGTCATCTTCAAGACGGCCTCGTGTGACAATATGCTCAAACCCGATCTTGTCGTCGAACTTATCCTGACGATCATAACCATCGGTAATAGACTGGAAGAAGGCGGGATACCACTGCTGCTCCAAGAAATCATCCGACTTCGACGTCCATTTCAACTTCGACTTGGACTTCTTATCATCCTTGAGCTTGTTGAAGAGGTTGAACACCTGGGGAATACAAGCTTGGTAGGCGTCGGTCTCAGACTCCTCAAAGCCATCGACAGGCATGGACCAAGCGCCACAGTGGATAGCAGCCATGCTCTTGAACGACAACGAGGACGTTGTGAAGCCACCAACAACGTTGATGCCTCCGTACCCCTCCTGCGCTGTGTCGTTCCACTGCGGGATAGCCACGTGTTCGAAATCCGAGCCATCTTTTCTCTTCCAGTTTCCTGACTTGCCGGTGAGTCTCTCGGCGACGGGGCTCATGCGAGAGAGCTTCTCGTTAATCTCGTCAATGTCTTCGCCCTTGTGCGACTTGACCATGAGCTTGTGATAGTCGGAGCCCTGCTGCAGAGGGAAGAGTTCCTCACGGTAGCTCTCCATCATGATTAGTGCCACATGCTTGATCTTGACGTCGCCGCCCTTGAGAGTGTCGCGGATCACGTCAATGATGTCGGTGTCGAGGTTGGAGATCTTGAGAGGGTCGAGAACGGGGTTGTAGAAGGTACCGTCGGCTTTGGGGACCTCGCAGGCATTGGTAGGGCTTGCTGCAGGCTCCTCATCCGCGGTCTTGTTGGGTTCGATAAGCCACTTGTTGAAGCCGGCGGGGATGTCGCTGGGTAGCCATTCGGGGATGGTGTTTCTGTACTTTTGTGCAGCGGCGCCGTCGTTACCGGGTGTCCATCCGGGGAAGCGTCCATTGGGCTCTTCCCAATTATCGGGAGTGATGAGATCAGGGAGAGGCCATCCACCTTCGACATTGCTACACAGCTTGGCCGGAGACTTGAACATTTCGAGCATAGCGGCGGGGAGAGTCATGGACATCATGGTGTATGGAGCGGCAGGTCGGAGAGTCGTCGTGAGGAAAAGGAAGACAGAAATAATGGCGAGAATGATCCATGTTCGAGGTCTTGTTCGAGATTCTTCGTGAGTATCGGGGATGAGTCGCGCGCCTTCTTTACCGACTTCGAGGTCTTCGTCGAATTCGCTGTCGGAGTCATAAGCTAGTGACTGAGGAGATCGACCGTTTCTGTGTCGGAACCACTGCCAAGCTGAGTTATTGTTAGTATTGATTGACGATGATTGAGAGGTCGAAGTACCATGTACAACAGGCATTCCAACCGTTGCAATTAATGAACCGACAGCCCTGTAGAGAAACCACTTGGCAACCCAAGCCACGACGACGATGAGAGCTCCCGCCGCAAGGACAGAGTTAAGCCCACTAAGAAGAATCTTCATTCCATCTTTATCGCCAGCGTAGCTCAACGCCTCAGACCATTTAACCTCATTGCCCGTCGAATAAAAGAAGCCCAGTTGTGAAGCCGATGCGCCGAGAAGAATAAATCTGCCACTGTTAGAGATGCCCGATTGAAGGTGACGAGAGGACATACGAGAATATGCAACCCAATACACAAGCCCCAACAGAGAAAAGGCCCTTCTGCTGCCGCAGCGCCAGGCGCGACAGGAAAATGACTAAAACATCAGGAAGTAGAAGCGAGGGCAGAAAAAGGACGAAGGCGCCGGGAGAGATTGTCTTGGCGTGGATGGAAAGGTGGACCAGTTTAGTAAACGTCAATGAAACAAATATCGTCGAGAAACAAAAGGGAACGAGTGTCGCAAACATGATGATTGCCCTCTAACGACTAGAGAACGAATGAAAGATTAAAAAATAGATGGATATTCCATGGAAAGAGGTTCGAGAAAGAGGACAAGAGAGGAGAAAAAAAGGGAGCTTCAAGAAGCAGAGCAGAAAAGGATCCGAGGTTGTTAAAAAAGGATCACGGTCGTCGTAAAATCTTACATTGGAGCACCCCCCCTAACTAAAAAAGGTCACTAAAACATCAAACTAAATGGGGAATTGACAGTAAAAACAGTAACTGCTCGCGTGTTGTGTGTGCCACAGCTGTTTAGGCTCAGCCCAGATTAAATCTGCTACGTAACATGGAATAACCATGACTTGTTCATTAGCTGAATGCGGACAATTTGCACATCCTCGACTGTCCAACCCCTGGCGTCGGTCACTTCTGCATTGGATCCATGTAGGGCTTAGACGATGGGGTGTAGGTATGACACTAAAAACTCGTTGGCCAGTGGCGGTTTCAAGGCTCGTATTCTCTCATCTGCCAATTCAATCTGACTAAACGGCTCCGACTAACCGAACGCTCTCCCTAAATCCAATTGGTCAACGAGGGGTAGGATGCAGAGTAAAATTAAACAGCACGGCACAGATTCGTCGCCAAGCTAAACAGATTCGAGCCGGTGCTGGAAGGAGATTTACGATTCAGCGAGTAACAAGGTCACGCGACAATGCAAGGAATGGGCTATTTTGTCTGAGCGCTTGCTTTTTTGCGATGGCTCTCTCAATTTGAGGTCACAGAAAGGAGAAGGTCAACGCTCGTTTGATGATGAGGGGCCGGCATGGCTTGAACGAGGCGTCGATAGTGTACGGCCCAACAAGTCTCCTTGCTGACGGCATGCATGTTGATCAACAACAAAATCAATCAGCACATGCAGAAAAATAATGCATTTCTCTGCATGAGGACTTGAAATTGGTTGCAACACCGAGTCTCATTCTCTCAGCTTCTTCCCCAGAAAAAAAGAAACCTTGCATGACCCGGTGTCGTCGGGCAAAAAAGTTCCCCCTCCCCCCTTTATTCCCAGGCTGAGAAGCAGAAAAAAAAGCCGCTTAGCCGACTCTTCCCATTTTTAGCTCCCCCCTTGACCAATGTTAATGGTCTGATCATGGAACAAGTTTAATTTCACGCTAGGCTGCGCCATTATGTATTCCCTTTCTCCAGGCGGAAACGCTGCGCTTTTTCTGCTCCTCTTCTTCCCAAAATATTACACGATGACTGCCTTAGTGCGCAAGGCGCCTTGGTTTTTTCTTGGCTTACCCCTGAGTATAGTCGTCGATCGATCTCTTGGCGAGCGTGGAGAAGTTTTGTTTTGGTCTGGGCAATGGCCTTGCTGACCCCATGCAAGGAGAGGGGGGGGATCTCTCAGCTGTTGTCGCGTGTCTCTCGTGTTTGGTGGGTTCGTAAGAAAGAGGGCCCCTTTGCTGTGCTCTGGTCTCGAAATGAGGTTTCACTTTGCCCTTGAGGAATGGATTTGCTGCAGGGTTGACACTGACGCCTCGAAAGGCCTCGACCCGCGGACTCCATGAGAATCTGCCTACCCACTAAAGTTCTCCATTTGCTGACTGTTACAGCGGCCAGCCAGCGACGCCTCTGCCTGAAGCTTCCCGCTGAGTATCCAGAGTGACCAGTAAAAGCTTGAATATTCATCAGCGCAATGACGCGCGCCACAGATAAAATACTGTTCTACAGAGTTACAATGATCTGATTCTTGCTGACGGGGAATCAGGCACCAACATGTCTCTGGGTATTTTTACTTGCTGCTCCTTCACAAGGAAATACGTAAGCAAGGATGCAGATTATCCATACGAGAAAGGAATTGAGCCGCCCTAGCCGAGGTGGTCAGAAA
This sequence comes from Fusarium verticillioides 7600, assembly GCF_000149555.1. Lineage (NCBI taxonomy): Eukaryota > Fungi > Ascomycota > Sordariomycetes > Hypocreales > Nectriaceae > Fusarium > Fusarium verticillioides. The sequence continues at coordinate 147,315 of NC_031684.1, forward strand.
CTGGCCCCAACATCTGACATTCCAATTCAGGATGCGATTCATGATCCCCAATTTCTATGGCTGTTCAAGCAAAGGACTTTTGCTCGCGTGACTACGCCGCTTCCAATGATCGACGCTTTTGCACAAAAATCAAGGAAATAGTTATAAACCTCACAAATGTGGCTGCTGCACGTTTACGTGTCACGATTATTATCCCCAGGCCTACGGTACGAATCAAGGTTACCGGCACTTCCGCCAACGTACGTCATTGCCTCTGTTCCCCGGATTTTTCCATGGTGATAGCCACAGTGGCGTCCGGTTACCCGGCACAACGGCCTAGCCACTGGAGCTGGTTGCTGTACAAGATCTACGGTAGTGCTGTCAGATTGATTGACAGTTTTACTTGGTTTAAAAGTTTGTTTGGTACGGTGCTCAGTTGCTATGGTCGTTACGCTGCTTTTTCCACTTTTCGTGGCAGTGTTTATCGTCTGATTCTGCCTGAAGGATTCGGGAGCCTGGGCGGAATTGGATCGTAACTCTGAGACATCTATTTCGAGATGTCGGTAAAGGAATTGGTTAGGGTCCGGACTAACCCGATGCTCTCCCTTTCCGTGGTTCTGGAAGTTCCGTCAAGGGTTCCAGACATAAAGCGGTCCATTCCGCTAAATTCCAAGTGACACCTTGGCTCGTTCAATTGTGTCACTTTACGGTCGTTCAGCCGAAGCTTACGGTGTCAGGCATGCTATTATATAGCCGAGCGATTCGTCATTCCGCTACGAAGCCGTCAATACTCGTCTAAACGGCACTGGTCAGTAGCGTCTGAAGGTGCCGTATAACCTTATCTGAGACCTTGAGGCTCCGCAAGATTCCAGGGATACCTGTGTTGAGGCTCTATGGGCCATAAGGGGACAGCTTCTGGACGTCAGCTGTTGCCGAGCAAAGCTTGATTCAATATGTTACTGGAATAGAAGAAGTAAATTTTTTAATTGATGAAACTCAAGTTGATATGACATATCCTGACCTTTTTTCTTCGCTGTCTGAAGGGACGCACTTGCTTGGATCAACCACTCAGGGTATCACTGGTAAGACTCCATTCAGTCATTCGAAAAGCTCGTCCTTTTGCTTATTGGCAATGAGTGTGCCTTAATTCGCTGTTCGTCATTTGTAGACACGCAACTTCATAATCGACGGTTGAGAATCTCTCGCCAGTATGGCATCATGAGAAAGTGGAGAAAGCAATTAAAATCATGCATTGTGTATGGCTCAATATGGTTGCATCACCAACGAAATGTTACAATGGCGGGGTTGAAGAGACGTCAACATCCAAGATAAAGCCTTCATCGTCAATCATTCTTGAAATTACCTCTCATCAAATCCCGTTGTAAAGAATCCATCAATCGACATATTAAAATGGCCATTCAGAAAGTCGCAGTCGTTGGAGTGAGTTATTTACCCTAAAGGATTATGGGCAGCGAACTAACCTTGCCAGGGTTCTGGCCTCATCGGATCAAAAATCGTTGACAGTCTCCTCAAAGCTGGCTTCGAAGTGACAGCTATCACCAGAAATGAGTCCTCTGCAACATTTCCTAGCAAAGTGGTCGTGAAGCGGGTCGACACCACCTCCGTCGACTCAGTAAAGGAAGCCCTGGCTGGTCAAGATGCGATCGTATCAGCCGCCGCAACTGCTGCTGCCGGAAGCCAGAAGGTCATTATTGATGCCGCTATTGCAGCTCAAGTTCCACGATTTATTCCATCAGAGTTCGGAATTCCGTCTCGTCAGAATCGCGACACCAAGATTGGAAAAATTCTCAGTGCGAAGATCCAAAATACTGACTACTTGATTGAACTTGCTGAGAAGCATGATTGGTTCTCCTGGACTGGCCTCTCTAATGGATTGTTCCTTGACTCGGTATGTCGCTTGACTTCATGTGAAACAGTAAAATATTCTGACTAGCTTATAGGGGCTCAAAAGTGACAGGGGATTCATCAACATCAGAGACCACAAGATTCGCATCACCGACTCAGGCAACGAACCCTATTCCACAACTTCACTCGCCTTCGTGGGCGAAGCTGTAGTTGCTATCCTGAAGAAGCCAGAAGAGACAAAGAACAAGTATCTCAACATCGCCGGTGTTACGACAACTCAGAATGAAGTTCTGAGGATTGTCGAGAAGCTCACTGGTGACAAGTTTGAGGTTTCTCATGCCACTGGCGCTGAGCAGGAGAAGATTGGAGACGAGAAGATTGCCAAAGGAGACTTTAGTGCCTTTGGTAATTATCTAGAGCAGTTCCTCTTTGCCGATGGTGCTGGCCATGCGTTGAAGGGTGACGAGAATGCGATTGGGTTGCTTGGGCTGAAGGAGGAGAATCTCGAGGGGGTTGTCAAGAGTGTCGTAGCTGAGATTAAGTAAAGTTGAGAGAGGCGGTGATTCAAGTATCCAATTTACGCATGAGGGTCGAATACGAATTAAATAAGAAATAATTGGTATATTTGTAGCCAGATGCATCGTTACGTTTACTTCCTAACGGAAGAGTCAAGAAAGCGAATGGCGTTCCTGAGACTCCCAACGTTAGGAATACCATCCGCCTCCGGCTTCTCGATATCCACATTTCCAATTCTACCATCGAATCCATGCTCCGCATCCTCCGGGAAGTCCTTGACTACCTCAACACCTGCCTCACGAAGTTTCTTCTCAGCTACGATACTGCAGTCAATTGTAACAGCCGAGTCGTTAACACCGTGGAGCAAGAATGTGCGGGGAATCTTGGCAAGGTCACCGAAAGAAAGAGGGAACAACCGTCGGTGTTCTTCGGGGATGACATCAATGCCCTTGCTGGCGATCTCGCGGCTTAGGCCTTCAACGCCGGTCATGTAGTCTGGGAAGAGGGCGTCGATGTGAAGAGCGGAAGCAACTTGGAACCGCGGGTCTTGCTGGAAGTTCTCAGGAGGGGGATATCCAGAGATGGCCTTTCGGCCATCATCTTCTTTCGGTCTGGGAAACTGGCTCAACACCGAGGCAGTGTCAAAAGGCGGTGCGCCCCAGATATTTGTACCGGGAGTCGTATATCTCGGACCAGCTGCATCGAGCATTCCATAGATGAGCAACAGTGCATCTGGCTTTTGCTCGACAGCATTCGCAGTTGCCAATGCCAGATATCCTCCAGCGCTGGAACCAGCCAGCAAGACAGATCCAATAGGACGTCCAATCGCATCAGCCAGTGACGAGCGCACCCAGTTGTACGCATCGATGGAGTCATCTAGTGATGCATGGGCTGTAGACTCTGGGACAAGACGGTAGTCAGGGCTCACGAAGATCCATTTCCGAGCGGTTACAGAGTTGAGCCCCCAGTATGGAGCAAAGCTGTACCTGTCCCCGACGATCTGCGCCCATGTCAGTCAAGTTTGCAACAAGACTGGATAAGACTTACCAGAAATCCGCCGTGGATGTGGATGAGAACAGTCGTCGGTGAATCATCGGCTTCCTCTGGGTACACGACATCAAGAACGATGTCGCCATCGGGGGTAGATTTGTACGGGATGGTCTTGTACGTGTAGCCTTTGAGGCTGGAGAAAAGAGATGTGGCCATTATTGGGAGCTTCAGAGGGTGTTTTGAGGTATAGTACTTAACGATTGATCGTTTATCAAGATATAGAGGTTTTAAACAACGATGGTGGGGGAGCTTCAGAAGATCGCGCGTGCTCGGGGAAACTCGGTGTTCCCCCGCACCCCGACGCGCCGGATTACGTGACTGCCATCCCACTTGAATAACCCAGCGGCATGTCACTGTCTAAGCAATTAAAGCAAACCCAGCAAAGCTCATTACTAAATGCACTCTATATCTCGCTGTGACTCATATTAATTTTCGCTTTTGAGCCTTGTTACGGAGGTTAGCGGACTTAAGATCCGGCTCTCTGCTTATTGAGAACGCGAGAATGATACTGTCGGTAGTATTCCGAGGTCTTGGCTGGACTCGAAATAGCGTGCTTCCCCAGACTTGTAATTCGAAGCCATGCCGAAGACTCCTCTGACATTGGCAGCCAGCGTGAAGATCTCAGACGATGAGATTCTGCAGAGTAGGGTTTCTCAGATGGACAATTAGGAGTGAGCCTCGGAAGAACATGGTTGAAGTGCTGTCTGATCGAACTCAAGGGACGCCTTTGCGCATCATGGTACAAGAAATCCTGAATTCAAGGACTATGGAAGCTCTTTGCTTCTTGTTTGAGCCGACTGTATTCTTATCATCTCAGAAATATCGGGTTTTCCAGACAAACGAATCTCTAGATATCTACATACGAGGAATCTTATTGCTCACGCCAAGATGACATATGACCAACGAGAAGAAGTCGTCTCTATCTGCCATTCTCGTCATACATGATCACAGAATCGACTAAAAGACCAACTAACCTGAACGTCTGAGAAGACGCCGCGAGCCAGATGACTGACTCATGTGAAGGAGTATCCTATCTCTGCCTTTCCAACTTCCTTCCCGCGGCAGAAGATTCGACATACCAGTACACCAACATCGTCGTCACTGAGACGAATCGTTAAGGTGAGTAGTAGCTGATACCAGTGAATGCCATTGGCGTCTTGGATGGACTTGATCTTGGTCTTATCAATGCCAATATCATCGATGGTGTATAAAACCTCGCCAACTTTCTCGATCCCTAGCTGTCGTTAGTTTTATGGTTCTTTTTATTCGAGTTTCCACTCACGTTCGTTCTCAATAGTCTCAGGTGCCTCGTCCAAACTGCACGAGTAAAGATCGTGCGTATGCTTTCCGTCAAAATATTCCGAGAAGTGCGAGTAGAAACTTGTGCTGATCTCAGTGTCGTCGTCGAGGAGGGCGCCCTGCATTTCATTAGTCTAGTGCGCTTTCGTCAGTACCACTGATCGATATCTTACCTTTGCGATCTCCCAATCCATGAAGCCAGAAAGGTTTTGCTCCTTGGTCCAGGGATCATTCCACAGCCGTCGCTTGTTCTCATCAAAGTTGTAATGAACTGCTGGGTCATATGTTCGAGAGATGCTATGTCCATAGTGTCGACGACATTTCTTTTGTCTGACCATAGATCCCTCAACGCCTCGCAACACGGCACCGCAGACAACAGCTGCCCAACTGGATATCTGTCAGTCACGACTGGATGTCTCCTGCGGAGGGGGTACTTACGCTCCTGTCCATGGTGTTGTGAGCCGTATCTCTTGCTCAGAGCACCATTCAAGTAACCTCTCCTTGACATAAGGCGACGAGCCAAACCCACCCACCAGACACATCGTCTTGATTATTGGCTCCTTGTCTCTCTTGACTTGATCAACCTGATCTTTCACAAGCTTGAGAATGACATCAATCACGGGGTCAAAAAGGCTCTTCATATCATCTTTGCTAAGGAGCACCCAGTTGAAGTCGGGGTCATAGTACTTCTGCATCTCCGGAGTGACTACTAGGTTTCGCATAGGTAGAGTTAGCTTATAAGACTTTCTGCTCGGTGTATCGAGGCTGAAGTCTCTTTTGCGATTCTCAAATTGGTCCATGAACTGACTACCAGGGCCTACATGCTGTGGACCCAAGCTGGTGAATGCAGTCCCGAAGCGTTCGGAGAGGAGCTTGTAGAGATTGCGATCTACGAATGTCCCGCCGCATTTACCGCCTGAGAGTGTGAGCATTGTTCCATCTGCGGATGAGAACTGTTTTACCTGCTCCGATGGCAATCTCCCTCAGCTTTAGAGAAGGTGACTTTCTGACTATCTCTGAGGTTGTGATATCCTAGCCTTGTTAGCAGGATACAAGACCTTGAGTAAAGTTGGACTTACGACAGTACCACCGCCAAGATCACAAACCATCACGCCCGTGCCGACCTAATCGCAGTGTAAGTATGAACTCAAAAGGTGAGATGGCGCTACTTACATCAATGAGATCTTCAACATGATGAATGCTGGACTTCAAAGCCATATGCGCAGCCGCGTCTGGTTCTGTGATCAAGCTCAAACGATCAATAGGTCTGGACGCAAAGCCAGCATCCAAAGCAGCAGCCCTAGTAATTTCGCTCTCTTCGTCCAAGTCGCAGGAACAGTCAACCAAAAGTCAACAGGCATCTCCTCAAGGATATCCTCCCCAATCTTCTCAATAACCGCTTTCTTATACATGGAATGCATCCCCTTCAGGTACTCAGTAACCACGTCTTTTGCAGTTCTGCCAGCGGGTAATCTCATGAGACCATTTCCAGCAGCTTTGTTAAGATCTGGATCATCATACTCTGTCGCGAGTGCTTGATCGTCTAAGAGGAGTTTGGTCCATGCGTAAGTCTTCATACCAGGTTCGATTTGATAGCCCCATGCGTTCTCGTCGAGATCGGGATTCTCATCTTTGAAGGCGACCCATGATGGAGCTTTGTGGCAGTGTTCTGCGATGTGAGTTGACGAGCCGGGATATTTTGTCCATGGGTGAATGTCTTTGAAGTCTGCGGCATTAGAGAGCGCAAAACTGAGACCTAGTGATGAGAAGATCAGCCACGGCAATTAGTCATTAGGCTGCGGTGTGCTTACCTGAATATGTTGTTCCGTAGTCAATGCCGACTATCAGCTTTGTCCTGTTTCTCACAGCCAACATGATTGATGAGCGTATTGCTGCTTGTGATCTTAATTGCGATATGAAAAGAACTGTAGCTCACTTGACTGAGGTTCTGATATACTCAAGGAATGACTTACATCATGTTCAAATGATCAACTGGCTCAGGGCGACAGCTTAAACAGTTCGCCGAGTTTGCGGCTGATCTCAGTACGCCTTACAGGGATGGTTGAAATGCATGGGCGTTTTGCCGTCTGTACTGGCGTTTTGTCGTGGGGCTCGGCCTTGCATATGCAGCCACTATCACGGCTGAAGAGACTAAAGTTTACAGGGAGGGTAATGGAGGGGCAGGGGGAGCCACACCACTGAGTTCCTGGGGGGTACGTCCATTTCCGGTTATAAATAGTGCTTTTGTTAATCAAGTCGAGGAAGATCGCATCGTCGTGTAATTCGACTGATACAGGCTTTTGACAGTATTGCAATGGGCGGAGAATCTGAGCAACGATGTGGAGAGGATGGCCCTGGTGGAGCAGCTCTGAAGGATATCGGTGACCAACTCCAACCAAGAAGTGAGGATGAGGGACCGTATGAGGAGGTATTCAGTTTCGAATTCGCAGTATTCCTCTTACTAAGTTTACCACAGCCGAGATACTCCAAGATCGATGAAAAGAGGCCAAAGCGTCATATTCCAGAAGACTCGATCATGTCTGACGTCGTTGAGACAGTGAAAGCGTCGAATCATCACCCAAAGGTAAGATAAGCAATAAATCGTTTATTCTAGCTACAAACTGACAAGTTCTTAAGCAAAACCCAGGGGTGATTGGGCGCATCACCCAGTCTCTGAACCCATTCGGTCCTTCAGAGCCTTCTACAATCCCCGAGAAGGTGACTAAGAAGCAGCCGAGCCACAAATCGGAAACCTCAAGAGAAAACAAACTTCAAAAAGAAGTAACCCAATTGCGAACTGATAAGATTGCTCTGAGCACAAGTCTCAAGGACTTAACAATCAAGTTCAATTTGCAAACCAATGACCTTGATGGCAAAAAGCACTTGATCAAGCAATGGGAAGATTGGAAACTTAAGTCTGACGAGCACTGGCGCAAACGCGGAGAGGAACTCAGGAAAGCAGAAAGCACTTACAATCGCTTATTTGATGACTATAAAAAGCTCAAGCGGGCAAAGGAAGATCTCGAAACCGAGCTTAACGAGGAAAGAGATGTGAACAAGACTCTGAGACAAGATATCCAGAGCCAAGAGGTCGTGGTTACTGAGGCGCATTCGAGAGCCATATCACTACTGGCAGGCCATGTCTCAAGCGACTTTCCTGATGACCAGGTTCGAACTGAACTGGGAGATCTGTTTGAGAAGTGCTCTGAGTGGTGTATAGACAATCGCTTGCTGCTGATTGAAAAGGTCGAAAACACTCGAAACTTGCTGCTTGCTGAAGGCATCATCAACGATCTCGATGGCGAGGAGCATCTACGATTCGACCTGACGCACAGAACAGCTACGGCGGTATTGCTACAGGCTGCACTAACGAAGACGCTCATGCAGACCTTTCTCGGAAATCCATTCTTCCTGGGCCAAAATTGCCTAAACAAAACAGCCCTGCAAGGAGGTTTGTACACTTCACAATCCCAGGCAACAAGGCAAACTAACACAATCTCAGGCGCCAGCGCAGAAGCGACGGTGACGTGGAGGATCCAGACTTGCCAATACCTAGAGCATGCATTTCCCCCGCATGAACAAGGACTACAAGCATGTGCCGAGGGCTTCGCAAAGACCTACGAACCCCTCATCGAGCCCCTTGACAGAGAAAGCCTCACGCAGCTTACCAAGCTTTTCGAGACCACATGCAGCCTTGCGCTCAGACTCTGGAAGCTAAGAACCAATATCCGCATCGAAGCGCTGGGCGATGCAACCCTCCACCAGTTCCAGAGCATGTTCGGCGACATGGAGGCGCACCCAACCGTCGGTCTCTTGAAAGGTGATAAGCGGTTCGACGGTCGCCCGATTTGTGTGGTAGTGCGCCCGCGAATTGTCTCGGAGCCAGTGGAATCTGAGAATCGCGGACGAGGCATTGTCTGGTCGCCTGCGCAGGTTTGGGTGTCTAATTGGGAGGATGCAGTGTATTAGTGGATGGTGGCGCGGGACTAGTGGTTGATATCGCATTTTGGGTGTTCAGCTTGAAATGCAGGTTTTGCTGTAGCGTGGAGGTTGAAATAGAAGGTCATTTTGTAAAGCTAGTGCTTATCGTTGACGAATCGAGTGTGAATTGCCCCTCATGCGATGTTAAGCTTGATTTTGGGTGTTACAGTCCCGGATATGTCGGCATGAAGTGATTGTGTCTAATCTGCCTTGTTGTATTTATCAAGAGACATTCTCTTGGTTTTCAGTCTAAACTGGAAGCTGCAAATTAGTGTATTACACTTATTGACATCCCTGTAAGCTTCCACCATGACCAAAGTTGCCCAGTCTTTGCCAGAAGCTCCGTCGGTGGGAACAGACACGTCGGTAAGCGATGAGTCGGAAAGCCCTCCTCCCGTACTGTTGATTGCGGTGATGGGAGTGACTGGCTCTGGAAAGAGTAACTTTCTTCGACTCTTGACTGGCAGAGACGATGAGGACGGACCCCAAGTCGGGCATTCACTTGGATCATGTAAGTCAACAACATTGGGCTTGATGACTGATGAGCGAACATTGACCGTCAACAGGCACCCAGAAGACGGAAGCCTACGAGTGTCTCATCCAGGGCCAGCAGTTTGTCTTTTTCGACACACCTGGCTTCGATGACACGTACCGAGGCGATGCAGACATTCTTGCTGATGTCGCTCAAGCCCTCAGCTCCTCATATATGAACAACGTCAAGCTCAGTGGCATCATTTACCTGCATCGCGTTAAAGATGAGAGAATGACAAATGCCATCATGCGAAACCTCACCATGTTTCGCAATCTTTGCGGTGACGGTGCTTTTGAGAATGTCATCCTTGCGACTACTTTCTGGGACGAGCTACAGGATGAGTCGAAGGGAGCAGCTAGAGAGCATGAGCTGATCTCAACTCCCGAGTGGTGGGGGTATATGAGCAACAAAGGCTCGAGAATTCGACGATTCCAGAACACAAGAGAGTCTGCTCTTGAGATTGTCAACGAGCTAGTTGACCTCCCCGCCGTAACCCTACAGATTCAAGAAGAGATCGTAGAGCAAGGTCTAGGAGTCGACCAAACAACAGCAGGCGAAGCTCTCAACGAAGAACTCAACAAACTGCGAGAGCAACATCAAGCCCAACTCAACTCCATCCGCGAGGAAAAAGAACAAGCCATCAAAGACCGCGACGTGCAACTCGAAAAATGCTCGACAAGCTTGAGCAAGAAAAACAGCAATTCATGCGCCGTCTCGAAAGCGAGCAAGCAGCCCTCCACGCCGACCGCCGCGAGCAGCAACGCCGCATGGAACAAGCCTTCAACGACCAACTCGTCCGCCTTGAGCGCGAACGCAAGGCAAGAGAAGCCAAGATCCAAGATCTGGAAACCCGACTAAGTACCGAGCGCGCAGATGCCAACGAGCGATTTCAAGCTGCTATGGCAGAATCGAACCGCATGGTCAGCGCGCTGAAGCTCGAGATGGAGACGGCGCGGGCGGAGGATATGGCGGAGTATGATGAGACGATTAGGAAGATCGAGGAGAGGTAGAGGGGGTCGGTGGATGAGGCGGGGAGGTGGAGGGGGGAGGTTGAGAGGCTGAATAGGCAGATTAGGGATGCAAGTACGGCGCAGGTTGCGGCACATGGCGTGGAGAAGAGGAGGATGGAGGCGAGGATTAGGGAGTTGGAGCAGACGAGGAACACGAGCAACACGAACTTTGGGGATGTGGTTGGGAATATTTCAAATGTCGCTACGGGGATCCTGTTGCATTTGCTTTAGGTCGAGCTATTGGTGTTTAATGCGCAGGGCTTTTTGGCACCTCGAACAATGGGTCAGAGGGACATGACCTCAAGGCATCGCCGTACTCCCTCTTGACATAATCCCACTCGGCGGCTGGACACGACTCCCTGATGATGTGAAAGTCTTCCGATCCATAACCTTCCCGACATATCAACAGATTTCCTCTACTCGTTCTCTCTGGGCGGCCGAAGTCTCCAAAGACGATGTATTCCAGGGACTTGATACCCTTGTAAGAAAAAGCCCACTCAACAAACGCCCAGAACATGGGTTCCAGATACTCATTACTAGCATTGTCCCCTTCGTCCACCGCTGGAGTATCATCAACTGTTTCATCGTCGATTATCACCATAATCCCCCATGACCACGTGAACTCTGTTCTTACGCGATTGACGAACATGAACCACTTCAAGACAATCCTTCTTGGAAAATGGATTCAGTACATCCAGCTAAAAGCACAGTCAGTATATGAAGGTAGTAAGGTCTGAACGCTTACCAGATGGATTGGTTCACATGATAGCCCAATGAAGTCGAGAGCCAGCTTATAAAGAGACGAAGTCGGATCATTCCACCACCTTTCCTTATCACGCTCGTTGATCATCATATCCGGCAAATCTGTCCACACGTCCAACTCCTCAGCATAGAAATTTGAATGATTCACAAATCTCTTCAATGTGGAGCTGTGATGGCCAACACTCTCCCATGTATACTTTGCGAGCATGTCGCCCGTCTGGTCAAGATAAAGCTCTTCCAGCCCCTTGGAAATATTCTAGTAGAACCTCGCTCGGATCCCCGTCTTCGAACTCGTCAGTTGCTGCATCATTTTTGGGCCAAGACTCCTGGAGCTCGAGCTTCTTTAACCTCTCTGGGATTCTTTGCCGTGTTATTGCTAGCACGAAATCGTACCACTGTGGACAGGACCGGATTGTGAGCGATCTGAGGACCTCAAAGTTAATGGATTGTACAAGCGTCGCGGTCAGTGGTACATGACTGAGAACTAGAGTATGTAAGTTGGGGAACGTGATGTGTGGAGAGTGTATGTCAAGGCCAAGAATCATTTTGTTCATGCAATTCCTTGCTCTCATTCTGCGCACTCTCTCGTTATCATTCCAATAACCCAATGCCTTGCGCAAGTGTGGCCAGTCGACTAGGTCGAGCTCCAAAGTTTCGAGGTGTGACTTGTTGTTCTTGAGCCCGGTGGCAAATACTCTGAGTTTATCCGAGCTTAGCCCTCTCCAACTGAGGTTTAGGAGATGACGGAAAGCGGATAGGTCAATCTTTCGTTCGCGGGAGCTATAGCGCTGGCAAAAGGGATACGTCGTGAGATTCAAAGTACGAAGCGAAGACTGCTGACGGGCGACAATTCCATTGCTTCCCAGGATGGGAGTCGGTATACACGTTCCTAGACCCCAGCTTGGTTTGGTTCTGTCAGCCTCCTCGTGGATTGCTGTAGGCAATAGACGAACCTGAACGATGTCAGCTGCCCCTTCTCACATTTTTCGAGTAGCAAGAGGATGAATCCCTTGAACTTCTAAAAGGAACCGGGTTTGTCGACGATGTTCCTCACCATTTGCTTCTTGACAGGTTTGTAGCCTTCGATCATGTGGGCAGCCTCTGGTATCGTTCTCAGTTACAAACCGTAGGCTGATATATTTAGTAAAGACTAATCTGTCGAGAGGGAAGCCGTCGATATTAATTCCGTAAATGTCGTTCTTACTCCCTGCTGGGATAACGACAGATGCCCAGACTGTCGGCAGAGTTGAAGAATGGAAGTGTTTTGACGTCTGAGACAGATTCTTGACGTCTTTAATGGATATCTAAGCGCGAATTATGAGAGTCTGTAAGATGAGAATAGTAAGCTCATCTCACCTCACCGATGATGAGCTTCAAAAGCTCATGGGGTAGTTGTTCGAACATTTTCGCGATATGGTCAACAGAAGTCAGGGTGACGCGATAACCCCACGCGTGATGCACGACGTGAAGCTGACCCTGTCCAATCAGTCATGCCCGATAAGAATTATTGTGGCCCAAGATAATAGTCTCATCAATCACGTCACTCATCACGCGAATCTCAAATTTCATATTCAGTCATTATCGATCTTTTGTTCATATCTAGATCATTCCAAAACTTTTATTTACCTCTCACGGTTGTAGGTAGGAGCAGGCTTGGGCTTATTATCAAGAATCTTCTCAATCTCCTCCAAAACCTTATCATCGATCTTCTTGTAAATCTCAAGCGCCTTGAAGTTATCCTCAAGCTGCTCAACCTTTGTCGCACCGAGAATGACAGTGCTGACGTTGGGGTTCTTGAGGGCCCAGGCAAGAGAGAGCTGAGCGACGTTTCCGCCGAGACGCTCAGCGACTTCGGACAGCTTCTTGACCTTCTCGATCTTGGCCTTGCCGGCTTCGGTCTGAAGCTCGTTGACGGTGTTCTCAAAGAAGGCCTTGTTGGTGGCGAATCGTGAGTCCTCGGGAATTCCGTTGTTGTACTTGCCAGTCAAGAGGCCGGAGGCGAGAGGGGACCAGATTGTGGTGCCGTACTCGAATTGGTTGAAGAGAGGAGCGTACTCGACCTCAAAGCGCTCACGGTGGAAAGCATTGTACTGAGGCTGCTCAACAACTATATCACTGTCAGTACCTGCCAAAATCTCAGCTATCGAGGGACTTACCAGGAGCAATGAGGTTGTAGCGCTCAGCAATGTGAGTAGCCTCGGTAATCTGAGCAGCGGTCCACTCAGAAGTACCCCAGTAGTAAGCAAGGTTCAAGTTGCGAATGACCTGAGTAAATCCCTCAACAATCTCCTTCATGGGAGTAGCGTAGTCGGGACGGTGAGCAAAGACAACATCAACGTAAGGCTGCTCAAGACGCTTGAGGGAGCTCTTGAGACCCTCAACGACGTGCTTGCGGCTGAGACCTCGAGTGTTGGGCTCCTTGCGGCCAGTACCGAAGAAGACCTTTGTGGTGAGGACGTACCTAGACAAGTCAGTATAAATCGAGATTTGGGGACTTGGGGGTATTTACTCATCACGAGGCCAGCCGAGCTCCTTGAGGGCACGGCCCATCTCAACCTCAGATTCACCATTGGCGTAAACCTCGGCGGTATCGAAAGTGTTGACACCGTGATCCCAAGCCTTTTGAAGAATCTGCTTCACGATATCGCCCTTTTGCGTACCGCCGTATGTCAACCAGCCACCGAGACTGAAGACGCTGACCTTGAGACCAGTAGGTCCCAGGTGGCGGAACAGCATGTCCTTGGGGTCGTAGGCGGTTTCAACAGGCATTTTGGCGATTTGTCTGGAAGAGAAGTGATGAGTATGAAGGTTTGATGGTAGGAGGAGGGGCGCTTTTTTCTTATATAAATGGAATTGATGTCATTCTGGATGGTCCAAGCGAAATGAGGGGTATTAAGATGGTTGATACAACGATGATGGCTCCACGCAAACAACTGACAACAGTTTAGCGTAGCAGGTCTCCATCACCAAGCCAATCAGAGGACCCATGCTTGGGACTATCCCCAGCCTCAAACACCCAACGTCTTGTCATTGGGGCGTTAGTATTAATAATTCAAGATAGCGGGGCACAGGCCGGCGAACAGTCACTTCCGAGCTTCAATGACGCCTACTGCAAAGGAGATAATGGAGTTTGGCACACACACGCAGTCTTTCCAGTTGCCTATTGCGCTTGGCGTCATCGGGGTTCTTTTTGAGTGCTTACACTGACTGTTTCTTTACCGTTCCATCTACCGAACCGAGTTGCTTATGACATCAGGGTATGAGGATTACACTAAAGCCGAGCCTAAGTCCGGGCTAAGGCCACGTTTTCCCCTCATTGAGATGAACCTTGTTATCGATCAGGGTGATTTGAGGTTTTATTGACCGAGGTACGCAGTGTGACCCAGTTATCTTTATCGCCCCGCACAAGCTCATCATTCCAAACGTGCATGAAACATTCATTGCCCGTGGAACCTCAGCGACCTTTGCACGTTCCTAGAGCAGTTCGAATGCCCTTCCACATAGGCGCCCAAGCACCAAACACAGCAGTGACGCCAGTACAGATGATCATGGGTCCATATTGCGTCGCGTAACCGAGTGCTTCGTTGGACAGATGTGCTTTTGCCTGTAGCAAGGCACCGCTGAGTGGCCCGGCGGTGACAAAGCCGATACCTCGTCCGCCCATGAGCATGCCGAAAATGAGAGCTGAATCAGCTGCAGAGTCGTCTTTTTGGATGTCGGTTGACATGTTGGACCATGTTGAGCTGAAACCGCCAGCGAAGAAGCCGTAGACAATGACAAACACTACCAAGTTTGCAAGGTCGAGCGATAAACCCCAAAGAAGCCAGATTGGCAGCGCACTTCCAATTGATGCGATTGTTACGGCTTTAGTTGCTGAGAATTTGTCGCCTAGCATGCCGTGCACGATTCCACCGGGGACGGATGCTACAGAGAACAAAGCAAGCAAGATAGGACCGGTTATGCTGGGTAGACCAATTGTCGATGCGTAGCTGGCTAGATACGTGCTTGGCATGAGATATCCCAGTGATTGAATGATCACACCGGCTTGCATCATCCAGAAAGATGTATGGCGAAGAAAGCGGAAAGATAGCGGTTGAACCTGGACCTGATTGTGTAGTGGGGTCCGTGGTTTGATGAACACGAGAGTTGGGAGAGTCATTGCAGCTGATGCACCCGCCCAGGCCAAGAGAGTCGCCTTGAGACCGATGCGGCGTAGAAGAGCATCAAAGACAAACGGCATCGCAATACCTTCACTCCGTCAGTATACCACCTTGCAGCAGATAACGTGGAGTCATACCTGTCCCCGACTTGCCAGCCCACATAACCCCCAACGCCATCCCCTTCCTCTCAACAAACCACTCATTCATGTAATGCGAAATCGGACAAAACAGAAGCCCACAACCAATAGAGTACAGCGCACCCTGTGTAGCAATAAGCCCCGCGATAGTGTTCACAAACGCAGACGCAGTGAGACTAGCGACCGTCACTGCAAGACCAAGCGGCCCGCAGAGGTGTCGCAGCCGCGGATACCGCGTAAGGATGAGGAAGGCAAACGGCATCATGAGATACATTACACCTTGTTGCAGTGCGCCGATGGTGGCGATTGTTCCGGATGATGCTGTGCTGATGGGACTTCCTGGACGGCTGTAGTATTCTTGGAAGATGCCGAATGAGACGGAGTAGCCTGGGATTTGTTAGTGTTGAAATGTCAGTGGGAGGAGGTTGAATACCCCAGATTGGTAGCTGTGCCATTGTACAGCACATCAAAGCCAAATACGCATCTTTACCACGGTCCGTAGGTGGAAGTGACTCTGTCGGTGACTGAGAAACATTTTCCTGGCGTTCAGTATCAGGCGGACTATCAGTTCCGCACCGCTGTTCCTGCAACGACTCCATAGCATAAGCAGTCTCTGAAGAAGACGACATCTTCGCAATCAATTGTTCGATAGTCAGCAGTCAAGCTTGGAGTAAACAATTGCGGTCAGTCGGAAGGATTGAGGTTGAAGGGTTGGCTTTTGGACGGATATAAGCTCAGAATGCGCCCTTGCTTTGACAGTCGCGTTGACGTAGCCGATCGGGATCGGTTAGTGATCGGCGTGTTTGTTCACTGTTTTGGGGAGTTTGTGCAACACGACCAACACCACAGCAACGTTGCGAAGTCGGAGCACTCCATGTCTTGTGCAGTGCTTGCTTGTGAAAACCTTGTTAAGATAACGATATCGGATTCATTGCTTTTTATTCTTATTCGCTATGTGACACATTGTATGTCTTTGTGCACACAATCTTTGTTGGCTGCAATATCGCTTCCTCACTTGCATTATCCAGTGTGTTCCCCATCACTCCGCTGCAAATACTTCCAGTGGTAATTTGCGTCGTTCGACTCACGGTGTCAGGATAAGCCGCGAGCTCCAAAGAACCGCATGTGTCGAACTGGCTGTACCCTGTGTGCTTCTTCCTCTGTACTTTGTGCAGCGAATCGTTGGAAGGTGGTTCCGAACTTCCTGAGTCGCTTGAAGAGCCCATCCATTTCGGTGCAAAGCGCTTGGAAAACTTGCGGAATGTCGGCATGCAGCCGCATATAATGAAGAGGTTGACTTCCACGAATGACCAGACGTTTGCTGGGGCTGCGATCCATGGAATATCTAACGCTCCTAAGAGGGAGGGTAGATATATCATGCGGATGATAGATGTCGTGACAGTTCTGCTAATGTTAGTCGCCGATGTTCTTGTGTTGAGGTAAACTTACATGGTAGCAATGCCGAGCATAATACCCAAGCCAATCTTCTGCCCCAGCGGCATCTTCAACCGGACAATCATCGGCATAGGAATGGCGAAGAGAACGATGTCCGAGATGATATTGGCGACAGCGATGATGATGTACATAACAGCATAGTCAATGCACTTTCCGCTAGCGAACAAGTAAGGGTCCCATGCTGTCTCTCTTGGCTGACATCCAAACAGCAGCAGACTGGCAATAATGATAGTGTATAGGACAACGAAAGCGATAGTCACGAAGATGGATCTTCTGAACCATTTCTGTGGGGAGACTTGAAGGTAGAAAGTCAGGAGCGAGCTTTTAGTGAGACCGTTGCAGATGATGAAAGCTGGGGCGGCGATGTAAGAGCTCTATGAGGCGTAAGCATATTCCATGAAGTGGAAGTGGGGAACATACAAGCATATGCTTTTCGAAGACATCAATGGGCATTTCCCATGCATGGTGACATAGGCCTCCGATTGATATTGACCCTTGTGGTATTAGTAGAAGCATAAAGTAATGACGGAGTGTACTCACATATCTGAGCCGACTGCATGACGATAGAGAATATCTTCAAGTCACAACGTTAGTCTCAAATGAATTCGGCTTTTCCAACTGATGTCATACCCATGCCAGTGTGATCAAGACTAAGCCACCAAGTCAGCTACAGTTCCCTGAACCCGAGCTATCACATACCATCGTCAATCTTCAATCCGCGGGTTATGTAATACTTAACATATAATCTCTGCAACAGACATAGAATTGCTAAAGACCCTAGGATGCCGAAAATAAGGAAATGTTTGAGTGCATCTTGCTGTTGAGGATTGTCAAAGTCGACGACGTATCCTTCCGGCGGCGGCAGAAACGTGATCACACCGTTGGTAACTGGGTAAGAAGACATTTCAGATATGATGCATTCATTTCTACGGAATAGAATTGTCTTGGTGTTACATTGTATGTAGGGATGGTTGATTTGATCAGTGCGTTTTGTGTTGGTTCAATGCTATTCAGACAAAGTCCGAAATCCTCACTTTGGGAGTTTGCTAAGCTAGTGAGTGGGAAGGTCCACTATAGACAAACAGTTTCAACGGACGAGGCATGCAGAGCCAACGGGCCTTTGTCACCTTGGTCATTGTGCCGACACTTTTACTTTCAAGCTGGAGCTGGGAGACACATCGGCTAGGTCTTCGGCGCTTCACCCAGAAACATCTGCTGTACGTACTACTACTGTCGGAGATCGTCAAGGACGTTGGTAATAATTGATCTAGTGCAAGCCTTATCACTTATGTCTCAAGTGTTTGTCCAGGTGATATGTCCCGAAATGGGTGTCAATAGGATTCTATGGCCTCTCCCATTGGCGGGTCATGTCAGCCATGTCTTGGCAAGGGGATCAGGCCAAATCCGTTTGACCAAATGAGGGATCTCGTAGAGTTTAGGGTTTGTTCATTCCATTATGATTGATCTCTATTGACTGAATGTTGGATGTAGGAATGCGGAAGAGAAGTCTTCAGCGGATTAGATCATTGCGGCTGGGTCCTGGGCTAACTCAACCAGTTACACGAGACATATTAGACGTTTCGGAAGGTCAATAGAAGCCTATGCAGGGATTGGAGATTCTGGATTCTGCAGGGTGAGCTTGGGCTGAACATCCTGGCGGATAACTATGTCGATATCTGCTTCCAGATCTTGTTAGTCGTAGGAATCTGACACAAGATGCAAAGGTTCAGGTAGATCTAATGCAGCCCGACTATCTCATCACATTCTCATGACTAGTCACTGTGTTCCTCTCGTCAATAAGTCTCCCTAATACCCGTAGAAGTGTCTCGTGGCAGTATCCTTCAGTTTCATCCTCTCACTCACTCATCATCCCCACTATGAACCAACTCGCTTCTCTTTTGCTTATCGCCACGACCTTTGCTGGCAATGCGTATGCATCACCCAAAGGTCCTCATTCAAACACTGGTCATCTCCAGATGGTGACCTACGTCAAGCGCAACCCCAATATGACGCTTGACGAGTTCTGGCAGTACTGGGATACCCAGCACGCACCTAAAGTGATTCCTCTGGCGACGCACTTCGGTATTGCTAGATACCAACAGGTAAATTGACTCCGTTGCCATTCCATGCCTAGCACTGGGTCGGACTGACATTGTATGCCTCAGGTCCGAGTCGCTGGAAAGATCGTCCCTACCGATGCCGGTGCTACTGAGCCAGTATCTAATGAGCTGGTTGACTTTGATGGGATCGCCATGTTTCTTTACGAGTCATCTGATGTTCTGATCGATATGCTCTCTCACCCTTACTATGTCAACGTCGTTGAGCCGGATGAGCATGTCTTTATTGATAAGTCAGCTCATGGGAATGGCATGGTCGCTACCTATATCGGGGAGCATATCGATGCAGTGGACGATGCGAAGAGTGTTTGGGAGGGAGACAAGAAGACACTTTCGAAGTACCAAAGGCTGTTCAAGAAGTATTGATAGAATTGAGTGAGAACTGCGTCATGGGAAGAGCATGACTACGGGCTTCATAAATATATAGTACACGATAGAGGCTCACCTCACACTAGCTCCTTTCAAAGATACATGTGTCTCCACGTGTATATATTTATCTGATCCAGACACTCACTGCTCACTCACTCGTCCTCATGCTATCCCCTGATACTCCTAAGGATCACTCCAAAGGCCTTCTGACTGATCATAAACGTCGGCGCAGCAGGGAATCCTCCCGGAGTACGTGGGAAGATCGATGCATCCACAACACGAAGCCCATCGACGCCATTGACCTTGAACTCCGAGTCAACGCAGTAGTCCCTATCCCCTGCAGGTCCCATGCGACAAGACGAAGTGGCATGGTGACTAAACGCATCATCCATGATACCCTGGCGGATACTCACGCCAGGTCGAGGCTCAACAACTTTGAATGGGGCATAAGGTTCACCAGTGGCGTTGAAGATACGCATGGTATGCTCGACACCTTCCTGTATAGCCTGAAGATCACGGTCTCCCTTCTCAGCGAAGTAGTTGAAGTTGATCTCTGGTGCTTGCCGAGGATCCTTTGAGCGGAGAATGATAGTCCCGGCTTGGTTGCCTGGCTGCATTTTGACGATGGACCAGAACCATGAAGTTGGGGGAGCTTGCCAAGTAGAGTACCCTGGGAAATATCCGCGAAATACTGTACCAGCTGCTCCAAAGAGGTATAAGTCTGTGTCATTTGTTTCGCTGACGCTGGACCTGTAGAGAAGTGAAATTGGAGCTGCGCCTTCGCCGTAAGCACCAGTATGAGACTGGTTCCATTCTTGATAACATGTATCGTTGGCTTGGAGTGTGAAGGGACAGTTCGCAAAGGGATTGTTCTCCCATGGTACAGAGGCTTCAACGGTTACGCCACCTTCGTAGTTGTCTTGTAGATATTTGCCCTGTCCTTGTCAGTTGTAATCTGAAGCTCTCGGGCAAAAGACTTACCACTGCGGGAAGATCCACGATGACAGGAATTTCAAGACTCTCGAGCTCCTCCCGAGGACCAATACCACTCAGCGTCAGGATCTGGGGCGTATTGAAAGCACCACCCGCGACGATGACCTCTCTTGATGCGGTGACGTTGCGTAAAAGACCAGATTCGGACTCATCGTAGCGTTTATCAGCAGAGTACAGCCCTTCACCCTTAAGATACTCGACTGCATACGCCTGAGGCTTACCATTCCGACCATCTTTAAAGAGAACGCGGGTAGCCAGAGAATGAGTGCTGACAGTCAAAGGATACCGAGCAGAGCCATTTGCTGTTCTAGACATCATTGTCTCGTGTAGATAACGCCATGCGCCATTGCGCTGTCGAAGGCTGTCAACATGGAGGGGAATCTGGTAGACGCCGGGCGAGTATCGATCCTTGTCCAGTCTGTTGATGTCTCGTTGCATGAGCCTGCCAACTTCAGCGGCATCATGGACTTGAGTGCCCTCGGTTTGCTCAATAGCGCGCTTCAGAGATTTCACGACGCCAGGGCGATCAGTAATATAAGAGATGTTATTACGATTGCTCTGTGGAGCTTGTCAGCAAGTCGTAGTTCTTGAGCCCGACTACGTACCTGAACAAATCCGCCGAAGCCGTGGCCGGGACTCCCCTCTGGAGCATAAGTGCAGTTCTCAATATCGACGAACAGCTCTCTCATCTTGTCGGACCTCCAAGAATCGTCGCCAGTTAGCTCAGCTATAGCATCCCAATCGTTATCAGGTGGAAGAGCAAAGTTCATAGCATTCAGTTGAGCAGAACCACCAAGGGTCGCGCCTCGAGGATACAATATGCCGAGTCTATCAAGTTAGAAAGTATGTCCAGTCAAAAGGCAAGGGAGCACCTTACGGCTCGGCACCCTCAGGAGGATTAAGGCCAGACCACAAAGTGCCGTTGGATAGCCTGTATGCATATTTGGAATCTCTTCGTGCTTGAGTCTCGTTTTGGTAGTGGTTCACGTAGAAGGACCACGACATGCTTGGATGCTCAGCGACTTGATCCGCCCTGGAGATTGTGAGAAATTTCATCGCTGATAGTATATTGGCGCACTTGCATGGCGGGAATTCGCTGCAAAGGTGTGTTGCCTTGGTCGCCACCAGCCTCTATCAAGAAGACTGAGTGGCCGGCTCGTGCAAGATTCGCGCTGGAAGAAGTGTCAGCAAGGCTTGATCAGAGAGCAAATACATACGCTAACGTCCCTCCTCCGGGCCCTGATCCGATGATGATATACTCATACTGATCTGGGTGATGGGTTGGAAGCGCAGTTGCCAGACCAGCAAGAATGCTCAAAGATATAAGTTTCATAGTGCTGTATTATCAAGGTTATGGTCTTCTGGCTTGCAGAAGTCTTCAAGCCTCAGGATTCCCGGGTATTTATACTCTTAAAATGTATGTTAATTGGTCATCTTGATCATCCAGCATGAAGATTCACAGCCAAAGCGGCCCTTGGCTTCCGGCAATGGAGCATTCATCATCATCACCATAGCGAAAGTGGCTGCAGATCCAGCATAACACAGCCTCGTAATGTCGATCGTCGGGATGTTAATCATATTACCCAATGAGAAGTCATCCGTTAAAGTCATTGTATTACCATTTAAGCTTGTTTGTAGGGTCTTACATGGATGGTGTGGAGTGGAAGGATGCCTTGCAATGGTTGAGCGTAAGCCCGAGCCACGCGTCATCGGATTTCTGTAACAAAAGTCATCCGCAACGCCGATTGTCAGCCCGCGCCGATGCTGCAAGCTCCGACACTTTGTGCTACGTTTCTTGGAGGTAGTTTCTTTAATTTCTTTTGTATCTCAACCTTGCTCTTGAGCTTCCTTCAACTTCTCCAGCTCAGCGTCACCAAACAGCGCAGCAACACGATCTTCTGATTCTATCAGTCAACCGCATCGGAAGGCGCCCACATTAGGTCATCTTTGAGACTTGACTCACAGAGTGACAAAAGTGCCCAGAATTTAATTAAGTGAGCCATTGTGTGCAACTGTAGAAACATTCTAGCGTTACAAATGTCTGGAATATTATAACTTCTCAGCAAATAACGCATCGAACAATATTAGTGACGTTGCAGTATTCCCGAAGGGTTTATGAGGATGATCACGTCCGTCGATGTATCTAATTGCTTCATTGGTGCTTCTCCGAAGGCCTGAATTCCAGAAATAACTAGGTGTTTGTGATCACACCCTTTTGGCCTGTTCCTTCAATGCAAATGAGCTTTTCACCTCCTTTCCTCGTGTTGGTAAAGCTGTTCGAGCGCTGTGTAACCGGGACTTGGCGGGTTCATCTCGGTAGTCTGCCTTTTAATGACCATGCAAGATATGAAGGTATTTTTTATAGTCTGCTTACCTGACCACGTAGGGTAGTAAGTAATCTACACTAAAACATCACTCATCTTGATACCCATGCCATGACAACCTTTTCCTCACCATCACTGGGCGTGTCATAGTAAGGCCGACTCTGGTCTATTTCTGTTGAATACCTTTCTTGATGGCTGTACGCGAACTGCGACTTGAGCTGTAAAACTGTTCTCAAAGCTGAAATGTCTTGGATGGGTGAAAAAAGCGAAGGTAGAGAGGAATATCTACTAATCGCAATGGTTTCAATCATGAATAATTGGGATGTAATTTCGAGATCTCTGGAATGCAGAGACGTGGAGACAGACCAACTCTTCTCTTAGGTTATAAGATAACGGAACAGATTGATTGGGAGTGAGTGCTCATCCTTGGCGGAGAATAGGAGGCCTGCCACTTTCGTCCACCTGAATAGATCCCTGAGCCTTCCGTTTCTCCAATCTGTTTAAACTACTGGTAGTTACATATGATCTATGATCTGGCAGTTACAATAAGGCAGTCATTCCCCGCGATATACGCTCCGACCTCCTTGGTTGGCTCGTGTTTGCGGGGACCTCACACGAGCCAGGCTGCATCCCCAGGTTCTTATTAGATGAAACTTAGGAAAAGACCGAATGGAGCGAACTACTGCTGTGTTTTGCGCGCCAGCGGCCCGACTGTATCAGCGTTTGCGAGCTCATAGTGTTGTGGTTATACCGAATGAGACTAAATATGCACCCGTCCTTAGGTCGAGTGGTGATGTCCCTTAAATCAAACTTTAAACGTCATTCTCCGGCAACTTTCTCCGAGCATTCACAGCTACTAGATAGCCAACGATAATGAAGTTGTATTCGGTTAAGATTCTCATTCCTTCCAATTGTGTATATCAACTCAATTACTCGTGGCCCTGTCAAGAGAGGACCAAGGTTACATCCGGCTGTCTCATTTGGCATGGTCATGTCTTCAAGTCAGGGTATATCCACTACCCAGTTCTGTTCAGGAATGCTATCACCTCGCATTAGGGCCGATAACGGATCATATGGACTGAGTGAAGATGTCTCACCCTGGAATCAAGACTTCTGTAACCCACTGTGGAGAGGCAGAAGAATGTGTCTAGCAAACAGTTATATAAAGTGCTTGTGTAAGGAGAATGAAGAAGTAGAACAAAGAATCTCAACAAAGCATTGTCTCGCATCATATAATTCACAACCAGATGAAATATTTACTACCTCTTTTGCTGCTAGTATCCCAGTCACTGGCTAGGACTGTCAAGCTGGCTAATCGTGCTTCACTTGGCCCTATCGGCACTAGTAACCCCAACAGTTTGACAGGAGGAACTGTCCAAACCGATGCTCCCCCTCTAAGTTCTTTCTTCAAAGATCTTAAAGGGCCTGTGAGTTAATCCATCTATGCTTCGCGACAAACACTGGTATGCTGACCCCAAGCAAGTATCCAACCAACGGATGGTGGGCTCCATATGCTGCGCCTCCTGGGAAGGGTACAGCAGCGGGTCCATTTCCATACGAATCATCCCTAGATGGATTCGGCATTGGTTTTGGCATTGGCCAAGATCGCCAATTTGACGGGACTTCCGTCAAGGTGCCGACTCAGCTAGACTGGCGGGCTTCGTTCAGTGAACATAGCGGTGAATTCGATGGTCACAAAGCAAGGGCTTTTGACACTCAGACTGTTACAATTCAGTACTTCGAGGGCAATTCATCTATGAAGGCATATCTTGTACCAGGGTCGCCATACATGACCTTCCAATACAAGTCTGCAACTCCAAGGTTGACAACGCTAAACGGGGGCATCAAGTCGCTCAACAGTATAGCACTGAGCGGCGGGAATACCGGTGCGTGATTCAAATGCAAAAGTAACATTATGAACGTTTGCTGACTGAGACAATCAAACCTTTAGTGAGCCATCGAGGCACCAAGTTTACCGTCATCGACACAAAGGGCACTACGTACCTAATATATTCGGACAGATCCATCAAGCTTACCGCCGAAGCCGAGAACAATAACCAAGGAACCCTTTCTGCAGATGGGAAGTTCTCCGGTATCTTGCGAATGGTGTTGCTCAGGGATCCCAACCATCAGAAACTCCTGGATGCCCATTCAAAGGTCTACCCTATCTCCCTGTCTCAAGACTATTCTATTAGTGGCGATTCAGGCACAGTGACATTCAAGTGGAAGACAAAGGGTACCGGCGATTTGCTAATGCTCACCTGGCCGCATCACCGCGAAGTACTACAAAACCCTAACTCTCCCGGACCATCTACTCTGAGCTATTTGACCTTGAAGGTAAGTAGCCCCAACGCCTATGTAACGTTCCATGACGGCTGATTATTCTAGGGGTGGATGTACCCAACGCTTGGAAACATTTGGAGATTGACATACAAGTTGACCTCGATAACTTGGAACGCCCCGCGTGACGTGGACCCCTCCTGTAAGGAATCAGTTGTAAACGGTCTCAAGTACGAAGTCGACCAACTTGATCCCTCCAAGGCTCCAGCGCCAAACGAGTTCTACTACTGGGGCGGAACACTCGCTGCTAAGTCCCGTCTAGCACTAATAGCGTACGTACCTCGGCGATCGCGTCTATGTTGAATTTAGACTCACTTATGTGCAGTGACCATGTTGGAAGCAAGGATCTCATTGACCCAGTTATCAAATACCTCAAAGCCTCTTTCGACAACTGGTTTAGCGCCACCAATAAGGCTCTCCCTGCTTATGAGACGACTTGGGGCGGTGTTATTAACAAAGAAGGCGCCACAAATATCTGGGTGGATTTTGGCAATGGTCACTTCAACGATCATCACTTTCACTACGGTTACTTCCTTCATATTGCTGCAGTGATCGCCAAGTACGATCCAAACTGGCTAAACGCGCACAGAGAATATGTGTCCTTTTTTGCCCGGTAAGTTGACTTGTTCCTACCTATGATCCTGTCAAGACTGGCGCTGACCATTGTCCAACAGAGACATTATCAACCCCTCATCGGACGATCCCTTCTTCCCCATCACACGCTGTCTAGATTGGTTCGCCGGTCACTCATGGGCATCCGGCATTGCCAACGGGGCTGGTAGCCGTGATCAAGAATCCGTCGGTGAGGCCGTCAACGGTTACTACGGCGCCATGCTCTGGGCCACGGTAGCGCTTGGTCAGGAACACGCCAACTTTGCTCGACTCCTACTCGCTATAGAACAGCAGGCCGCCAAGAAATACTGGCACCTGTACCCGAGCGCTGGTAAAGATGATCCCATGAACCCGTATCCCGAGGCTAAGTTCAGGGATCTGATCACGGTCGGCAATGTGATGGACTGGCAAACGGGGGCTTGGCTGTTCTGGGGCGCTGAGAAGGTGCAGATTGCTGCGATTCAGATTCTGCCTGTCACACCTGCAAACGAGGTAAGAATAAATTTGGCCGAGTCTGACGGTGATGGCTTACATGGAATGGCAGGTCATGTACGATGCCGAGTGGGTTAGCAACGTCTTCGCCTACACGATGCCGGAATTGACGAACGCCTCATATGCTGATTCATGGTACGTACTATGACGTTGCTGAGCTTCTTCTCTTGGATTGCTAACGAAACAGGAAATCTGTCATCTACGCTGCCTACTCCAACGCCAAGCCGCAAGAAGCTGCTGCTTGGAGCGCCAACCTGAGCGACTGGGGTAAGTTCAGAAGACACTTGGTGACTATAACGCGATCGACTGACACGTCTTTGATCACAGGCTCTGGAAACACATATACGAACGAACTATACTTCATCAGTACGCGCCCCAATCCCAGCGGCCAGCCTATCTGTGGTGCCCTCCCTCAGAACCCCTACGGAGACTACAAGATCCAAGCCACGTCAGGCAAATACATCGTATGCGCAGCCAACGGCGGTCAGCTCTCTACATCAAGCAATTCATCTAATGAAGCGAGCGTCTTCTCCAGTGCCTATGTTCCCAATGCTGGGACCCTGCAGCTCATTAGCAACAAGCAATACGTGACCGCGGATCAGTCCGGCGCCTATTCGCTCTCGGCAGCCCGCGCGATTGCTGATACCTGGGAGCGGTTCATTATCCGTCAAAAGATTGGCCAGAACCAGGGCGTTTATTCTATCAAAGCAGCTAGTAATGGGAAGTATGTGAGAGTTGGCGGTGATGGGTCACTGATCAACGATGGTGCGGTTGAGAGCGACGCCACTGGGTTCCGGTTTATCAAGGCCTGAGATGGTGCTGGATGTTTCCTTACCTATTTTTTACAGTTTTACTAGCTCCCGGTCATTGCCCTATTCTTTGGTTTACTGATTTGCGTTGTTTCTTTCACTCTCTTGAAGAAGCATTTGGTTTCATTCTCCGTAAAGTGGAAAACACTATCTACTCTGATATATCCTCTTTGTACATTCTGCGGCTTGAGTCTTCTTTCATCAATTCATTCCTACACATTCTGTATCTAGCTGCACTTCCATCCAATTTCTAATTATTGGCCAGCAATAACATCATATCATGTCTCACTTATCAGACTTCTTGAACAGCTTGAACAGACTTCCCCTCAAAGACAACTTCTTCGCTCCTCTCAACCTATCCCCAAAGCTCTTCTTAACAACAGTCTCGCCCTCTTCTGCGACATGCACTGGTATCTCATCCTCCCGCAACTCTTCCTCACCAGTCTGCAAATGCTCCATGACCCAACACACAGCCTCCCTCACAGCTTCCGGCTTCTCAATAATCACATCATGACTGACATCCGGGATGTGCACATATCGATTATTCCTCGAAAGCTGCAGCTGTGCCTTTTTCAACCTCTCATCTTCCTTGTCCGTCGCGTCCAAGAGCTTCTTCTGCATGAGCAGGGTTGGGCTGGCGAGGTTCTGCTCAGCAGCGATGGCTTGATCATACTGTAGCTGTTTCCATTTCAGAGTGTTGCCTCGAATGACGACGAGTGGTTTGTTCCCCAAGATCTTCTTATCGTATTGTCTTTGTTCGAGTTGGGCGTCTATCGTTGGCTCTGCGCCCGTTTCAGCGAGGACTATTCCCGCTACTTGTTGCGGTCTCGCTTCGAGGAAGAGCCGGGCGAAGGTGCCGCCGTATGAATGCGCGATTAGCACATATTGCTTGGGCGTATCGCTACTATCGAGAAACTCCAACAGTTCTGAGATAGCTATGTCGGTTCTGACATATGGATCTTGCCTATCCCAGAGCAAGAGCTGGTACGCAGGACGAAGGAGTTCTGCTAACGCCGCCCAAGACTCACAGGAGTCGCCTGAGCCGTGGAAAAAGATGATCAAAGGATACGAACTGCCCGAGTTCCCGGCTATCTCAAACTTTGTGATGGTATTTTGGGTCACTTGTGCCATTTCTTTTGTTGTTTTTGGCATTTCATTGAAATGGCTGAGGTTTGACAATCGGTGAGCGTAAGCAGAGTGGGTCAATGCGACTCGATGGATTGTTGGGTTTCATTGCTGCCTGCGACATCACGAGGTTGATAGCATATCTTCAACTCCAAAACGCTGATGCCTGGAAACACAATCTGTGAGCGGTGTCCAACTCATAAATGAACAATCTCGGAATTTATTTACTCCGACACTCGTAGTCTGGAGCAGGAGGCGAAGCTCTTGCAAGTAATGAGCACATGGCTGGAGAACATACAATTCAGTTCATAACCTTAGTACAGAGAATATTGGGCAAACGTATCAAATAATTTCTAGTCCATGGCTTCACAAGATAGATCCCGAATGTTTCAGGATCAAAAGTTCTGTTGCTGTTTTGCATACGATGTCACTCGCCGGGCCATCGCACAAAGAGAGTAAGTTTGATGTAAGGTCGAGCTCAACCACCATCAAGACAGCTTTCCACTGAGGCTAAACCAACATCGTAAAACGATAATTGCCATCGAATTAATCCATATAAAGAATAAGAATAAGCTTATACCAATGTAAATGATCCAACAAGAGAACAAGTCCGACATGCAAAAATGTATTCCTTACCCTGCACCTCTAGCCCGCCTCTATCCGGCGATTCCGTAGCCGAGGCTTCCAATCGCTTCTCACAAGCTGTAGTCATCCCATTATTACTCAATTTTGCTAGCGACAGGAACAATGGCAAAAGTTCCCCCGTGAAGCTATCCACAGTCGTGCTATTCCGATCATCAGATGAACTGCAGGGTTTGTCATGATTGACATAATTGACCGAGATGGATACGACTTGGCAGCGTGCAGTGACAAAATCACCCAACAATATCTCACTGCGAGACTGAAGGGGAGTGTAGGTGGTGATTTCAGGTCAGCAAGGATTGTCGGGAATTTCCCCATGCGCTATTCAACTTCCCCATGGGAATCATGGCTTGGTCCTGGGGTTTAGCACTAAAAGAACATGGTCTCCAGCAGCTAATTCGAGTGCCACCGAGTCAGAGACCGAAGTCGGCCCAATGAATGGGAACAAGAGGAGTGGTGATGCAATGGCTTCATGTACCCTCGGATGACAAGGATATGACGCTAACAGAAATCACCCTGACACATGCCTACTCGCGTTAGTGTCGGATCATCATTGAATAACAGCACATCTCACTTCTCGTCGCAGCACACTCACTTCTGAAGCTCATCAAACCAACCCACGATCATTACTCAAAGTAACCACGCTCCGTCTTCCACTCCAATTCATTCGTCAATGTCTCATCCGCACTCACGAACTTCTTCAATTATGCATAACGTTCGGCCCGACGTTCGACCAATCCCATGCTCAACCGTTAACTCACCCAGCCGAATAATTTTACCATCATAACTTTGTCACCACTGACCTTCTGTAAAAAAGAAAAGCTGGGGAAAAACCAACCCCGCAAAATGGATCCTCCTCCCCTCGAAGATCAAAGTATCCCTGCACAGCATCACGCAACGAAAACCTGGTCCCGGCTCTTTTCTCGGCCATAACCTAGCTCAAGCTTGAATTCTTTCTCCAAGGGTTTTTACGGCAATGATGACCGTTATAGCGGGTTTCCTCTACGGAGTCTCCCTCGCTCTGTTCCTGAGCGGCGGAGTCTCCGCTCCCCTGCAAGGCCATATGCATCATGACGAGACGATTGAGACTCACAGCGCCAAGAACGAATCAGTATATATACCACAGCAACATGGCTTGATGCCTCTTCTCACTCAGCAACCAGCTCTTCTCATCTCAATCATGTTCTTCAAGACGCTGCTCACTTCGGCCGTCGCCTTTGGCACTGCCTTTGCGCAGAGCAAGGCTGGCGTTGAGGACCTTGACAAACCCCGCAGAGACCTCTTCGAGAAGGA
This sequence comes from Fusarium verticillioides 7600, assembly GCF_000149555.1. Taxonomy (NCBI): domain Eukaryota; kingdom Fungi; phylum Ascomycota; class Sordariomycetes; order Hypocreales; family Nectriaceae; genus Fusarium; species Fusarium verticillioides. The sequence goes on from NC_031684.1 coordinate 177,178, forward strand.
TCTCTCCAAATGTCCCGGCTACAAAGCTACCAACCACCGACAGACCAAATCTGGCTTCTACGCTGATTTGTCTCTTGCGGGACAGGCCTGCGACGTCTTTGGTGTTGATCTCCCCGAGCTGAAGCTTGAGGTTGAGTATCAGACTGAGGATCGTCTGCACGTCAAGATCTTGGATACGAATAACACGGTTTACCAAGTCCCTGATGATATCTTCCCGCGTCCTGGCTATGGACAGTGGGCTTCGCCCAAGAACTCGAAACTCAAGTTTGACTTTAAGGCGGATCCTTTTTCGTTCACTGTGACGAGGAAGGATTCCGGGGAAGTGCTTTTTGACACTTCGGGCAGCAAGCTTGTTTTTGAGAGTCAGTACTTGTACCTCAAGACGAAACTTCCTGAGAGACCCTATCTTTATGGTCTTGGTGAGCATAGTGATCCTTTCATGCTAAATGCCACCAACTACACACGCACAATCTACACTCGCGATGCTTATGGGTAAGTCATTAAAATCTTTCCCATCATTTTGGCTCGCTTGCTAACATGGCCCAGTTGTCCCAACGGACAGAACCTGTATGGAGCTCACCCCATTTACTTTGACCACCGCAAGGGCGGCACCCACGGTGTCTTCCTCCTCAACTCCAACGGCATGGATGTCTTCATCGACAAGAAGGACGGCAAGCAATTCCTAGAGTACAACATCATTGGCGGTGTTCTCGACTTCTACTTCATCGCTGGTCCTACACCCCGCGATGTCGCCAAGCAGTATGCTGAGATCACCACCCTGCCTCTCATGACGCCCTACTGGGGTCTTGGTTTCCATCAGTGCAGATATGGATACCGAGATGTCTACGAAGTCGCCGGTGTCGTGGCCAACTACTCAGCTGCTAGAATCCCGCTCGAGACTATGTGGACTGATATCGATTATATGGACCGTCGTCGCATCTTTACCATCGACCCTGAGCGATTCCCTGCTGATAAGTACAAGGATCTCGTTGACACGATCCACGCTCGTGATCAGCACTACATCGTCATGGTCGATCCAGCTGTGTACGACATGGAGCCTAACCCAGCTCTCACCAGCGGTCTTAAGTACGATACCTTCATGAAGGAGCCTAATGGTTCAGACTACAGAGGTGTTGTTTGGGCTGGACCCAGTGTCTTCCCCGATTGGTTCAACCCCAACTCTCAGCAGTACTGGAACGAACTTTTCCAGAACTTCTTCGACGGCGAGCATGGTCCTAATATCGATGCTCTCTGGATCGACATGAACGAGCCCGCCAACTTCTTTAACCGTCCTTATCCCGGCAACAACACCACTCCCGAGAACTTCGCCAAGGTTGATGGTGACCCTCCCAAGGCTCCTCCCGTTCGAGACGGTCCTCCAGCTCCCATCCCTGGTTTCCCCGAGAGTCTCCAGCCACCCTCCGACCGCTCCACCAAACGCGAAGTCACTGCCGTCGCCAAGACCACCAAGCGCTCCGTCGAAGTCCGCACAACTCCTCGCGAACGCGGCGTTGGTCGCTGGGCAGCTACTCGCAAGGTCTGGGGTCAGAACAAGTACGGCCGTCCCGGCCACGGCTGGCAAAACGGCAAGAAGACTGGTTCTGGCTGCGGCCCCGATGAGTGCAAGGGTCTTCCTAACCGCGAGCTCATCCAGCCTCCTTACATGATCCAGAACGGCGCTGGACCTACACTGGCTGATAGTACCACCGACACTGATCTCGTTCAGAGCGGAGATTACGTTCAGTATGATACACATAACTTATATGGTGCTCAGATGTCTTCGCACTCTCACAACGCTATGCGCTCGCGACGTCCTGATAAGCGTGCTCTTGTCATTACTCGAAGTACCTTTGCGGGTTCTGGCAAGGATGTTTCGCACTGGCTAGGTGATAACCTGTCTCAGTGGGATCAGTACCGTTTCTCCATCTCTCAGATCCTGCAGTTCGCTTCTATCTACCAGATCCCTGTTGTCGGTGCTGATGTTTGCGGTTTTGGTGGTAATGTCACTGAGACTCTTTGTGCTCGATGGGCTACCCTTGGTAGTTTCTACACTTTCTTCCGTAACCATGCCGATATTACTTCCCAGTCTCAGGAGTTCTACCGCTGGCCAAAGGTTACTGAGGCTGCTCGCAATGGTATCTCCATCCGCTACCAGCTCCGTAAGTTTGTCTCTCCCTACATATGGACGTTTTGCTAACAGGAATAGTTGACTACATCTACACTGCCATCTATAAGCAGAACCAGACCGGCTCTCCTACTCTCAACCCCATGTTCTTCAACTACCCCAAGGACAAGAACACCTACTCCATCGACCTCCAGTTCTTCTACGGCGATGGTATCCTTGTCAGCCCCGTCACCAAGGAGAACAGCACCAAGCTCGAGTACTACCTCCCTGATGATATTTTCTACGAGTGGTCCACCGGCAAGCCCGTCCGCGGTAAGGCTCAGTACGAGTCTGCCGAAGTCGAGCTCACCGACATTATGGTCCACTACAAGGGCGGACTCATCTACCCCCAGCGCGTTGAGAGCGCCAACACAACCAAGGCTCTCCGCCAGAAGGGTTTCAACCTCGTCATCGCCCCTGGTCTTGACGGAAAGGCTGAGGGCTCTTTATATCTTGATGACGGCGAGTCTGTTGTTCAGGACACAGCTTCTGAGATCGACTTCAAGTACAGCAAGGGCAAGTTGAGCTTTGATGGAACTTTTGAGTATGATGCCGGTGTTGGTATTGAGACTATTACTGTTTTGGGAATCAAGTCTAAGCCTCGTGGTACGGAGCATGCTGAGTATGATGCTGAGAACAAGAAGCTTGTGTTTACTGCGGATATTCCGTTGACGCGCAAGTGTCACGTTGACTTGTTCTGAGGTGAACAGGATTGGACCTGGTTATGACTATGATTCTAGCTATGACGATGTTCACGGAAAGTATTAGCTTTCGTCTGACATTTATGAATAAATATTAATCGATTATTCTGTGCATTTCTGCTCCTTAAGTCCCGTGGTAACTCTATAAACCTTGATGGGGTAGGTCTGGTAAATAGCAAAGAATATACAATCAATAATTGACCAACACCGAGTAATTGCCCAATGATATAGGACTGACGTAGTAATGAGTCACGCAGAGAGCGGAGGTGCTTTAACGTTGACTGATATGGCGAAGCTGTCGCAGATTGGCTGCAGACTTATTTTGCCGATTAATTTAAGCGGCTGATGACTGAGCCATCTCGCACTACAAAACCCCACGACGCAAACTTCTCTGCCTTTATTCACGACTGATCACTTCAGTTCTGGTGAGAACCATGATGGCGACGACACAGACAGCTCTTCAGGCTCCCTTCGAGGCAATTTCTCTCGAAAACAGGAGCCATAATGAAGACCTCCCAGAGACTCGGAGTGCGGGGCGAGTCTTTGAAGCTGACCCTGCATTCACGACAAGTCCAGCATCACGTCGACTCATCATCTCTTTACTGGTCTGTGCAAACATGATTCAGGTAATTTAACCATGTCTACAAGTTTCTAAATTTCGGTGAATCATTTACTGACCTTTTCTGAAGTTCATGTCCAATTGTACCACCATCGTCGGCGGTCTCGCTCTTAGTAAAGATCTGGGGCGTGAATCAGGTCCCGGCAAAGCCAATTGGATGGTTGCTTCATATCCGTAAGCTTTACCCCATCTTTGATCTTTTTATATACGATGCTGATATCTATAGACTCACTCAAGGTGCATTTGTCCTAGTAACAGGTCGACTAGGCGCCATCTATGGCCATTCTCAACTCACCCTTCTTGGCTGTGCCATCTTCACCCTCTTCTCTCTCATTAATGCCTTCACCAAAACTTACGACTCTTTCATCGCCATGCGCGCTTTGACCGGCGTCGGTGGAGGTATCTTCATGCCCAATGCCGTGTCAATTATAACCACCATGGTTCCACCAGGTCGATCGCGAAACGTGGTTTTAGGTTTCTTTGCAGCGTCGCCGCCTCTGGGAGGAATGATCGGTTCACTAATCGCGGGCGTTTTTATCGATTATGTAACATGGATGTGGCTTTTTGTTCTCATGTAAGTGTCCTGTTGGTCTGCTGAATGATGACTGACGTTTGTTTAGTGCTGGTATTGCGGCTTTCAATCTGGCGTGGTTAGCGTATCTCATGCCGAAAGAAACCCCAGTTGACAAAGGAGGGCACATCGATATTCCTGGAATAATTCTCGGACTCGGAAGTCTACTCCTTTTCAACGTCGTATGCAAGTAAATACAACTGCCCTTACTAGTCTAATCTGTTGCTGACAATCATAGCCAAGCGCCATCAGCTGGATGGAACGCGCCCTTCGAGATAGCCCTACTGGTTCTCTCTGTGGTTATGTTCCTTGGCTTTCTGTTCTGGGAGAAGCGTTATGCCAAGGATCCCATCATGCCGCTCTCAGTCTTTCAAGCGCCGACTTTCACGGCTTTAGTCTTTGTTGTGCTTCTGGTACGACTCCCCACTGACGGGTCTTGCTTGCTGGTTCATACACTAACATACAGAACAGAGCTACATGGCTTTCGGGATCGGCCTCTGGTACTCGACGAGTTGGCAGTATCTCCTCCGCGGCATATCTGTCACCCAAATTGGCATTAATTGGGTACCATTCGGGCTAAGCTCTGTGCTCGCCGTGTTCTTCGCAGCATGGCTAATCCCCCGCGTTGCAGCGCAATGGATCATGGCAATCGGTGTGATTGTCACCCTAGTTGGCAATATCCTCCTCGCGACAATGCCAGTACAGCAAACATATTGGGCGCAGGTCTTCCCAGCGATGATTCTCTACGGTTTCTGCCCCGACTTGGTATACGTCGCGGCACAAGTGATCGCGAGCAACAGCGTCAGCCGTCGTCAACAGGGCGTAGCGAGCAGTCTGATCGGAACCCTTAACCTCTATGGAAACAGTTTAGGTCAAGGCTTTGCTGGGACGATTGAGACAGAGGTTGGAACGAGTGACGGTGATGAAGCTAGGGGATATAGGGCAGCTCTGTACTTTGCGGCTGGCCTGGCAGTGCTTGGCTTGGCTTTGGATGTCTTGTTTGTCAGGGTGCCGAAAGATCAGCGCGAAGGATGGGATGATGCGTCTGATAACGGTGAGCAAGAGCTGAACGGCATGACCACCGCTATTGAGGGACGGACCTCACTACGAACTTGAGCCGTGTCTTGGAATGAGAGGCAGTGAGTGAAAAGAGAGGGCATATTGACGGAAAAGCATACGCCTATTCTGTCGAGGTGAATGGTCCACAGTTTCTCCCCTTTGAATCCCTTGCATGGGTCCGACCGTGGGGCAAGGATGAATGAGAACCGTCGGTGCCTGAGCATGGGAGAACTGCAATTATGTACTACCTGTATGTTGCCATCTCTGGTTGAAGCTGGAGACAAAGGATCTCAAACCCCGACCTAGTCCGTCGGTCGGGTTTAATGGCTAAATATAACTATATGATAAGAATTAGAAATGAGAATGAAAACTTGGAACTGTCTAAGCCCCATGGACCTGTGGTCAATGCGCAGCAAAAGGACCCAAAACTCCATTCTTTGACAGGCGATGCTTCAAGGGTACCGCTGAAGGATCGCAGCCAAGACTCTAGGCGAGAGGTCTACGCAAAGCCCGATTCGCCAGGCTGTTGAAGGATTCAAGACGAGACAGGTCCTTATTTCGATTAAGCTGTTATGGTAACGTCGGCCCCAAATGCTCCCCACCAGTCAATGCATTAAAGATGTCGAATGTCCATCCTCCAAATTCCATTGCAAAACCCCCCAACTTGTTCAAATTCTCCGCCATCAAGATGCCTTTATCGCTACGACGACGAGACGATGATGACGAAACAGAAGATGGTTGGTGCGATATCGCGACCATTGAGGATCAATTTCTCTGGCCTGGTGAAGGCAAGACTTGGGTGCGTGGACAAACACAGATGGTAGGCTGGGGAGCTGGGCGCGACGTCAACGGAACATGGGGCGAAGGAAGCACCAAAGTGAAGTTGGAGTTGAGGTGGTGGACAGGCAAATATGGCCCAGGCCCGGACGATCTAAAGCCCATAGTGATATTTGGTAAGTCTCGTATTGGATCTCATCACCAAAACACTACTGAATGAGTATAGACAACAAGACGTTTGACTACCCTTCCTCTGACTGGAAATTATGGAACCCCAACTGCACAGACACGTACATGAACTACACCTGGACAATACCGATGGATTTAGACGTTGGCGACTCGAAATTCATAATGACCGTCTACGATGTGTCGAATCGCAGCGATATAAGCATGCTGCAGAGTAACTTATTCTTCATCAACGCCAACAACGGAACATCAACAGCAGATTCAAATGCCAGCACCTCAACACCAGAAACCTCACAAGAAACAAAAACCTCCACGGGTCTTGCAACCGGTGCAAAAGCAGGAATTGGCGCAGGCATCGGCGTCTTTGCACTAGTGCTCCTCCTCGCGGGCTTCTTCCTCTACCGGCGCAAGAAGCGACAAACACCAAGCATTACCCCAACAGATCCAGATGGTTTTGAAAAGCCAGAGCTCGATGCAAAGTCGACTGGAATTTCTGAAGTTGACGGGACTGGGATACCTCCGCATCAAGCTCCTGATAATGCGATATACGAAGCACCTGGGGTTTTGGTCCATGAGGCGCCAACTGGAAAGGAGCAGACAGTGGTGGAAAAGATGAAAGCAGCGAGGCAGATTAATGAGGAGCCGATTGAGATGCCGGCGGATTCACCTATATCGTCGCCAAAGACGTCGCAGGAAAGGCTGAACAGGACGTAATATTAATACAAATTTGGTAGCGTTGACCTAAAGTCCAGTTTCTCACTTGCTGAGCCACGTTCCAATCGAGGTTGCTCGTTTCGTAAGAACCGCCCTGCAGTCTTTTATTGCAGCAGCATCAGCATCGCGGTATTACATCACCACGTGCCACACCAGGGTAACATTCGTGGTTAGTGTATCACTGGTATGCTGGCCCCTGCTATAGCGTCTCGCCAGGACGACAAGACCTCTCACCCCCGCGTCCATTTCATACCACGAAAAATGCGACGCGTCGAAAAGCCTCCACGGCCCGCGATGTCTTCAAACCTCTGTGCACAATGTAGAGAAGCGCTTTCCTCCGATCCAAAACCTCTGCATCGTGACTCCACCATCGCCTGCACTCCCTTCCACGAGGCGCCGTGGAAAGCCTTCAAGACCGGTGTAGCCTCATCTGGAGATATAACCGAGTCCGTGAAGGATTGCGAATTCTGCTCCTTTGTTGTCGCGTTTGCAGCGGCGGACCAAGCCCTTGGCAAACATGGGAATGGATCCTTTGTGGATTCAGTCAGCAAAACGTCTTGAAGAACACATGGCGACCCGGTGCTAGCACTATGGCAATATAATGAGTATACATATGAAGGTCATCTATCAGCAGAGCTCGGTCTCAGCAGGAGTAATTTTCGCCACATGGACAGGCGTGATATACGACTCTTTGGAACTGAAGGTGCGCTACATGGCGATTGTCAGTATGACTGAACTAATCGGTGACAGACCCTCGTGTGAAATCCCAGAGGCCAATTGAAAAGACGTCAACAAGTACATCCAGTGAGACTAGTTTTGAATGCTTGTCTGAATGGATAAAGAATTGTTCGGAGAACCACAAGTCCTGCAACAAGCTACATGCCCGCACTGGTGAGAACAAGGACTGGCTTCCAGCTCGGCTGGTCAAGATCATCCCAGATGCAGATGGTGTGCCTGGGATGATCAAAGTGGTAGAAACGGGCGAAAACGATGAGATTGCTCCCAGCATAGAATATGCTACGTTGAGCTACTGCTGGGGAAGGGAACCATTCACGAAACTACTCAGATCTAATATCGAGAAGATGACGACCACTGGAATGCCGATAAATGAGCTACCAGCAACATTTCGTGATGCAATCACTGTCACAAATCGTCTCGGCATGGAGTACATCTGGATAGATGCCCTTTGCATCATTCAGCTTGACGCGGAAGACTGGGGCCTACACTCCGTGACAACGGCCAAAGTCTACTCATATTCAGCAATCACGCTTGCAGCAGCAGCGTCATCAAATGCACAGGGAGGACTCTTTCGCGAACGCAACCCCGCAGGCCTCAATGGTGTCAAATTGGACTTAAAATGGCCCTCGCACGACTTTGAAGGAGAATTCTATCTGGTACCAATAGATCCCTGGGACAAAGCAGTCGGAAACTCACCACTGCTGAAACGTGCATGGGTGTTTTTCCAAGAACGACTTCTGTCACGAGGGACCGTCTACTTTGCTCACGATATGCTCTACTGGGAATGCGGTGAGCTATATGCTTCAGAGCTTTATCCTCAAGGAGGCCCTTAGGATCTGCAATACCGATACAAGAGATTCGACATCTCTGATAGGCTTCCCTCTGGCGTGCAGTCGGTATAGGATTGCAGGTTTAAGCATGTATACACGGAACTTCTCGCTCGAGAGCTGAACGCAGAGAAAGAAGTCACGGATGAAGAGATGTTTCTGTACGTATGGGCTTCAGTGGTGGCTCAGTACAGCGTCGGCAAACTGACCAAAGAGACTGACAAGCTCATTGCTATTGATGGCGTGGCTGATCAGTTGACAAGTATTGTACCGAGAGAGCAGTATCTCAACGGACTCTGGAGACAGGACAGTCTCCCACTTTCTCTACTATGGAGCACCATAGAGGAAGAGAAGCCCCCTAGCATCCGCGTCGCGCCGAGTTGGTCCTGGGCATCTGTCTACACGCCCGTTGACTTTAACTTCTTATTCCGAGCACAGACCGAGCCCAAGGTGGTCACAAAGGTCATCGATATCGTCACCCGCGACGATAAGCCAGAAATCGTCGAGATGTCGCGTCCAACGGCACTGGTTCTTCAAGGGCCTCTCACAGAAGTACGCTTTCGCTCTGCTACACGCAGTGGACTAGGACCCTTACACTCAAACTGGTGGATGAGTCACAAGGCAATGAGAGATCGCATCGAATTATGGAATCCAATTGACCTGACGCCTATGCTTGTATTCATTGGTAAAGGCTTGAAAGCAGATTATCCTTGTGATATCTCGCTGGATAGGGCGGTGCCAAAGAAGAGTCGAATCTTTGCGCTCAAGATTGTGGAAGCTGATACTAGACATCCTTGGCAGGAGAGATTGCCGTCTCAGTGCGGATTATTGTTGATCGCTGATGGAGCGAGAGGGACCTTTAGGAGGATTGGGATGTTTGAGATTGCAGCTGAGAAAATGAACAGGGATTGGGCAGACTGGAAAACACCATTCACGTCAATATCGAAGTTGAGGGACGAGATATGGAGTGATCCAGGTATAGAGAAGAGGTTTTATCTGGAGAAGGATGACAAAGAAGGATATACTATTAAGATAGTCTGATGATGATGTTACATTGCTATTTGTCTTGTTATTGAGCCAATGAGGGCTTCTATCCAATACATGAAACACGTGTCGATATAGGAATTCTATGCTAATGATTAATGCCGCAAGATACTTTACTGGAAATGAAGCATGTATGCCCGTCGGGCAGTTTCGGGTGGATTTGTGGCTGTGAACTGAACTGAAGCCATTTGACTCTGGCGCTAGTGATGCGCAACGCCACGGGCAACGACGCGGCATCTGGCAGTGAGCCAGGGACCTTGGCATATCGGGAGCGGCAGACGGTCAAGGAGGCGGTCAGTGATTTGGCTATGCTAATAAGGATTTACAGTTTAGCAGGAAATTACCGTACGCAACACGAAAATTGAGCCTCGTTCCACAAACAAGAACGTGACCCGGTCTAAAATGATTGGTGTCACTTGAGCATCAGAATGATGCTGCACAAACAGGCCCTTAATCTCAACGGATCGTCGAATCTGTTCTACACCCGAAATGTCTTACATTCACCGCCAATTCTCAATATTTATGCTTGTATTACCCTGTACTCTGTACTTCAAGGCAAACACATAGCGTAGAGCCAGCCACCAACAATGAATGTCTCAATCTGCCTTATCTTGGCACCAAACAAATTAAGCTCACAACGCGCCCGCCCGAGCACACGCGTACGCTTGCACAACTCAAAACCTAACCAACATAACTTTAAGCCACGAATACACATACTCTAACCATGACCGGGAGACAGATCCACCCGCTGATCGATGACGATATCCCAGCCACTAAAAACCGCCTGATTCTCATCCTCATCCCTTTGTACTACACATTTCTTCTTCTCCTCCTTCACCATCTCACACTTATCTTGGCTGTATACGAGCATCATGGCAAGAATTGCAGAGGGCCTGCCTAGGGCTGGCTCGACGACTACTATCACGACAGAGAGGAAGAAGAAGCCCATTGAAACGAAAGCGCTAATGACAGAGGTTCAGATGTTGGATGGTGCTGATGTCTGGGGTCGTGCAGCATTCGGGAGGTCGTGGCTGCGATCGCTCGTTGGTGCATCGCCTTTGTTCCTCGCGCCAATGGCTTCGATATCAATCTTCATCACGCTGGCCGAATACGAAGGATCCCTCTCCCTCTTCGCAGACGCCGTAAAAGAACACGGCTTCTGGACCATTTGCGCCCAGTACGGTCCTCACATCACCACCAAAGGCATCGCCGCAGTGATCTGCTTCGTCGGAATCCAGGCCCTTCTGTACTGCCTCCTCCCCGGCGAGCAACACCAGGGTCAATTGACACCAGCGGGCTATCTCCTCAGCTACAAAATCAACGGCCTCTCAGCCTGGATCGCCACGCACCTCCTTTACGCAGCTCTCAGCTGGTTGGAGATTCTGGACCCTGGCTTCATTCCCCGCAATTGGAGTAGCTTGATTGGAGCTATGAACTTAGCTGGGTTCGTTATTTCGGCACTTGCGCTCGTCAAAGCGTACGTAATGCCGACGCATCCTGAAGATAGGAAGTTCAGCGGTGAGATTACACCCTTTTTTGAGTTTTTCGGGTGTAATTAAACGCTAATTTTGTTGAACAGGGTCGTTCCTATACGATTTCTTCATGGGGGTTGAGTTGAACCCGAGGTTGGGGGAGAACTTTGACCTTAAGCTTTTCAGCAATGGCAGGGCAGGGATGATGGTGTGGACCCTGATGTAAGTCTGGCTAATTCGATACGAGAACGGAAACTTACACGATGTAGCGACTTTTCCAACATGGCGTATCAGTACCAGAATCAGGGATATGTCGAACCATCGCTAATCCTTGTCACGGCACTACAGACCATTTACGTGGTAGATTTCTTCGTCAATGAATCATGGTATCTGCGCACAATCGACGTCAAATTCGACCATTACGGCTTCTATCTCAGCTGGGGCTGCTTCTGCTTCTTACCAACAACATACACCATCCAAGGCCAATATTTGGGCCGTTACCCATCATCAGCTTCAACACCTTACCTAGCATTCTTCTTCGCCCTCGGAGTAGCAGGCTACATCATCTTCCGCTCCGTCAACCACCAAAAAGAAATCGTACGACGCACCGGCGGAAAATGCACCATCTGGGGTAAACCAGCAGAATGCATAGTCGCATCCTTCAGGACCTCCGACGGTCGGCAGCACAGAAGCCTACTCCTCTGCAGCGGTTGGTGGGGATGGTCTCGGCACGCAAATTACCTGGGCGATCTGATTCTCAGCTTCTGCTCTTGTGCGCTGGTGGGCAGTACGAGGGCTGTGGTGTGGACGTACGCTGTGTGGATGACGGTGTTGCTTGTGCATCGGTGCATACGTGATGAGAAGAGCTGCTCGGTTAAGTATGGTGCTGCGTGGACTGAGTATTGCAGACGTGTGCCTTGGCGATTTATTCCTGGCATTTGGTAAGATTTTGGACTTAACGGACTTTGATCAAAGGGAGATTTGTGCTACGTTTGGTGTAAAGTTGTGAAACAGCATGGATAGATGGTGTTACTTGTGCTCGGGGCGAAAGCTCAGCCCGAATCTAGACTCGATAGATTTAGAGTGTTGTGCAGGTTATGCATATTATACTCGTCAATGAGAGATTTCTTTCTTTCTGTTTAGCGAATGTGCTACCAAGTTGTCACTATGCGAGCCGACCACATAGATCGGCTCACTGATATCCCGTATAGTCACCGTCACCGCCTTTTCCTTCCCGTCTGCTGTCTCAGTTTAATTAGTATGATGTTGGCCAAAGTTACGGGCCTTCGAAGCTCGTCTCAAAGTGCTGAGATACGGAGACAGATAGTGTGGGAAGGGTACATATTAGTCGCACCTGTCCAATGTTCAAGTCTTTCGCAGCTCGTGCAAGCCGTCTGTGCCATGGAGCGCCATAATCAAATTGTTCAAGATGTTGCTGACAAAATACGCGACTTCTACAAGCTCCAACAGCCATACCGCCTCTTCTATGGTCCTTCAAGCAGTACTCGTCCTCGCCATGGATCTGACTCGACTATTATCGACATCAGCATGCTATCGCAAGTCATATGTGTGGACACCGCACAAAGAATCTGTCTAGTCGAGCCTAACGTGCCGATGGACCGACTTGTCGAAGCCACGATGCCATACCCCCGGTAGTGATGGAATTCCCCGGGATCACAGCAGAAGGGGGCTTTGCAGGGACATCTGGGGTTAGCAGTTCTTTTCGACATGGCTTCTTCAACGAAACGGTCGACTTTGTGGAAATGATCCTTGGAAATGGAGATATAATCCGGGCATCGCGCGAAGAACACGAAGATCTGTTTTATGGTGCCGCGGGCGCTACTGGGACTTTAGGTTTGACCACGTTAATACAGGTTCGACTGATCGAAGCGAAGCAATTTGTCAAGACCACGTATCGCAGGGTTAACAGTGTGTCGACTGCTATCTCTACAATGAAACAGTGTTACGATAAAGTGGATGTTGATTATGTCGATGGTATTCTCTATCTGAAGGACCATGCTGTTGCTATAACGGGAGAGTTGACCAACGCCAAACCAGATGACCGCCCAGTACGAACTTTCAGTAACGCGGGAGACCCTTGATTCTATCTCCACGTCAAAGAACAAATTGAGTCTTTAGCTCCCTCGGCGACAGTCACAGAATACATACCACTTGGCGAATATCTATTCCGATACGACAGAGCTGCTTTTTGGGTTGGCCGCCAGGATACACGTACTTCGAGGTTGTTCCATTCAACAGATTCTTCCGTTGGCTTCTGGATAACTACTCTCATACCCGGACACTATACCATGCTCTCCACGCAGGTCGTATCTCGGATCGGTTTGTGGTTGAGGATTTAACGCTGCCGTATGACACAGCTGAAACTTTATCGACTGGGAGGACTCAGAATTCGGAATATGGCCCCTTTGGCTTTGTCCTCGGAAAAGCTGTCGAACGCCTACTTTCCACCCCGTCGTAAAAGGCTCTTCAGATACTGGGACAGAACATAACATGTCGGAACCGAGGTCCAATATTGGCATTTGGGGCTGGGGATCTTCAGATCGAGAAAGGTTCAAGGCGAAGAACAAGGCTCTGGAGAAGAAATTCATGGAACTTGGTGATCGCAAATGGCTCTACGCACATACCTACTACACCGAAGAACAGTTCTGGGAATTGTACGTTCGGCCATGGTATGAGAGACTCAGAAAACGGTATTTTGCCACGACTTTGCCAGCCGTCTACGATAAAGTGAAAAAGAGTGGCCTCGATGCGGATGGAAAGGACAGTCAGGGTTGGGAATTCGGGAGGTTATTGAATAAGTGGCCAACCAGTGGAATCTACGGAATGATACTAGCATTTCACTCGGGAGATATCAATCACCATCGTCGAGCGAGATGGAGGTATGTGAACCAGTAGAACATTTTGTGTTGGCTCTATCTTGAGTTGGTTGGTTTCATTGGCCTATGGTTTACGGGAGTTTTCTGCTGGCAAGGATCCTGGAGCTGCAAGCCGCTGGTACGCAAATGCCTTCATTGCTTCAAAGACAAACAGTATAAGACTCTCGGCTCCAATAAATATTTACTTGAATAGCGCCCATGATCTAAGACACCTGCTTCTTCGTAACAGCGATGCCATTCATAAACACACCCTTATCAATTGGGCTGCCAAAATGCTTCCCGACTCCGATGCTGACATGCATATCAACCTCTTGGCAGACGGCAACGTGCATGAAGATGACGTTTGAGTAAACAAGGCTCTCCAGGCAGCAAGACAGAATCACAATCCAAGTCTCCTCTTTAATCATCAACATCATCAGGACTTAACCCTAAATCAGGGTCGCGCTTTTATTAAAATGGTAGAAAGGAATTTCCAGTACCTCCCAACACTCAACTTCACAGCCAGCCCGTTCAAACAATTCACCATCCCCCAGGATTGGCGAGCATGGGAGATCGCATGGCTTTATCGCTTACCCGCCATCATCACCCATGATACAGTTCCTGCTAGACTAATCGAGACCGGGTGTATCGTCAATAATGTGACTAATTGTCATAAAGCGTGTGAAAGCGAAGAGTACATGTTCTCGAATCCCGAAACATTATGGAACTGTCTGACCTTGGCGACTGTTGCCATGATGTCTACCAACCGCGGGCCAGATTCCATCAGTAACGCGACGTTAGAGGAGGTGGATAGGAGGTTCAATACTGGTCCGCTGGATGAGTTCTGGAGACTTGGTGCGTTGCTGAGCTACGTCAAATGTGCGCTGCAGTCTTGTTCGGACTCCAAGTTTGGTGGATGTCCGCCGGAACTTTGGACATTCCAGTGTCAAATGCTCACATCGAAGAACATCAAGGACCTGGGCAGAATCATGAGTACAGAGTACTGCGACAAGGCTGATCCTGGAATTGACTACGATATTGCAGGGCCTGGTGTGAGTTCTCTAACAACAAGCCTGGAAGCGTTTACTAACCATTTATAGATAATCGTGGCATATTTGATCCAGTTCACAATAGTCCTGTTCTTTGCGCTATGCTACAAGATCACCAAGACGTGGATAAGAAACTTTACCCTGATCTCGCTCCTTCCATTTCAAGGACCCGCTAGAGCCGTCGAGACAGCGTTTCACTGGCAAAAGGTGGTCTCGAGGAGCAGCTTCAGTATCGCAGTTGCTTCAACCCTTGTCGATCTTCAAGAGGCACAAGCTGTGTTCCTCGGCACTATCTCTATAGCTGCTATCATCACCTTCTCAAGCTCTAGCGGAACGGGACTCGGTAACATCAGTTCACTACTCTCCTGGCTGACAAACAACCTCACGGTACGGGGCATGGTCTCAGCGGGGATGTATCCCCTACTGTTCGTGCAGCTCATCCTTCAGAAAACTTACAATCGTTGGTGGTATACACTCGCTCTTGTGTTCATCAACTGGGTTCTTGTTGTGCTCATTGCTCGTCCTCAGACTGTTGATGAACCTTCGCTATTGAAACACTTCGATGAAAGCTCGCCTTTGGAACGCTGTGGAAATCATACCGGTCCTAGAACGTTCTGTCAGACGTTCAACAAGGCCGCGGAGAGGGGCTCTGGTTCCACTACCGGTGAAGAGCTAGGCCATCTAGATCGAGATGCGGAGAACTTCTTCAAGTTCCACTCAAGAATACAGGCACCAATGCATGTAGTCATGGCTTTCCTGATACTTGATTGGATCCTTGCCATGATTAGGATGCACCTCTTTGAGCGGGGCGACTGGTTATCTGACAAGGCCCATGCCTTTATGGATGGCTTGCCTTCGCTTCTAAAGTCGTTTTATACGAAGAGGTACTTCGTGCTGTTCACAGAAGCAATCTGGATCGCAATGGAAGTCCTCACTATCGTCTTGGGCGTCATAGGGGTAAATGAGTTCACAGCATTTATGCATCTACTCAGTGGCGGGGAGTCGGGTAACGAGAGCAAGGTTGCCCTATCGAAATGGGGTTTCGGACAGCTGGTAGCAGTGTGCGTTTGGGTTCCAGTTATCCTCAAGTTCGGTTGTCTCATGGTTGGTAAGTCGCATCACTGTCTTGTCTCATCCAGTCCGGGCTCATAGCTGACGAATTGAAGACGGGGCCCTGCCGGGTTGGAGAAAACGGTTGGGCCAGTTTATCGAGATTACACAGCGCAAAGAAACAGAACCGGATGGGAACGATGTTGTTATGGAAACTTTGCTTCCGTCCAGATCTACCAAGAGGGGCCAGACGGATGAGGTAGAGGGACGGACTCTGACAGCGAGGCGGTCTTGGGGCAGAACATGTGATTAGTCTGGGATTCCGTTATATATACGCAAGGCAAGAGACGTCTGCACGAAGAGGTCCAATATCGCCGCGGTAATCTGCTGAAACGTGTCATGGTAACATGCGCGTTGCACACGTCCGTAATTCAGTGCTTAGTGGGGTTAAATGGGTTTGTCGAGGATTTGCTGAACTTATCTAGCCAATCATCTAGCCCATTGAGCCATCCAGGCCTGCAAGCTGAAAGCTCTCGGGAGGCGCTATCGAATTTTAGCGTATAACGTCTACCTCAAATGGTACTCATATACAGAAGCATCAGACCATTTCTAGAAGCAATCTCCTCAATCCTCTCGTATACATTTTGCGGTATCTATCTCATTTCGCTCCATATCACCATGAACTCAGAAAACCCTGAAAGAACATACGCTCGATGGCCTCTCCGAGACGTGCCTGGCACGCCCGCCACAGACGTCCTCCCCATAGGGCCTGAAGCAGATGGAATCAATACCGTTTCTGACAATGATTCCCGCAAATTAGTTGATCCGAAGGACTACCGACCTGGAGGAAAATATCATTGTAGGCTCCTGAGGCATTTTATCGTCGATACCACAAGCTCAAGCCCAATCTGACTTTGTGTGTAGCTATTGTTAAGCTCCAGATTCGATTTGAAGGCCAGGATCCCAGTGACACGCGTCATGCCCAAGCGACAGGATGGCTAATCATGCCCCATCTCATCGTCACCGCCGCCCACTGCGTTTATGACCATACCTACGACTTCGGCAAAGCCATTCAAGTCCGCGCTTACGTGGGATATAATGGCAAGAACTCTATTGACAAACCTGGTGTTCAATTTCGCCGGGGTCTGAAGGTCGTTGTTCCGAAAGACTGGATTATCAGCGACACAAACCGCGGAAGTGATGTTGCCTTTGTAAAAGTGGACGAATTCAGCGATATCGTGCGTATTGCCCAGCAGCCAACTAATGGAATTGTCGAAAAGATGTTTCGGAGCGTGGCAGGGTATCCTTGTGATAAATCCTTGGCTGATGAACGAGGAGCGCAAATGTATGAGATGTCCAAAATAACAGATTGCGATGTGTCGAAAACAGCATTCAATTTGCTTGAACACACGATATCTTTTGCAAATGGTGAGAAGTGATCCTTATGAACTAGATTACACATAGTATTGGCCGGACATGCCAGGCTAATCAGGATCCCCTGTCCTCATCAATGGCGAGAGTAGGGCTATTGGCGTCTCTTCATATGGGACTGGAACCAGGAATACAGCAACTGTGTTTCGAGGTAGATTCGGGACGTATCTCAGCGGCATGTCTGCCATCATGTTCGCCTTGGAACGTGGTCCGTCTGACAGCGAGGATATCAGATACATGATGACTGACGGCCGCGCGGAGGGTAGTCTGATAGAGGAGGCCCTTAGTGATGGGAAAGCCTTTTGGGCAATTTTCAGGAAGGTTACCGCCATTGGCCAGAGAGTTGATGATTCGATGTTACGAACTGGGTCGCCTTTCTTGGGCCAGGTGTGCAGTCCTGTCGCTGCCGTTGCAGGCACCGCACTCGGCGTCCTGAGTAAATTGGGTGCAGACGGTTCGATCGACATTGACTCTGTGCATGTCAATTACAGACAGTGTGCTGCACGTGCGATCGTAGCAGAAGCTGCTATGCAGACTCTCATACAGATGGATCCTCACCAGGCGAACGGACTCAAAATATTCGACAAGATAGAGGACCAATTCCCCGAGACGAAGGATGTTGTTCCCAGAGTTGCAAAATTTATCACGCCTGGGATTATTGAGTCTGCACTTCGTATCTCGGTCAATGCGCAAGCTGGCTACGAAAATACATCCAGACTCTACCCCACGCTCCCTTCCATCAACGGTTCTCTGAGCGTCGCTGATAAAAGATTTGCTGATGCCTTCACCCGGTACACAAATCAAGGCGATGGCAATGTAATGTCTGAGTTTCTCTCAAGCATCGTTAACACTGGTTTATCTGCTGGTTCTCCCCAGATGGATGACATCACCCGAGTGATGGGCGAGTCTGAATTCAGCGTGACCGACATGTCGACTCATGTTGAGATTCTGTGTCATAGAGCTTTGATTGGCGACACTGCTTTGAAATCTCTCATCGCCATACCCCTCGATCAAATGATGCAGAATGGTCTGTTTGATCACTTTGTTGGTACGGTTGGGAATATTGGGAGAACTGTCATTGCAGTCGCTCCTGTTGTCGTTCAAAATATTTTGAACGATCTCAAGCAGGGCCGGTAAGCTTAAGTTGACAGCAGTGGTAAAAGATGGGAGTCAACGAAACACGGTTCTAAACATAGTGAGTACGTAGCTCACAGAACTCGAGGCATCCTCCAAAAATAGATCAAAATCTTTAACAATGCTTTGCATCTCCATTGGTTCCGTTTATATGATCTTGCTGTAAATAGCGCAATGTATTTGCAGATCATCGCAAGACGGTTTGCCATACATTTCTCTTCTGTAGCTCTTCATCAGCGATCAGCTTTAGACTTTGAGGCCTTCAAATGTCTTACTGGAGTGTTAGAACTGTGTGGGGCTCGGGATACGATTAGTCCGTCTTACAGATCGACCTTTACTACAGGGAATGATCGGCTGCATTTCTATTTCTCTCCATACTAGGACTAGAGGTGCCTGTTGAGTATAGGTCCTGGAGGTTTAACCGTCATAGTGATCACTTGTCAAGCTCTGAAGGCACCATGGCACGAAAGGATGAGTAAACGCATTCGTATATAAATGTGAGAGAAGCGATTAACAATATCTGTTATGTGACCGTACAATACAGGTGTTCTCCCAAAATGAATACAAAGCCGCTACAGAGGACACGCCCTTCCTTTCTTCCATAAGCTATCAATCCTTTCCTAGCTCCCCTGATGCCATGTCTTCAAGGAAGAGCGGCTACACACGCCCCTCGAGGATCAGTCGGTAGGCTTCTCACTCTTTCTGATCTGAAAGCATGAACAAGCGGTGGATAAGGTAGGGTTGAATGTCTTTGGGGTCGGGAATGGGAGGCCAGATCTGGATCTTGACCTCGGGCGGGATAGTGGTGATGACACTAACGCGCTGGGGGTCGTGTGCAAGGTCTGGAACATTCTCCCACGCAATCGTCCACTTGATGAACCCTTTTTCATAACTGGAAGAAACCAGTCTGATGAAGTTGGGGTTGAAATCAATGTTTACCGAAGCATTCGGCTGCTTGGGGACCTCAGCTGTGATTTCAAGGTTACCCGTGTCCGAGAGATAAAAGTGCTTAGGAGGGCGGATAATTGTGTTGTAGCCTGATTTCTTGTCTGGGTTGCTAGCCAGGGTGATGTCGTCTACGGCAGCCAGAAGAGACGCAGTAAGATCCGTAGTGGGCTTGGCCCAGTCAAGATACTCAATCTTGATCTCAGAAATGCCAAAGGCGGTCTTGATCAGGACCGTCTCGTTGTTGAAATCGTGGATGGGCAGATGGATTGGAAGTTCGAAGTCGAACTCCACCTCCTTCTCGTGGGGGAGCTTGGAAAGGCCACCGCTGTAAGCCAAGACGGCAAACTTGAGTGCGCCCACCCAGATCTCTTGGTCAAAGAAGGGCTTGAGGAAGAATCCGGGTATTTTTCCCTTAGCATTCAGGAGGAGCTTGCCATTGAGTCCCTGGTACTTCGCAGTGAGTTCGCTGAACTTGATGGGGACAAGAGAGGCCATTTTGAGAGATGTTTGGGTTTTCTGAGCTGAGGAAAATGAAGTGTTTGATGGTTGATGATAGATTCCGTTGGTGAGAAGATTTGCAGGTATTTATAATGGGTTTGAGGGCACGGGACGGCAGACATGTTTCTCGGTGGCTGATAATCTTCAGCTGAAAGCTTTCCTTAAAGGATCATTCCATATGCTGCAATCACAGTAATATGATGCCATATCCAATATTGTTTGAGAAGGTTTGGATATCACATCCGCATATGGCCTTTTCCTCGGCCTTCATTCTCGAACTCAAGAGGCTCAAATACGACAGGCCTATGAGCACTCTCTCATTCGTCCTTGGCCTAAGTTTGGAGTTGCGCACGCTTACCAGAAAGGAATATTCTTCCCCGAATTAGGCTCATCCAGCTAGCCACGGGCCGCGGAGGGGCCCGAAGCCGACCGTCTAATGTCTTAGTGCCGTACTCAAAAGCGGAATGGATCACCTCGTTCTTGTATCAAATCACATTATTTAGTCAATATCACATATCGGCAAGCGGTAGTTTATGTGATAATGCAGCCTCATGCACTAGAACGGCCCATGCCGTCCTCAGCTCCTCCCGTTACAGACGTGGCGCATACTTGAACTACCTTATTAGGCTAGTCGATGCAACGCCTACAAACCCCATACCCTTTTATGACACCCATCGTTCGTTTATACAGAGATACTCTATCATTTTATGGCCCGAGAGCGAAATTATCAATGTAAATATTGAGACAACTAGGATTTGGCTGAGCTGAAAACTTTCCTTTGAGGGCGACAAGTGCTGATCATGGATGTAGATGTCTCACCTCTCTGTGGAGCCTTCTATCACATCAGCGCTACGGCTTGTGAGTGGCTGTATTCTTTCTCGGCAATTGTCTAGCCGTTGTCTTCTATTCTCTTCTCTTCTCTTCACATCCTACGTCAGGGTTGTTGTTGTAATTGTGCGTCCTGATTTGCTGCACGGTTGCACGCGCTGGGCAGCATTGCCAACTGAGACATCGAATGGTAACGAAGGTCGTTGGTCACAATGAAAGGCTTGAGGACTGGTGGAGAGAAATCTTGCGTGTTGCATTGCTGTGTCAGTGGAAAAGGCCCAAATATCCCTGATCTGATGATTGTGTAAGACGCCAGATTACGCACGCAGTAGCCAAGCAGCCGATTACCAAGGATGAGGGAGCGAGTTATCCGGCTAGCATTTTGGTATTAAATATATTAATAACGTGATGGCAGCCAGGAGATGAGTTATAGACCTAGTGCCCACTGCTTTCTTCGGATGATAGCCAAGGTAGTCGATAGCGCACTTTACGAGTATATGGCTCTTTCGTATCTCGATGCGGGCTCTGTCCCGTCTATAATTCTCTGATGAACTATATGAACATTCTCACAGTAAGAGTTAAGTCCTGTGCTCACGTCAGCGCTGTCGTCGACTGCAATTTCGAAGGTAGATAGGTGAAGGTACACCAAGACATCAGTGCTAGCATACTATGCGATCTCACATTACCCAGCACCGGCATCAGTGTCACGACTGGGTTTGCGTAGACACTGAGTATGCGAATCATAGATAGCAGTGATTTGTCCTCGAAGACCTGGAGCAACCTTGCGCAAGCAACTCGAGTAAGATCCTTACTTCGCTGGAGATAAAGTTTTAGTGATTGGAATGGATAGTGCAGGCTTTATTAGAGTTATAGTTTAGCATAAAAGTTTCGTTTCGCTGGTGCTTGACCCTTGTTCTCGGGTAAACTCCATATAGGGCTCTCGGAAAGTGGCTTCGACCAGTAAATATTGTTATCTCGAGAATGTTTTGTCGTCAATCTCTCCTTATAAAATCAGTCTCGTGAGCGTCGGCTTTCGATAATAATAATTCCAACACAGCCCAAAGTAGTTTACAGTGAAATTCCAAAATCTCATGCGTAAGCAATGCCGCCAAGGAGTGGCTTGAGGCGCAGCCGTAACAGTGATTACACCTGGGCATAATCACGATGAGTGCAATGCAGTTTCAGCCTATAGATTTGCTGGAAATCTGCATATGTAATCCTGTAAAATGCCCTGTAGGGGCTCAAACACGTAGTGAAATCTTATTGGTAGCCTCGTTCTGTACTTTGTCCTTTGTACTTGAACGCCGCTTCACAAATCGCTCGTGTGAATTTTCTTCTCTCCTCTTTTCCTTCTACAGTTGATCAACCATGGCCGAGCTGGCACTGGCTATCGTTCCTCTGGGAATAACAGTTACATCTGGTCTCGTCAAGTATTTGAAAGCCTTCAACGATCACGATGACGACCGTACTCGAGTTGTGCGTCAGGCTGAACGCTTGTCCAGCACGTTTCAATCACTTGAAGCCGCTTTAAACCGATCTCAGCTTGACCCAGAACTTTCTGTCTCGGCATCGCAGGCTTCTGGTTGTCTCAACGATTGCCAAAAAGCATTGGAAGAACTGGACATCCTTCAACAGAAAGTCTTTGCCACCGCTACCAGCATCGTCGCGGCGACTTCCCCCGCGCGAACAAAGGACAAGATAAAAGATGGGTACAGGAAGCTCATATATCCGCTGCGAAAATCCGACATCGAAAGTCTGGAAGGAGCTTTGGATAGGCTTTCAACAACGCTTAGCTTAGCTTCAGAAATGCTTCATATGTAAGACGACCAAGTCTCTATTGATCACCCTAGTTAATGAACTCCAGAGATGAAGAAGTCTTGACAAGAAAGATTTTGAATGAGCAAATGGCCGAGATTCAGAAGAACACTATTGTCAACTCGAATACAGCTACCGCTATCAAAGAACTACACCAACCTATCACGAAGATCGATTTGGCCGTCCCCGTTCTCCAGACATCTGTTGATTCTATTGTTCCCCATCTCGACAAGAGGTTTGATCAGATTTCCTACCAGATCTCTTACCAGCATGTCCAGATGCAAGCTCAACTCAAGGCACTTCTTGATATGACTGGACCTGCAAGATATGAGGATAACCTCCAAGCAAACAGAGAGTTTTCATACAATCAGTCCACCGAACAAAGCAGCCATCTAGCGACCTACGAACCGGAACTGCTTACACTTACCAAAAGAACTGAATCTCTGTCTATGTGCTCCTGCAAGCGTCGAAGTGTGCGTCAGAGAAAAAGGTTTGCGCTTGGACCCGTGCATTTCGCCCAAGAGATGTTATCCAATATCTGGCACGAGAAAGACTGCGTGTTCTTTAACCTGCCATCAGGCTACGAAAAAACACGAACCATTCGTTTCACCGGCCTGGCTTCTTTGCTGAAAAGGGGTATTGAAGTGTCATTCTCTACTCGCGTTCGGGCCGGGAAATCCAGTATCAGTCCCTCCTTTACCTACTTTCCAGTGGTTGATGAGAGCGTTGCGCCGGCATTCTTAGTCATGGATCTTCTTAATGATGCAAGCGTACTCGTGGACAATAATGAGACAAGATGTCAAATAATTCTTAGCACAGCGCAGCGAAAGCTTCAAGAATTGTTTTGCTCAGGAAGAGCGAGTCCCAATGACGTAACCGAATACGGCGATACCCTACTTCATGCCCTAGCAAAGTCGGTAAGATCGTTTGAAGTCAAAGTATAACAGACTACTTGATTGACTTGCTTAGGTATGGGACTCGATTACAAGTCCGGAAAAAGCAAATGCCCCGTTCGTGCGTTTGACTTGTGAAGGCTTGGTCAATCTTCTTATTGCCGCAGGTACATCTGTCACGGCTCGTGACATTCGCGGAAAGTACGTGCCCCAAAAATACTTTGATAGCCAACTCAACAGTTCTCAGCTTAGCATTGATTGAATTTGTCAATGGAACCTTTGTTCCTGCCTCAATCTATGGCCCGCTCATTGCTGAGAACGACGTGGAAGCTTTCCCCCCCTTTCCATTGTTATTTTCATTCTCTAGTCTTGAATTCTTGAAGTATCACGAGCATAACCCAAAAGTGGCAGAGCGTAAGTCCCACTGTTTTATTCCAACCGTGACCTGCCATCCCCTCTATGTTCCTAGAACGCTTACAGCATGTACCAGTTCAATATGGTCCCTTGAGCTTAGCAGTCATTCGAAACAATCTACCAGAAGTGGAGCGACTCATCTCCCTACATCCGCAAATGCTCGAAGAGTTAAGTAGCTACAGGGAGACGCCCTTACATGTAGCCATATACAGGCCCGAAATCTTGGAAGCACTGACCAAGAAAGTGAATCCCGAAGTTTGGATTCAACTGGACTCTCTGAGGGCAACTGTTCTTAACCATGCAATGCAAGTCAGTCGTGAGATTTGTAACCCAAGAGAGGCTTTGGATGATTCATGTTGCCCTTGCACATTACCGCTTCGGATTATCTTAGCCTCTGGATGTCCTATTATACCTCACCGCGATTTCCATTCTTATCGTGATCACTTTTTCGAAGCTTCTCCTCACTGCAAAACACTTCTGGCAAAGGAGTTGTGGATTCGTCGTCAGCAGCTGCGGGACTTAGCCCTGAACAAACTTTCAATCACAGAGTTGAGAAACTTTACATCTCTGGACGAAGTACCTGACTTTGACGCCATCGGGATGGATATGTTACTCCGACGAAAAGGGATCCTTGGTCTGGGACCTTTGTCGACTTTCGTGGATCTGCCTCAACGGCCGGGACAAGATGTTACGTACTGTTTTAGGTCAATATTCTTCGACCTAACAACCCCAGAAGATGCAAATCTCTTCCTTGACTCCGGCTTCAAGGTCATCTCCACTGATCAAAAGTATACCTCTTCACCGGACATAACATTCTATGACCATAATATCGCATGGCATCGTGTCATTTCACTCGAGTATGCAATATGGCTATTTGAGCACCAGGCCCCGTTATGGAGATGGACTTATAGGTTCACTAGCCCGATGCCTTCTGCGTTTGTTCTTGCCGACATTCTTGGTGTTGAAGACTACAAATGTGCGGGCCAGGACAACATAAGTGATAGGGCAGAATATCACCTGTTCGAATCTGTTTTGGTCGACAAATGCTGTTGTCTGTGCTCACCCGATGGCTGTACCCCCTTTACCTTGAGAATGAAGTGGCTCGCTCATCCCCACCGGCAGGTTGAAGAGCTAATACCTCAGGAATATGCCACACAATTCGGTTCTTATGCGCGAATATATGGCAGAAGCCTGGGCCTGAGCCATCACGTTATCATGGTGCGTCAAGCAACATTTGCCGCGCTAGATTTCAGGCATACCTGTTTGGATAGACCTGCGTATTGTCATTACCCGAGTCATTCTAATTGGAAGCGTTGGCTGGATCCAGTGACGGAACTAGAACCAGACGAGATGGAGTTCGAGACTCTCAATGTAAATGGAGAGGCATGGAATCAGTTGGAGGAGGTGGTCGCCATGTTTCAGGACTTTGTGCTAACCGGCTGCCAAACGACTATCTCAAGCAAGAGTGACACTATTGATATCGATTATTCAGCATTTAGTGATCCAGTCACTCTTGGCATAGACGACCTCTACTACCAGCGCATTTTAGAATTTTGGCACAACATTTGGGTACGTAGGATTCAGATTGCTCTGGATACTGTTGCCAAAAGTTGGGAGAACAAGCTTGATGGGCAGCATGATCCTGTCCAAATTTTGACTTGTGAGGAGGCAAGTGAAGACACAGAAAGCAGTGAGGAAAGTGATGACGATGCTGTTTTCAACAGAATTATTCAGCTGATCCAGGATATCTAAAGAGTACCATAGCTAAGGTTAATGTTATACAGTTTGGTGATTTTCGTCCTATACGGATTCAGGTAGTTCTCCATCAATGTTTTGCAAGACGACTTCCATTAATCACAGTTGACACTTGGATGGGAAGTATTGGAACCAGCCACTACATAACTGGCGCCCTTCCTTCAATATCTAAAACTATTAGATGTAATCCCCAACCTAGAAACATGGCCAAGGCAGTGTTAGAAGAAGTTGGGCATATTCAGGTCACCGCAGCCTAAATCTAGGACTTTGAGTTTCTAACCTTGCTTGATTAGGACTTGGTTCCGCACTACAGACGCGGTGCCATTCCGCATAGCCAGCTGTTGTGCCGATCACACTCACCTAACGCTATCAAATTAATGAGTTTCTATGCTATAATTACCGGCCTCCCCCAACACAATGCCATACGGAAATTCGACCCTCCCCACAAACTTTTCCTCAACACAGCACATCGCCCACTGCCACTATGTCGACCGAAAATACCGATCCTCTGGCTGGACTTGATTCCATTGACTGGTCTAAACTCGGCCACGCCTACGGACCAGCTGATGATGTACCTCATATTCTTAGGCAGCTTCAGTCTACAAATCCCGACATCTACAAGACAGCGCTTGATTCATGCTGGTCCAACATCTATCACCAAGGCACCCGCTACAGTGCTTCCGTTGAAGCAATCCCCTTTCTATATGCTTTGCTTGATAGCCCAGCAACCAAAGACCGCGAGGTCATATTATTCCTGATTGTCAGTCTTGCAATTGGTGATCCAGACTGGGCGGTTCCTAATGGGATCGACATCCAAGAATGGGAACAGCGCATCGCGGGTATGGAGCCTCCAAACCGTAATTATGCAATGTACGAGCTCAAAGCCTACGAGGCCGTTGAGCGGGGACTGTCTTCAATGGTCCGTTGCTTAAAGGAAGAGTCAGCGAGCTTGCGAGCCAATGCGGCTCATGCTTTGGCATTCTTCCCACGTCACTCGGATGCATCGGTCATAGTTCTCCTTGATCTACTGGGTCGAGAGACAAATGATAACGTCCGCGGGACAATCGTACTTTCACTTGCCATCTTATACGTCAAGGCGAATGATGATTCGGAGAAAAGGAATATTGTTGAGAAGATCCAGGAGTACTGTGCGCCTTCCTCAAACCGAGAAGCGGACGATGTCTTCAAATGGTCTTGCGTTGCTGCGCTCCTGATATTAGGTTCAAAGGAAGATGGGTTGGTTGAAACGGTACAGCGTGTACACAAGGATGAAGCGTACCTATCCAAGCTGGAGTCAAGCATTGATTCTAATTCTTGGTTTCCGTTCGGTACATTAGGTCTACGGGAGTTGGCCACTTCAATACTAGAGACCTATCAAAAGTAGTCAAGATGTCGTGGAGCCTAAATTAAATGTAAGGCAGTTATTCAATGCGGCCGTCGAACACTAAAACTACAGTTTCTCTTGCAACTTGGTCCCCGAGTCAACGTGCCTTTTACTTGTACCTGTTCACCTGTTCCTCTGTCCGCTCCAGTACTTCTTGCCAAGATTATGATCAAGAAGAAGTTGAAAGTCAGATGGGTACAGCCTTGAAAAGCTCCATACAAACAGAGTCAAGGCCTAGCTGCCCGTGTTTGGAGCGTCACAAACATCAGAGTCAGACAAGGTCTGTCCAGGTGCTGCAGCCATGTTCAGTTCATAAACCGACCCATCCGGTAACGTAATCGACTGCGAAAAGGCCTTCCTCTCCGGGTTCGACGAGCAAGCCATCGCAACCATCTGCTTCATGAGATCTACTTGAGAGAAATCCAACGAACACTGTTCCACGGGCGGTGGCTTATCCGTCAGCTTCTCAATAAGCTTGAAAATGCCCGTGACGACAAAGTTTTGTCCACCTACGCCGCCAAGGTTTGCCCAGAATGGCTGGTTCAATGTGTCCATTACCTGGGGACCTTTCTCTTTGAGCTTCTCGATGAACGGCTCGCTGAGCTGATACAGAGTTGATCCAAGAGCCTGTCCAGTAGCCTTGGCGCACTCCAATGCAGTGGCGCAGGCAGAAGAGATATCTCGATTGAAGAGATCCAAGTCAGGTGGGGGAGAGTCGTTGGTTTCAGAACGCTCAGCCAACCAGGCACCCTTGATGTGAACTACTGAGCATTAGTAAGGGAAGATACTAAAGGTCTTTGACCTACCAGTGTCGTCCCAATCTTCGGGTGCAACGCCAGCAAACAGGCCGTCTGAAACTTCATGGTATCTATATATCTTGCCCAGAGATCTTCCATAGTTGCCATGCTTGATTGGGTCACCGAAGGAACGCCTCTCAATCGATTCCATGGGGCTAGCATGGATAAAGGCCGACATGAGAATGACAAGGGAAGCAGCATTGAGGTATCTCATGATGAGCATGATGAATAAGATTGGTTGTAAAGAATTTAGTAAGGCTAGGAGTTGTAGGTTAAATGTCTGTTGAAACGATAATTATCTCAAAAGACTTAAGGTGAATGGCATTGAGGTTTTATAAAGATTCACCAAATAATATTCTTTTCAATAAGCAGTCAAGAAATACATATTCATAAAAGGTCCTGTGTAAGTCGTTCGGGACCGAACTAAATGATATACCCGAGCTGATCGACATACATACAATGTAACCATGAATTTATTTAAGAACTTGTTCGGGACCGAGATTGACTACCGCTCCCGAACTGATCGGCATACAAATATTTTAACTAACTAATCCATATAATACATTAGAACCCAAGATCATCGTGAGCTTCAACAAGTTCCATGACAACTGGCCTACGCTTTGATGTTTTACTTGGTTGCCTATTTGTTTACCTTCTAAACTGCGTTGGACTACATGATCGTTGAAGTTAATCGGGATTCTTCAGTGTGTTGGCTTCATGTGTCTCGTTGAAACGTCATAAGCTTTAACCGTATGGTCAAGCGTAAAGGCTACGAACACAGGCGATGAATGAGAATACGATATGTTCACAAGTTCTAGGTATAAATCAGACTACATGACCACTATAGGATCCAATGGTCTCGGGCTTTCACTCTGCTCCTTGCGTATATAACAAAAGACACGCCAGAAAGCATAATGACTGTTGGTTTCAATGGCCCCTATATTGCTCACCTCCACCCTGATGGTTTTCTGCGCTTTGATGTTCTACCATGTTTTATCCCGCAACTAGAAACATGATTGTCGTAGATTAATAATGGCTTTGCAGATTCTGTGCGCTTTGACAATTCCTTGATTTGATCCCTCATTAGAATACATGGTATACATAGTCAATGTAAGGTTTAGTAACTACTTTTAAGTGTATCTCGACTTGGATCGATTTATTCTGTTGCCTGTTGTAACATGCCTAATTACAGTGAAGGATCGTCAATTCAGAGTTTGTAGGATTCTGGGGTAAATATAAACTATACCTATATAAGGCAGTGATGTTATAACAGTGCCGATCCTACAATTCAATAGGTCAAATTTTCTAACTGCCGGGCTATGATGTAAGTCGGCCCTAATAGTATGCCGTCTTGGCAGCAATGGAACTTTTGCAAGCTTAGAACCGATTAACTACTGCCAAGTATTTCAGCCATGAACCAGCAACGTCAATATTGAAACCTCTCGATGTTGTATAAAAAGCGTCGGCACAACCGTTTACCCAAGAATTATCCAAGGCACAGAGCACCACTTCCAAATCACTCAATATAGCATATAAACTCACAATATCACTTCTATATCCATCTTCAGACTTAAACCCTTTCAACATTCACCATGCAGTACAAAAGCATCCTTTCTCTTATTGCCTCCATCTCCCTCATCCAAGGATTCGTCATCCCCGAGGGTCTGAAAGATGGCATCTACTCTGTCAACAAAGACAACAACGGCAATGAGCAGATCGAATATGTCTCTGACTTTGAGCATTCTACAAAGTCCAAGCATCGCCGTGTTCCTCTCCCGAGCGGAGAGATCGGTGTAAGTAATTTCTTCAGCCGGCAATTACTAACTCAAGGCTTGATGTATTAACTCAAATAGTGCACCGGCGCAGGGCTGGACTACAGCGACCTATCTGGAGCCCAGGTTCAACTGTATAACTACTGCGGGTCCAGCGCCACTATGCCCTCGAAGCTCATGGTCTTTGTCCATGGTACAGCCAAGGCGTATATCTGTAACTACGCGGATGCGGGTAAGAATACTTGCGCTGACCACGAGGCAAAGGCGGCGTTTGCCTCGCTCTCTGGGAACTGCGGAAACCCATCTTCGCCACTTGGCGGCTGGTATGTTTCTCTACTGTTGAAAAACAGAGGTCGGCTCTAACTATATTATAGGTATTTCTTGAAGGATTGGCAAAAGACTTATGGTTATGATGCGGCGGGTGCTGATGTTTGCGGTAATCTTTAAGCTAAAGACTGGCTCGCTTCAACGCTTGCTCGCTTCAGTTTGCCATATCTTGGTTTTGTTGTGTTTTTCTTATTGGGTTACTTCTTGGAGACGCGGATCTCAGTGGCAAGCTTTGATGTATATACAGTTTGCATAAACTCCATCTTTACCGCTGTTGGCCTCGAGAAGAGTGGAGATAAATGTAGAAAATGTGACCGCATCAGTGGGACTAACTCAACCCATCAGTCCCGTGACATCCATCAATAATTGCGCCTTTTCCTTGTACCTGTTCACCTGTTCCTCCGTCCACTCCTAGTACTTATTTCCAAGCTCAGGATCAAGAAGATCTTTGGGGCATGGCTCGACCTTTTCGAAAGGAGACACTATCCAAGGGATACAGTCAGTCATCTAAGTCACAAATTGTTGCCGTATACTGGTTGTCATCTTTACTGACGAAAGACTTACCCCAACAGCCATTTTCCTTCTCTGTGATGGTAGGAGAATGGCTTGCAAACAGTTGAGTCTAGGCTCCGTTCTTGGGTGCGTGAGCAATGAGTTTCTACGCAGCTATTCAGCCTTGAGTCTCGACACTCGATATCTACAAGGTGATGACTTACAAAGATAGCGAGCTGCATCCTCGGCATGTTCTGCTGTAGGTTGGTCACAAAGTTGCCAGGGTTCAGCGCCTAAGTCAGGAGTTAGTTCCTGGAATCTAGTAAAGAAGAGGATATAAAATGACGAACAATGCTGATGACGCTTCTCCGGCAGTCCTTCGAGCGTACTGTCTTAGACCCTTGCGGGGGTACCATTACACCAGCGTTGTTGTAGAGTACATCAAGCCGGCTCTCCTGTGCGAGAAATCCTTGGGCTGAAGCCTTGATAGTAGTGAGATCGTCAAGGACTAGTGGTAAGAAGATCATGCTAGCGATTGATTTCGGATGAGCTGCCTTGATATCTCTCATACCCTCATCGGCCTTGGATCGAGAGCGAGCGGCCAGGTAGATCTTTCCATTTTTATGATATAGAATTGAAGCAAGTTCCTTGCCCAATCCGTCAGAAGCACCCGTGATAAGAAATACCTGATAGAGTTCTTTAGGCGAGACATACTTGTGTGTTTAGTGAGTAGACTTACCTTTCCTGCTTGGTAGAAACATAGAGGCCGGAAAACGCGTCTGCAATGCCGAACCAGAATATTCGACAGTGGAGTACGCAGGCGTAAGATCGATAGATTGAGACAATGAGATGATGCTATTGGACTCGATGCTGTGCGTAACGATGGAGTCGCAGAATGTCGCGCCTGGCGTTGATCCCTGTTCCAACAATGGGCCTGAGATTGGGGGGCTCAAGATATGCTGCTCGGTAGCTCTCGGAGAATTGGCCAGGCGATTTTCAAGCTCAGTGAGACGTGCTTGCATCATGCTCCAATCACTAGCAGTTGGCTGGGAGTCAGTCGCGATGCCATATTCGCAAAGGCGTTGGGTCCGCTTGCATAAGCTACACTCTGGAAGAGCCTTGTCGCAACGCCGCTTCTGCTTTTTACGAGCTTTGCAAGCTTGCTCGCTGCGCATTGTCATATTTAGTGGATGTAGCTCCCGTTTTTTTATGGTATATTACTCGTTCAATTGATCGATGGAGATGCGGATGTCAGCCGCACATTGAAGATAAGCATATTCGCAGGGCGACATAAACTCCGTGCTTTTACCGCTGTCGGGCTTCAGAGCGGAGAGGAGTGCAGAAAAGGCGGCCGCATCAGTGGGGCTCACTCATCCCGTCAGTCTGGAGACATCCGTCCGTAGCTGCTACCAGATAACCCCGTGCATACCTGTAACTGTAGGTCGATCAATATTTTGAAGTCTCTTGAGAAAGAACTGGTCTAGACTTCACGACGAATTCAACAATGTTGCGCTATGCTGTGATCATGCTAACTCATGAGCATCGTCCATTCTCAACGGATTTAAAATTGACATCTAATGGCCGGATTGAGATAGAGGCGCCACAGCTCAATTGTTCTATAAATAAATAGAGGCTTTGCAAGTTAACTTATTGCATTCTCGATTTACTGAGTGGCGCCGGAGAAGCCGCAAAGTCAACTTCGTTGTCTGGAATGCTAGCAAGCGCAATTAAAGTGCCTACCCTACAGCAAGCAAATATGACTTCAACCGCACTTTTTCCTCCTTATTATGCTCGCTTTTCCAGCAAAGAATCTGTCTGTATCTAAAGTACTATTATTTACCACTTGTTAATAGAATTGGACTTTTTGTCACAGGTTTATAAATCTCGAAATATTTATATGAAATGTTGATCTTGTGACATTGCTGCGGACAATTATTGGGTGAGGATGTCACACAACGGAAATTTACACTCTTAAGCTAAAACATAGAGTTATCTTGCATGCCAGCATCACGAGCAAAAGCTCAATCAATTCCATCGAGCAAAAATTTCCCACATGATTGCCACATTTCTAGACGATGCCTTCAGTCAATGGAAAGCCAAGACCTCAATCTTGATCTCTTGCTGATCATCAATTGAGAACACATTAATACGATGATCTTCCATGATCCTCAGTCCCCAGCAGCGATCGCAATTACATCATCACCAAGCTCCAGTGCCGAAGCAACGCACGTGGGGTCGAGCTTTGGCCTCGCGCCGCTAAGATTATCTCAACAAACACGAGCATGACCTTCACCGACTCAGCTTTACGAGATCCCCTAAGACAAATATCGCAGTGAGTCGAAACGCAGGGGCAAGGGACAAACGATAGTTCCTGCTGATCCGCTCGTATTGCCAGAAGCTCATAACTGTTTCGGGCACCAAATGCGCAGGGGTACAGAATCTAAGAATAAATCATGTCCTGATTCGCGGGAAAAGTGTCACGCTTAACTCGCCCTGGTTAGAGCTCGGTCGTAGCCCTCGGGGCTCCCCAGGTCTCGAAGGGGCTGGGCGCAAAAATAAGACGGGAAATCGGGAAGAAATGCCTGGACTTTTCTGTCATGCCACGGACTTGGGGTTCTAGAATGTGAGGCTGGGCCTAAGCCTGGATCAAACGTTACCGTCAAATGGTCAGCTGTAGTATCGGCTAGAGCGAACATCAGAGCTCAACACTATGGAGCCGATGATCCGGGAGAATCGAAGTCATGAGTCTATTAATACCTTTTGCACTTTTGCGAGATCTATAAAGACTCACTGATCAACCTGCGATAATCAACATTCTCATCATCAATCATCTCATCTCATCTTCTCTACAAACACTCTACACTCACAACAACCAACTCTTCACACAACCACCAAACACTTCTCTCAACTACTACTCTTCCACTTTCAACCATCAAAATGAAGTTCACCGCCGCTCTCATCGCTCTCGTCTCCGCCACCGGCGCAGTCGCAGCCCCTGCCCCCGCCGACTCAGTCTCCATGATGGCCGCCTCTCCCCAGTGGACAATCCAGTCTCTCTCCCGCTCATGCGACAAGGCTGATACCACCTGCACCTGGAACTTCAAGATCAACACCGGCAGCGGCGCCGCCACCGCCTGCAAGTACGTCGTCAAGGGCAAGCCCGCCTCCAAGGCCAACGGCGGCCCTGCCAAGTGCGGCACCTTCACCATCACCTCTGGCTGGAGCGGTCAGTTCGGCGCCGACAAGGGCTTCACTACTCTCTCGGTCGTCAGCAGCAAGAAGCAGATCATCTACCCCAGCTACACTGATAAGCAGCTTGCTGGTGGCAAGGTCGTCAAGCCTGACCAGAGCTACTCCCCTGCTGCTCTCCCATAAGCGGTTATGAGATTCACGATTTAGATGGAGGATATGATTTGGAGGATGAGCGATAGTAATGTTAATACTTAGAGGGTGGATTAGAAGCATATATATCAGTATAGACTAAATAATCTGTTACACACCATCTCATGAATCTGCCCTTCTCGGTGATCTCGATTGATCCTCAGCTTGCACTGTATATCACGAGCTGCGGTCAAAGTGGACAGGCAATTGCGTCTCTTCTGAATCATGCAGACAAATCCCCGCCGATAAGCCTTCGGCAACACCCGCCGATCGCCAAGCAATCACATCAGATGCGGGGTCGCATAGAAAAGGGCGCAAGTGGGAGAAACGTGGACACCAAGATCTTATCAGATCAATCTAACTGCACCATCACCAGATCGCGCCAACTGAAGGGATCAGCTATCTCTTCAGTCGCAATGGTCTTTTACCCACCATCATGGGTACCAGACCTGCCCATTGGTACCTAAAAACATGTTCCGCTCGAATGATCTCGCTAATTTGCCCAGACCCTCCGGACTCCATCAGCGTCGCCGAGTTCATGAGCTCGGAAGAATATGGCCGGTATCCCATTGCGAAAGCGCGACATCCATACACGTGTGGATTGACTGGAAAGACATGTACAGTTGAAGAGGTTATTCGTAGAGAGGATCTCCTTGCGCGGGGTATCGGCAAAGCCCTACAATTTGACACGCAATCTGGGTCGGAATGGGATCGCGTCTGCGTCATATTCTCTCTCAATACTGTGAGTAGGTTGACTAAGAAAAGGCCATGATATTTATGCTGACTTGCAGATAGATTGACTACATCACCCTCACACATTCCATTCATCGTCTGAATGGCATCGCCAGTCTTAGCAGCGCAGCCCTCTCAGCATCGGAGTTGGAACATCAGCTCCGAGCCTCACGCGCGAAAGCAATTCTTACTTGTGCGCCACTTCTGGATACTGCTCTCAAAGCTACAGAGGCAGTCGGCATCTCTCGAGAAAATGTGTTTCTGCTTCCAGTTCCCGGTGACCCGAGCAGGCACGGATTCAAGACAATCGATGACCTAATTCAAGACGGGGAGAAATTACCACCGCTACCGCCGCTACAATGGGCGAAGGGACAAGGCGCTCGACAAACGGCTTATCTGCTGTATTCAAGCGGAACTTCTGGTTTACCTGTAGGATCCACGCCCTTGCGAGGTATCATTTGCTAACTGTCTGGAAGAAACCGGTCATGCTCTCGCACTACAACATCATATCGGGCATCATACAAACATGTACATACGACTCGGTCTCCCGAAAAGCCGATGGTGTCGACACGCAAGTGATGCTCGGAGTCTTGCCATTCAGCCACGTCTTTGGGCTCATGCTTATTACCCACTTGGGAACATACCGCGGCGACGAGATCATCGTTATGCCTCGGTTCGAGTTTGAGCCCTTCTTGGATGCGGTTAGTCGCTTCAAGATACAGCAGCTTCCAATTGTCCCCCCTATCGTGATTCAGATGTTGGACAGGAGGGAGCTTTGTGGGAAGTATGACTTGAGCAGCGTCAGGTTTGTGTATACTGGTGCTGCACCACTTGGAAAAGAAACGGTTGATGATCTGTTGAGTCTTTATCCAAAGTGGCGCCTTGGCCAAGGCTACGGTAAGGAAACCGAGAGATTCGCGTTTAACTGGTTGTTGACTTAACTCAGGGATGACGGAGACGGCGACTGTCTTCATCCAAAGTAGTGAGCACGATACCCAAGTTGGCACAACCGGATCATTGCTTCCAGGAGCCAAGGCCAGGATCGTCGATCCTGACGGTAAAGAGATTACAGAATACGAAAAGCCAGGCGAACTACTGATTCAGAGTCCAACGGTGTCTCTTGGTTACTTCGACAATCCGAAAGCCACCGCCGAGACTTTCTTTGAGGATACTGACGGCCGCTGGATTCGAACGGGGGACGAAGTGCTGGTTCGTATGTCTGAGAGTGGGAACGAGCATTTCGTTGTTGTTGATAGAGTCAAGGAGCTTATCAAGGTCAAGGTTCGAGACCGTTGTAAAGTGTGCGCTTACTTAGACCCTTCACTGACTATAAGAGTAGGGCCATCAAGTCGCGCCAGCAGAGCTCGAGTCTCATCTTCTCACTCACCCTGCCGTGAGTGACTGCGCAGTCATCCAGGTTCCCGATACACGAGCTGGCGAAGTTCCCAAAGCATTCGTGGTAAAAGCAAACCAAACAAGTCAATCTGACGAGGACATTGCGAGGGATATTGAGCGTTATGTTGCGGAGCATAAAGCTAGGTATAAGTGGCTGAAGGGCGGAGTTGAGTTTGTTGATATGATACCGAAAAGTCCGACTGGGAAGATCTTGAGACGCAAGCTGAGGGATAAGGAGAGGGAGGCTAGGAAATCGAGGGGAGCAAAGTTGTGAGGTCGCCGGGCTGACCAGAGGGAATTTTCAAGCATGGTTGAACGACTTTTACTTCTGATCGCGAACAACAGAAACTCATTACTTCGTATCGTTAAAACAGCAAGGCAGTTACATAACTCGAGAACACTTCACCCCGGCAACAGTAAGACGCAAACAACTACAGCGCAATCTGAATCTACAGCTCCTCGGTTCCCTCAGTCTCCTCATCCCCGCCATCCGCAACCTTCTTCTCAGCACCCTGCTTAGAAGACCTCTGAGCGTGCACCTCAACAGTGATCTGATCCCCAATCTGCACCTTACCACCATACCCAAAGGAATACCTAACACCATCAGCCGCCTGCTTCCCCTTACCCCAGTTACTAAAGTCAACCAGGGCATCTATTATCGTTAGCTCAAACTCTTTCACACACTTCAAGCAGACTTACCTTCACACGCATCCTTGCCAAGCTCAACTTGACTCCCCGCAAACAAAGGCGCCAACCACGTAACGACACCCGGCGCAAAGAACGCACTCCCGTCAATCTCCGCGATGAACTTGCGCTCCATCTGCTTACCCTCCTTAACAAGCTCCTCATGATACTTGCGCACCGCCCAAGGAAGCTTCTTATAATCCATGCGCATGACCCTGAATCCATCAGGATGCATGAAGCGATCAAAATCACCAGGGTAGGGAAGATCGCGACCATCATCTGTCTTCCAGTGATTATCGAGAAACTCCATCGCCCAGGCGATTTCCTTCGGTGCGCGCGAGGGATCTTGAACGGTGTAGATCTCAGCTTCGAATTGAGAGCTGACGCGACAATCTGTCTTCCAGAGAGACTTTTCGTGCGCGGCGTCTGCGACGCGGATTTGATCCATTAATGCGTGGGCTTTGGCTGTGTTGCCGTTGACTTGGGCTTCGGCTGCTTGGCGCATGATATCGAGCCTAGCGGTGTCGCCGATCTGGATATCGATGAGCTGCGCCGTCGCCTGCGAGGCGAGGACGGAGAGGATCGCGTTGGTTGGCTTCATTGTTGATGATGGTGAGATTGTGGAGTGAAGCGGTGACAGGCTGACAAGGCTGGGTGTGAATATTTATCGCAATGGCGTTCGGTGATTTCCTGATGGAGAAATTACCGGTTCAGCCGCTGGGCCAATGATTTTTGGTGGGATTAGCGCTTGGTGCCCCGGAGCGGGTTATTGATTTTACTGTTTGTTTGATAAGGCTGACACGGACCGCGCTTAGCTTGACTTGAGGCGGCGCAGCTCACGATGAGTGTAAGACCAATGCACGCCGTCATGGTGGCACTAATACTAGGCAGTAGTGCCTATGCACGGCCTGAGTCATAGGATAATCTTGTACTTTATTTGGTCTTGAAAGGCAGAAAACTTGAGCCTATCGTTACAACTTCATCTCAAGTCTCAACATGCAAGATCAATCACCATGCGCGATTCTTTCGGGAGCCATCGACATTCCCCGCATCACCTCTACAAAACAAGAGTCGACACTCAATTACTACGGTCCCGTTGACGGCTCAATTCCTACTGAGGCGTCAAAATTCCTCGCTCGCTATACCGATGCAGTAGAGCAGGAGTTAGAATCCAAAATCAAGACGTTCCTCA
Organism: Fusarium verticillioides 7600; assembly: GCF_000149555.1. NCBI lineage: Eukaryota > Fungi > Ascomycota > Sordariomycetes > Hypocreales > Nectriaceae > Fusarium > Fusarium verticillioides. The sequence continues at coordinate 214,897 of NC_031684.1, forward strand.
AGACCACGCAGATGGACTGTTCGGGCGACGCTCAAGAGAAAAAGGCATGCTGGCTCACCATCCGCATCACAAAGCCTTGTACCGCATTCAAAATCCCGAGATGGCATCAAGATGGCCCCATGTTTGAGTACGACCAAGGACGCGAAGACATCGTGCGTAGCAAGTATGCGCTGACGTTACTCGGGCCAACTACGCTCATGCTACAGCCCCACGAGCATATCTTTGAGACACAGCATGAAGCAGAGGCGCGGTATTACTGGTGGCGAAATAAAGTTGATGGCCCTGATCCCTCCGAAGACGAGATGTACGACGCAGACGATCTACTGCGGGAATCGCTTGGCAATGCATTCAAGGACACTCCCAGAGTCCAAGTTGGACACGGCCAAATCGTGCGGTTCAGTTGGGGAAGAGATGACAGTCCTGTGCATTCCGAGCCAGATCTTGTTTCCGATAGGATCTTCATGACTGTACTGTATGGAAGTGAGTCTGAACTACGAACCATGAGTCAGTGGAGAGAGGCACCGTATGGAGAATATTCTGTCGAGTAGTTTTCTCTTTTCAAGTGGTTTCCCACTCATAGTTTGTCGTTACAGATCGTCCAAGAGATATGAGAAGGAAGTGGATGGATCCCTTATTTCCTAAGATCCGGTCTTGATCAACTATTATCTTCTGGCTTCAAGTTACGTATGGCAATTCAATGCAACGTCTGAAGAGGCTCTGAGTGCTTATTGAAGAACCTGGAATCCTTCTATCTGGGGGCGTAAGCATGACAAGAATGCCAAGGTTACACATGAGGCGGGGCTGCTGCCTAGAAATATTCTCATTCGATCGTCCCATAAAACTAATTGACTTGATACTGAGAACCACTTTGCTTTACTAAACTCACCCAAGCTTCAAAGCCAGCAATATGAGTTTCCCTTTAATGCCCGTAGAGCTTGTCGAGCATCTCGCGCTCTATTGCCAGCCCCAAGACCTCTCGCGCCTATCTTGCGTCAACCACGCTTTTCACGCCATCTTCAACCCAGTTCTCTACAAGCGCAACGCCGCTGCCACTGGTCTACCGCCCTGCTATCCATGGACCCACGAACATGATCCAAAGGATTGCTGGACATGTCCCGTCGACAAGGCCTTCAGGTCATGTCTTCATTGGGCTGTATATCACGATTCACTCTCTACGATCAAGCTGGGTGTAGCTTATGGCTCCGATGTCAACAAGATCAACGACGTGGCTGATTTTATCCCTTATGAGGAAGACCCTGAGTCTACTCCCATTTGTGGGCCTATCAAACGGGCGCAGCTTGCAACGCCACTACATCTTGCTATCTTCTTGAAGCGTCCAGAGATTGTACGTTGGCTTCTTGATAATGGCGCTAGTACGGATTTATGGCCAGATACGCTGTGCAATTGTCGAAAGTATGTGAGAGTTGTCAATAGGTATGATTGGCTACCACTTCACTACGCCGTACGCCACAGCACCCATGAGATCTTAGAGTTATTACTGGAGCGAGACGTTATTTACTCTGTGATATGCGATGAGGGCAATATCTCTGGGCTTCATTGCGCCGTCACAGAAGGCTCTCTTCCTGCGATTGATGCCTTCATCCAGCATAAATGCTCCAGCCCTACTGATCGAGATGCCGCGGGCCAGACACCGCTTCATTGTGTTGAACATTGTGAGGACCAGGACTTAGCCTGTGCGATTATCGAGAGGCTAGCACAGTGGGGTGTTCCTCTGGATACGGAAGCTGAATCTCAGTGGGGAGATTGGCACGGCGGCACAGCTCTGAACATGCTCATCGGGAGGAGAAAGTTTGAGCCTGCCCTTAAACTCCTGCAGCTTGGAGCCGATCCGACAGTAGAGCAGGACGAAGATGGGGGCCTACAGCTGTTGAGCCACTGCATCGACGGCCGTGACAAAGAATACATACCCAACTGTTCGCCAGAACTCGCGGAGAGGAACAGGGAGGCTGGGTTGGAGTTACTGAGTCTCCTGATCCAAAAAGGAATTGATCCAGGCAAGCCCCGTAAAGTGGACAGACCACATGATCTAGATTATTTCGAGGACTCAAGACCACTGCTATCAGCGCTCCTAACGTCTGACGCACGGTGCATACAAATCCTTCTCGATGCCGGAGGAATGGCCCGCGAATCCATTTATAAGAACAACCATGATAACATCCTCAGAGACTTTGTGGAAATGATGGTGGATGCTGTTGAGGAGGGTATATCTCTTCGGGAAATGAAAGATGAAGTTGAATCGCGCAAAGAGTCAGTTTGTCTGCTCCTCAGCAGAGGGGCTCGAATAGACTCGAGGGACGATGAATCCTCGGCGTTGAGTAAAGCGTGTGAGATTGAGCAAGGGTTCGGGATACTTGACTTTCTGGCTGAGAATGCGACTTGTAGGAATGCGGAGGTGGACTATGTCGTTGGTCTGAGAGATACGTATAAGCGGGATGAGATTGTATGGGAGAAGCTGGATAGGTTCTATCAGAAGTTGCTGGCTGAAAAGAATGAGCGAGAAGGGATCCAAGACGTTGAGAAATCTGGATGAAAGAACGATAGGTATATGCCCGATCGATCTTGGATCTGTTCTACAGAAGAGTTGTAATCAAGTTATGATGTATTTTCTTATGAGCGTTCTAATCTGATGTTGATTTCAACCACTTGCGGAATATCTTGCAATGGTCGTTGGCTAATCCTCCACGAAGCATCGAGTTATCGCTGGGCGCAAGCATATAAACGCCAAAACCATAACGCAAGAGCCTTTGATCAAGACCATAAAATACTTCAAGTATAGCTCTCAGCTCTAACTATTCTTACGACAATAAATATGCCTATAGTCTGATGAGAACTTCCGACGGCCAAACAACAAGCATATTTACAAACAACTGTCACTAAAGCCCTAGCCGCAAAGTCCCTAAAGTTAAGTCCTCACACTGTTCAAATTCAGCCTTAGCAGGCTACAGGAAGCAAGATAATCTAAAACTTTAAAAGAGAATACTAAAATAAAATAAAATTATTGAAGACTCCCCTAAATTTAGACTAAATTAACTAAGCCTTTTCATCACTTAGGATAATAGATAAAGGTCTCAAGTTTTCTTGCCTCCCCTTGTTAGGCTAGCTAGCGTCAGGGGTTCTGTAAGGTTATCGGTTTTTAGGCTCGATAGCGCTGAAAGCTATTGAGCCCCGAACGTTCCAAGGGTCCACCAATAACGCCCAAAAATACCAAAATCCACTTGGAAATGTCACGATGAGAGAAAGCGATGTGACTTATTCCGCTTTGTCTCTTTACCACCGAGAATTTAGTGGGAAGACTGCAGTAGCTGTGTGCTAGTTACTGGCTGAACCATGAAGCTATTGAGAAATATCCGGTCGGTCTTTGCCGTAGCTAAATGAGTGTGCGCCTCGCAGTTTTGACGATGGCCTTATAATACCGACTACTCTCCCAATTCCTCATGATCTCGACGTTTTGTCTGTCCCTCTTTTGCGCTTATCCAATCATTCATTCACGATGCGTTGCATCCTCGCATTAGCGGCCCTTGCTGCCGTCGACCTCGTGGCCGGAAGCGCCTGTAAGCCCAAATCCAGCACCACGATCCCGTCGCTCATTTCCTCCTCTACCGACGCCACGAGCTCCTCGACCGCTACAACCGTCGTCACCCTCCCTAAAGTCCGCAACTTGGCCACCAATGGAAACATGGCCGAGATAGACCCCAACAACCCTCTCTCTGTTCCCGACTGGGAAGTTGATGGCGATGCGCGCATCGTTGGAGGGGCTGGACGTGAGGAGCCAGGAAGCACTGAGCGAGGTTGCGCTGCGATGAGTGCTTCCAATACCGGCGATGGAAAACGTGCTTTGGGTATTTCTGTTAGCATCTCGCAGAGCATGTCCAATCTCAATCTCGCCACGCCTTATACCATTCGCTTTTACTACCTCGTCGTTACATCGCCTGCGGCCATCAATCTGTGCCAATTGACTGGTACTCTTGGCGGTTCCGTCTTCTATCAAAACTGGGTCTTCAGCACCGGTACAGCCGTGTCTTGGAACGAGGTTCTCCAGGCTGTCACTCCCGCGCAGGTCAACGCACCTCTCCGCATCGCGATGAACTGTCTTATAGGTGGTGGAGCGACTGTGCTTGTCGACTCTGTCTTCATCTCCAACGCTGTCACGCCTCAGAATATCAACAACTTTGCTGTCAACTTTGGCAATACCGGCACCGGTGCCAATCCCCCTCTTGATCCTCCTGTGGTTGGTCCCCAGACAACCAGCAGCTCTTCTAAGCAGGAGAACACGTCCACTACTCAAAAGCTAGAGACTACATCTGTCCCCCAAGATCAAAAGACCACTTCTACTGCCCAACCGGAAGGAACTACATCTTCCTCTCAGAAGCTAGAAACTACGTCTACTACTCAAAAGCAGGAGTTTACATCGGCCTCTCAACAGTTAGAGACTACATCACTCTCACAGAAGCAGGGCACTACTTCTGCTGCCCAACAGCAAGGAACGATATCGGCGTCTCAGAAACCAGAAACAAGTTCTGCTCCTCAGAATGAGGAGACTACATCTGTACCCCAGGGGCAAGAGACTACATCGGGTTCCCAAGAACAAGAGGAGACTACGTCCACCGTCCCAGCGCAACATACTGAGACTGGAGCCACTGGTCAGCAGGTAACTTCAACCCAACCTGCTTCACAACAGTCCTCAACTGTTCCTGTAGTAGGTACAACCAGCACAGCGCCTGAGCAACCGTTCTGCTCGAAGGCTCTCAACGGAGGCTGCTGGTGGAAGCGCCCCGACAACGGCAACGACATGGTCAACTGCGCTAGCCGAGGTTTTTGGCCTGGTTCTACGGGCCAGGGCCATCTTGTTCCTCGCCCTGATAACTACCCTCTGCCCTTGAGTCAGCTTTGGTGTTTAGGTTGGTGCTCCCTCTCACCTGGCTGCAAATCCGTTGCCTTCATCCCCGAGGACCGCAGTTGCCGCTTCTCGGAGCATCAAGTTCAGGATGCCGACTTCGTTCCTGGCCCTGACCCAAATCTCGACACCGAGGGTGTGTTTTACTGGCATGATCTTTCTTGCTTCGACTGCCCTTGTAACGATGAGCCCTCTCCTACCTCTGTTGCATCAACCACTCAGTCTGCTGAACCTACTGGCCTTGTCAAGTTACCCGCAGCGTCAACCTGCCCGAAATCCCTCGAAAATGGATGCCGATGGAACGAGAGGTCTAATGGCGGTGGTCTCGTCACTTGTCAGTATCGTGGTAGATGGCCGGGAAGTGATGGCGCTGGCTTTGCTGTTGAGCAGCCGCGTGACTATCCTACAGCGTGGAGTCAAATGTGGTGTGTCGCCTGGTGTTCGCTCTACCCCGGTTGCAAGTCTGCAGCTTGGATGCCAAATGACCGATCATGCCGTTTCTCCACCCATTCACTCTCTGACGCTGACTTTGAAATGGCTGCCGATCCCAACTCGGATTCTGTCGAGGATGGCATCTACTATTGGCATAGCCTCGACTGTATGACCTGCCCTTGTCACGACGATCCTACCACCTCTTTACTTCCTTCAGAATCCACTACTCTCGTCCGCGCCGTAACACCCAAGCCAAACACGCCAACCACTGTCACGGCTACTACCAAGGCTGTCACAGGAACCCCAACACCTGGCCCTGTAGAGCAGCCCTGTGAATGGGATAACGGCCAAGGTATCTGCTATAGGCCCTTCGAGAAGGAGCAAGGACCCTGCGGTGGAACACTCATGATCGTCAACCCGTCACAGTACACGAAACTACCCCTTAACTGGAAGCCCGAAATCCGAGAGCCTGTACAGTGTGCGATCATGTGCCATACCAACCCTGATTGTTACGCCTGGGGTTTTGAATGGAGCAGCAACATGAACTGTGTTCTTTCTCTTGGACGGACCGAAGTTACTCAACTGGAGATTGTCTCTTCAGGACCTCAATATCGCTGGTACTCTCATACGTGCTGGGAGTGCAGGGATTGTGTTACTCGGTGGAACTGGTCTTGGGATTCTTTACCTGCTGGAAACTAAAAGCGTAGACTATAGGCACGCAAGCAAACGACGCTGCTTCAACTTCTAGTACTAATACATTGAATTACTTAGCGTTGTGCTGTTATCAACAGGTATCCTAAACCTTATCATAGATTATCAAAAAAACTTAGTAAAAGACATACTAAATTTAGGTAAGGTTATCTAAGTCTTGTTGTCCTTTAGGATTAACATCTTCAAGCTTTCTTTTGCTCCCCCAGAGAGATTCTTGCATCTTAAAATCTGACTGTTGAATCACTGTAGGTAGTGTATAAGGATGAAGGGAAGATTCAGCCTCCATACAACGGCAGAGAACATACAGCAGGGAAACAACTTTCCATCCCCTTTCTGATTCTCAACATTTGGCTTTCGACAGAAAACCAGGTCTAGTCATGGCTGAGAATTCCTTCTGTGACGCAGTCTCAATGACATGGCTGGGAATTCACTAACTAGGACCTGCGTGGTGATCAAGAGCTTTGAGCCACAAGTATCAACTACAAGCAACATATCTGTAACCCATTCACAGCGATTCCACAAGTATATAAACCGCAATAGGACACCTTCGTTAGAGATTAGTATTCCCGAACAAAACTTTCGACTTTTAAACTCGACGACGTTACCGACTCTTTTCTTCAAATTGCAAACAAAATGACGTTCTCAGCAATGACCAAAAAGGTGCTCAAGCCAGCTCCTCCAGCCGAAGAAAAAGCTGGTTCTTCAGCGAACAATAGAAATACCACAACTACTACTAAGACCGATAAGAAAGATAATACGCAAGTGCCAGGAATGAACTGCCCTTGCAAGTGCGGATGCGATGAGTTGAACATCACATTCAAGGCCCATGAAAAGCACTGAGTTATGCAAAGAAGTGCTTGGTGACCGCGAGGTTGAATTTCACGCAGCCCAGACAGATAAGATAAGCAAGGCATCTCTCCAAGCTGCAAGGTTTCACCTAAAGCTTCTGTCATAACACTGAATCAGAGAACTCATTACGTATTGTTTGTAACTTGCTTGGACACCAAACGCAATCAAGGTTGACTCTGATTGCGATCCTTGTGTATCTGAAAATAGCAATCTGGCGTTTTGGACAGCAAGATTGATATGATAGATCGCGAGGATATGTTCAAGGAACTGGCTGCATTGTTGTAGCCCTTCATTCACTTCAACGGGCCATCTACATTCGGGCGCCAGGCTAAGGTCAAGATTCGCTTTAATTTCCTGATGGAGCAATTCTCCTGAGTTCGTGTCTCAGTCTCATCCAACACTCATTTTTGCGCTTACTCACTTATCCTGCATCTCTGGTTCGCAGTCCTGTGAAAAATATAAACACGTCCGTGCTATCTTCTCTCCAACTTTTTCTGCTTACACTTACAAGCATTCTAAAGACTTTTAATATATACCTCAAAAACACAATGACTTCATAAACTACGAACCCGGCATCCAAGGCGACTACGAAGAGCGACAAGAAGAGTGATGATTCTGCCACTAAGCCAGAGACTGCAACAAAGGCTACAGTCCCTGCGCAGGATGCGAAGAGGCAGAGGAAAGAGGGCTCAGCTAACCCAATCTCTACCTTTGCTGCTGGGGTATGTTATTGTCGATGTGGCTGCTGTTCGCCAATGATTGAATATGGTAGATGCGAGGCATGTGTGGCATACTGCGAGATTGGATCCTAGAAAGCTGTATGATAGCAAATAGGAAGGAGAGCAATATAAGAATTAAGATCCTGAATTTATCTCATAGTGCCTGATTGGAATTGACTGTATGCTGGTTTGCTAACTAGTATACCAATTGCCAGTTTTGCCTCTGGCTATATGACAATCGCGACTTGTAAAAAAAGCAACTGCTGCCAGGGAAGGATTGGAAAAAAATTAAGTCGACCACGCCAGGAGTCGAACCTGGAATCTCTAGAGATTTCTCGATTTGCTCGAAAGCCGAAATCTAGCGCCTTAGCCATTAGGCCACGCGGCCCGATTGCTTACATGACGATGGCCTCACTTCGAGAACCCATACGCTGCGATGTCGCGAAAAAACGACGCCTGTTGATGAAATTTCTGTCTTTTTACTAGAAGTTCTAGCGAGAATAAATTTAGTTGTAGTGCGGAAGGATGATATAGGGATTGGCGATGTGAGGGGCTCTACAGCAGGTCCATTCTGATATCTACTGTCAATATACGTCAAGTATGATACGGATACTCTAAAGCTTCAGCGCAGCTGCAAAATTGTTCAAAAACTTCCAGAACGTCTTCTCCTTCCAGCCCTTTTTCTTCCAATCATTCGCTTGCTTAGGGAACATATCGATAACACCAAACATAGTTGTATCATGGGCAAACACAAAGAAGACATTGTCTTGTGCATCTGCTTTCTGAGCCTCTTTAATCGTGTTTATCGCTAGTTCCTTATCAAACCCAATTGCTGGATCAAAGAATGTTTCACCAGCGGCCCGCCCACGCTCGACATTCATGTCGCCGAAAGCACTACCGGGGCATTGGGACAGATGAAGACGGAGGGAATCTGAGAGTGATAGATGCTCTGAGAGATTTGATGGGTATGGCAGGTACTTCGATGGACGCAACTCGCCTCCATGGTGGCATAGATCGCCTCCCATGAAGATGAAGGTATCAGGGCTGATAGTTGTACGAGCAAGACCTGCCAAATGACCAATGTCATGGCCTGGCGTATCAAGAAGATAGAATGAACCATCGCCGAAGAAGTCAAAGGCACGAAATGGGCCGATCTGAAGGGGTTGGTGTTCAAAGTCAATCTCTCTCAGCGCTCTGCCCCTGCGAACCTGTCAGTGACTTTAGAGAGAAGATCGCGATAGTGGTACCTACTCAAAATCTGCTTCACGTACGGGAGAGTCTGGGTCAGCGGGGTAGCCAGGTAAAAAGGCTTTCTTAAATCCCGGTCCAACGATGAGCTCTGTCGACCCAGGAAAGGTTGTTATATCACCAATGTGATCAAAGTGGTGGTGGCTAGGCAATGTCAGTAACTGACTCACAGCGCGGATAATCAGCTCTACGAACCTCCATATCACACTGTCAATCTCCGACGGCTGTACGTTGTTCTCAGCAAGAATATCTGCAACATTCTTCGAAACATGCACGTCCCAGTTTGAGTTTTTTCTTATCGTATCAGCATACTTTGGCGAGGAATTCTTCAACGGCTCCTTCGGAACGCCCAGATCAAAGAGTGCTTTCTTCCCTGAAGGACTTTCAACAAGGAACGACCATGTTGTCAGTGTTGGCATCGCATCGAGTCCTTCCATCGCCGGTTTCATGAGATGAGTGAGTGGCATGCCCGACAGTCTCAAGCTGGAGTCGATGATGCTGACTTTGGCGGCTTTGCCGTCTGGCACGTCGAATCGCGGTCGTTCAGCCATTCTTGAGAATTGATTTGACGGGCGAAGTTTGGTGTGGCTTGCAAGTTTGCTGAGGAGAATGCATCGCGATGGTCTTTATACGGACGGTCGGATAACGGGTAGTAAGGTTATTGCGGAAGACACGGCTTATAAATTACGACGTCATTGGCAGCTTGCTCAGGCAAGACGAGCCTTGTCCGCTTTTGTAATCATTCTCTACATTTCAGTAGATCCTATCATGCAATATGAAGCGAATTTAGCGTTTGATGTCGATTCAAACATAAATGAGGGCTGTCGCGCAATTTTCGCTTCTCGGTTTCACAAACTCTTTGGAATCACATCTCAATTGGCTAAAACTGCGGAAATCCACTTGCACACAGCACACCCAACTCTCAATCATGCCACTGCCTCTCGACTCGATTTGACATGTCAGCGAGGATGTCATCGCTTGACAAGTAAGCTCATTGCCAAGAACTGCTGTCATAGGATCAAAAAGCTCAGCGAAAGGTAAAATGAAAGAAATGACCCGAAACAGCAAGCATATCGCCAAAATCTTACCAACTCCACAACAGCTGTGACCTCAAGAGGCAAGTTGCGGCTTAACGAAAAATATTGAAGATTTGGTAATGTTAAGTCAAAGAGGCACAGCTCTTTTTGCTATCTATGCTTAAAGTTAGGGCGTCGCTGACATGCAAGCCATACCCTTGACCATGTCATGTTCAGTTCAGCCCTATGCTACTGGGACTTTGTATTTAGAGGATGACAGACCTTTCATTCCCTCATATCGACCCGTCATGCGCCAAAGGCCTCCTGTACCCGGCTGCGATGGAGGGATTAAAGCGGCTACTGTTGTTTACTAATAGTGACCTTGGTCAAGCCAACGTAGTCCTCGCTACAGCTCACGAGCTCCGTCTTGCCCGCCAAGATGTCGAAATCCATATCGCTTCATTCCGAGACCTAAGAATTGGAGTGGATAATGCCTCAAGATTCATGCAGACAATTTACCTCGGCCCTTCGTGTTTCACGAAATTGGAGGAACGAGCTGGGGACCGACCAAGCGTCCAGAAACGGCAATATTCGTAACGCTCAAGCTGACACCTGGACTCGTGAACCCAGCAAAAAGCGTCGCTATTCTCCCGGCTGTTATGATACCCTGGACCCCCTGGGAATTTCTTGATATCTACAAGGAAACGGAACAAGTTTTTGATGATGTCAAGCCTGACCTGACAATCGTGGAGCCACTGTTTACCCAAGGCTTGATGTTTTGTCACCACCGAGGTGCCAAGTGGATGGTCCTTTCGCCGAATACGATTAAAGAATTCGCTGTTCCGGTTCAGCCAAACCTAGCTGCTCTGTGGAAGTACCCGATGCAAGTGGCTCCTCCAACTACAGATGAAAACACTTTGACTGACCCCAGTAGTGCTTGCTCAGCCTTGCTCTATTCTATACCATGGAGTCTCATCCCATGGAATATTTGCTTTGGCTTTGTGGCTGGCTACACTCTTCTCACCGATACCCGACTGAAAGAAACGACAGAGATTCTTAGGCGAGAGACAGACCCTTCGATATCGCTCATGACGACGATGGAACTCGGTGTTCTGAAGCCAGCACCGCCAAACCTACCAATCCTTTGTGGCTAGCAGTCCTGATATAGACTACCCATTCAACGTCATACCTCCACAGCTGACATCCTGCGGCCCCATAATAAGAGCTGCTCCACCTATTAGGGAAGTTGATGCCAAATTGGGTGAATGGCTCAGTCAAGGTCCAACGATATATGTCAATCTGGGCACACATCACAAATCAGATCCCACAGAAGCTCATGAAATGTCTAAAGCCTTGAGAAAGGTTCTCGAATACGCTAATACACTGCATTCTGCGGGGAAGCCTGTTCAGATTCTGTGGAAGCTGGGACGCGTACCTGATGAAGAAGGCAATGCTCCAAAGAGAGACTGTTATACCGGCGAATGGGCTCTGGTGACCGATGAATTACAAGCTTACATAAAATGAGACAGAGTCTGTATCACGGATTGGCTAGTCGCTGAGCCGAAATCTGTCCTCGGATCACAGAACATCATTTGTTCTCTGAGTCACGGGGGAGCCAACTCCTTCTACGAAGCGCTATGGTGAGTTCATTCTCTACACACACAACGCCTAACAATACCGCAAGTTCTGGCATACCTCAGGCGCTTCTACCTGCTTGGACAGATTGCTACGATTTCGCGAACCGTGTTGAGCTACTTGGTATTGGGCTTTGGGCGAATAAGGAAGCAAAGCCTCGATGGAAAGATGATGAGCTCGCTAACGCGTTGTTGGAGATTCTGTTTGGACCGGAGTCCGCGGGAATGCGGGTGAGGGCAGCGGAGGTTGCGAGTCGTCACCCGGAGTGGAAGGGTCGGCAAATGGCTTCTCAAGAGATTCTTAAGTACTTGAAGAGGCTGGAATAATGAGAAAATGGGAGATATCAGATTAGTGGTACGGTCAACAAAGTCTTCAGATGAAGGCTGAAGCTACACTGATGGCACTATGAGGTCAGAGATCATGCATCATATAAGCACTCAAAGTTCAGTTTCGCATTAATGCAGCGATTACCTCGATAACCACTATGCGGCTTAATTCACGGCAAAGTATATGGATATCAATAATAGATCATCACGTTTCGATGAAATCTGGTGGTGCTGGTGTTGATCCCCGCAAAATGTAACATGCGTTCTAGTGAAGGATTGAAGGATCAGCAACCTCGGCACGTTTGAGTGAGGAGAAAAGACTAGGGAAGATCGGAAGCGCGTCACACTCACCTCAACTTAATTTCAACACGTCCCAAATTCATCAAAATCACCAGGAAATTCATCACCTCAACATGGCAGATGAGGTCGAACCCAAGAGGCTGAGCCAACCATTCTCAATCCCAGACCCAACCAGCTTCTCCAACTTCCAGCGCGACATCTACCAATCCTTCCGCCCACCGCTCTTCTCAACTAACCCCACAGAATGGGAATCCCTAGCCAAGGAAAAGATCCCCGCCACCAATTTCGGCTACGTCTATGGTTCAGCCAGCAGCGCTGCTACCGCCAAAGCCAACAGTGAGGCCTTCGGTCGGTATCGTCTTAAGCCGCGCTTTCTCGTTGACGTCACCACGCGTGATGTTGACGTTGAGCTTTTTGGTACAAAGTACAAGAGTCCGCTGCTTGTAGCGCCTATCGGTGTACAGAGCATCTTGCATCCTGATGCGGAGGAAGCTACGGCGAGGGCGTGCCATAATGTCGGCATGCCGATGATTTTGTCGACTGCTGCGACGCGCACGATTGAAGAAGTTGCTGCGGCGAATGCAGATGGTGATCGATGGTATCAGCTCTACTGGCCAAAGCCGCAGTTTGAGGAAGTCACAGCTAGTCTTCTCGCACGCGCAAAAGCTTCAGGCTACAAGGTCCTTGTCGTCACGCTCGATACCTTCTCGCTTGGCTGGAGACCTACAGACCTCGACACGTCGTATTTGCCGTTTATCTGGGGCCAGGGCTGTCAGATTGGCTTTTCGGATCCTGTTTTTAATAAGTTGTTTGATGAGATGCAGAAGAATGACTCGAGGGGTATTGCGGAGAAGCTTTCTGAGCTTTGGACGATTATGAGACGGCCTGGAACTGTCTATGGTGCTGCTAGGGTTCTGGCTAATGCAAAGACTTTGATCAAGTCGAAAGCCTGGATCGACGTGATCAACTCCGGTACATACCGTTCGTGGAACGACCTCAAGATCCTGAAAGATCTCTGGGACGGACCAATCGTTCTCAAAGGAATACAGACCGTCGAGGACGCCCATCTCGCCATTGAGCACGGCATCGACGGCATAATCGTTTCCAACCATGGCGGCCGTCAACTCGACGGCGCTATAGCCTCACTAGATGCACTGTCGGATATCGCAGCTGACAAGAAGGTCAAAGACTCAAACCTCACGATCATGTTTGACAGCGGTGCTCGAACAGGTTCAGATGTGCTGAAGGCATTGGCCCTTGGGGCAAAGGCCGTTTGTATCGGAAGACCCTATGCGTATGGCCTTGCGGCGGGTGGACAGGAGGGCGTTGAGCATGTTTTGAAGTGTTTGTTGGCGGACATGGATAATATGCTTGCGAATGCTGGGAAGAAGAGCGTGAGGGATTTGAGTAGGGATGATCTTCAGATTTTGCCGCTGTCCAAGATTTGAATGCTTGAAAGCGTACTATGTATGCTCCAGCTAACCAACCATATGTATCAATCCATTAAATGCCCAGAACCTACTAAAAATACATCACCAAGGTAATGAGAAGAAAGGAAAACTGCCCTCTAGACCCCCGCAGAACTCTCGCTCTAAGCTTACTTGGAGCAAGGCTTACCATCGGTGTTACAGCAATCGTTTGTATCAGTGCACTTGGATCCACAGCCATAGGAAATGAAGTCAGAAGGCGTAGTCTGCTCCCAATCATCCATGCACTGAGTCTCATCCCCATTACCCCAGTTACACCTCTGTCGACGATATCCCTTCTGTCTCATGACCTCCTGCTGGGTCCAAACAGTATGACAAGCGCCATCATCCCAAGTACAAGCCGTCAAGTCCTGAGCCTGAACACACTTGGACTCGGTATCCGTAGTCGTGAAATCAAGACCAAGGCTGAAACCCTCGATCTCAGCACCAACGCTGACGCTGACGCTTTCGGAACGTTCCTGGCAGACCTCATTGCCGACGAGCTTGGTGGCAGTGCAGACTTGGGTGCCGGTGCAGTAGATGTTACCGGAGGCCTTCTGCCATGGGGTGTACTCCTTTGAGGTCTCGAGGACGAAGTAGTCGTACCAGCATTTGCGGACTCTGGGGAATTTGTAGGGACGAGTGATTCGGTCGGAAGTCACGTAGGTTCCTGAGCCGTCAGTGTAGGGACCTTGGTAGGTCCTGGAAGTGTCGTCGCAGACTGGGAAACCATCACGCTTAGCGAGACTATGGCTAGAAGCGGTTGGGCCAGCTTCAGCGACGGCCAGGAGAAGGGAGGACGAGAGAAGGGTTTTAACGAGCATAGTGAATGACTTTGATGAATGGCCTTTAGAGACTTAAAGGTTGAGTAAGTAAATGAATGTAATTGATATCGAGAGTGATTTTGTGATCGAAAGCTGGTCTGCTCTGGTCTTTATACTTATGATTCGGCAGTGGATTCTCCTCCTGATCCGCTCAGCTGTCCTATAGAATGAAGATCACCCCATAAGCTGCCAAGGACTCAGGATAGCTAAAGCTGAGAAGAATATCTCACGATGCAGGACAAGACGAAACATTATCATGCATCTTCCCGGCTCGCCAAGTCTAGCAATGTCCACATCAACAGCCAGTAGGCAGCCGCGGACAGTCAAGACGAAATTAATAGTAAGCGGTATGATCTCAAAGGCTTGAGCTGAAACATCCAGCAGTAATGAAGAATTAAGCATGTAGTTATACAAGTGGTTGCCGACCAGCCTCGTAAAACTTCGAGCGTGAATCGTTGGTTATCAATGCCCTACAAATCTCCTTGCATATGGAGAATGAGGCGTTATCTCCCTTCCTTTACTCGTGTAACTAGAAGCATTCTACGAATTAGTTAACAATAGTTTACACCATAGTATTCTGGAAGGCTTCTCCTGAAGTCTTGGCCCCCATACTTGGCAGCTTACTCTCGGGACATCGGGCTCCACCCGTTTAATTACAGATAAGCGGCGACCACAGCTGCCAAGTGATGATCTGCCGATTTATCCAAGTACCGCTCACTATTTCGCATAAAGTTTTCGCTTTGTTGGCAGTCAGTGGCCATGGCGTTAGGCAGCGGCTGGAACCCCAATCACGGATCGTCGCTTCGCACCTCTTGTTTGGGGTCCACAGAGGAAGCCAGTAGACGGGATAAAGGACCGTGAAGAGGAGGATTACGACAGCATGGACCTGGCATGTTGTAAAGTATTGTGATTTTGGTGACTTCAGTAACGGACTCTATGCTCAGTCCACGGACTATGAATGACACATTATCCGCAGGATTATGACAAGTTATTCAAAATGAAGAATGGACTTCCGCCTGACCCGGTTCTCTTGTCGAGATGATCCTATAACAATGTCCCTAGAATGTCTACTCTTGTATTGGCACAAGATACAACCCTCTCGCCAAGGAGCTTGGGGTATGTTCTCACACCGAAACTTGAACCCTGCACATCGTTACAGGCCTGTGACTTGTAGACTTCATGTCTCAGTAGTGGCGAATACCTATCAAACTCAACCGTATTGGTCAAGCAGAGAGTAAAAGAACTGTATTGATCGAAAGTAGAATCTTATCATTATCGGACCACGTGTTCCGTAGCGATGGGTTAGGCATTGCTGCATGATGTATAAGCCAGTGAGAAAGCTATGCTATTTGCAGCTGAGGCCTGTGGCTTAGAGCTTAGGTTACCATAGAGAACTTCGAAGTCACGATCAACTCGATTCGAACCGTGTTGTGAAAGTCCCAATCATATTGGTACATACATGCCGTCCCATTTGACTTTGTTCACTCGAAAGCTTGCTTGGCCAGAGACCAACAAATGCGCTGCAACATACCACTTAGAGTTGACTTTCTAGAACTTTGTCGCAAGACTGTCTTCTTCAACCTCCAATGTTGCTCACAAATCTAATATTTAATGTACTTAAACTTTTCATTATTACCATTAAATAATGGTATCTTATAACATGGGAAGTATCAAAGTTATACACCGCGGTAACAGAATAGCGTTTTGTGTCACAAAAGAATATAAATATCACAGCTACCAGCTACCCCGAAGGAACAAAACTCTCCCCAAAAACTCTCAATCGTATCTATTCAAGCATGGAACCCCAGCCCATCCAAGCGTTCGGCGCCTCTCTGCAGGGGTATGTTCCGTCTCTGCATCTCATCCTATTGACAGGTTTACTAACACACCTAGATACTACAACAACAAATGCCTTTCAGATGTCGTGATTCGATGCGATGGGAAGGAATTTGCAGTCCACAGCCTTGTCCTTTTTTGTCACTCTGACTACTTCAAGAGGCAGCTGGCTGGGCCGTGGAAGGTAAGTCCCCCTATCCTTACTGGCAATAAGAGCTGACCAAATGAAGTAGAGTGAGGACAAAACCGTCGAAATCAAAGACTTTGATGCAAATATTGTCGAGGCTATGCTTCGTTTTGTTTACTTTTTCGACTACGACGTCCCTCCCAATTCACGCCCTACGATCTTCCACGCTCAGGTATACCAGATTGGCGATAAATACGGCATCGAAACACTCAAAAAGCAAGCTATAAACAAGTTCGAGCGTGTCGTTAATGAAGCCGAAGTTGACGCTGGGTTCGCGCGTAATTTGGCCGACACGATCTCCATTGTGTATAACACCACGCCATCAGGAGACCGAGGCCTCAGAGACATCGTTGTGAAGAGCTCGTGGACACACTTTGAGTACCTCATATCAGAGGCGTCATTCAAGGAGGTCCTGGGGATGAATGGGGATTTCTCAGCCGATCTTATCAGCCTGATAAGAGAGAATTGGGAAAAGTATTGCTATTGCAAATGTCTATTGTGCAAGGCTACTTTCAAATTGAGGATACATTCGCCTGGTGATCAAATCCTGGACTATCAAGAACCAACGCCAATCTTCTGTCCCGTCTGCGGTTGTCAACCGATACCATCGGATGAGAAACCCAATTGGCTTTACTATTTCAAAGGAGATGGTGATCTTGATCAAGGGGACGGAAGAGATACGCAGCGGATGTGGGATAAGTTCGAAGAATCAGTAACGAGTCGTTGGAACGCATAAGGCTGCGCCGTTGAATATGTCCGGGATGAGCAATATATGGGACGTTATGTAGATCTAATGATTACAAATCGCGGTGTCTATGAAGCTGGCCGTGTCCCAGATGGGCGTCGTGGTAACACAAAAAATTAATTTGTTTTTGCTGGTGGGCTATACTTGGAATTTATTTGTACATCTCCGACCATTAATAGGTAATACTGTTCATGTAAAGTATAGTTCGTTTACTCTCAAATGAATTAGATCATTTATTCACATGAAATATCCAGTGTTTCGGAGACCCCGCAGCAAGTTAGCAACCTTAGTTTGTGACTGGAGTTTATGCAGGAGGCCTACCATTATGCCGTGACATCAGAAAACGAACCCTTCCGTTGCCCCTCCTTGTCCTTCTTTTATCGCGTTGGAGATCACACCATCCATTCCGCCCCGGATACATGAGACTCGACTCTCCCCTAGCACAGAGATGCAGTCACCGCCATTTGAAGAGTTTGGCGCATCCTTGAAGAAGTATGTTTCCATATCCCCACTCCGATAAGGTTGTTGTTGACAGAACAGGTTCTTCAACAATACAAGCCTTTCAGATACCGTCATCAAATGCGGAGGTCGGGAATTTGCAGCCCACAGTCTTGTTCTCTTTTGCCACTCCGAGTATTTTAAAAAGCAGCTAGATGGGCCATGGAAGGTTGGGAGGACCTTTTACCCGCGACAATGAATGAGAACTAACAAGCCTCAGGAGAGTTCTGACCGAGTGATAGAAATCATGGATTTCGACCCCGCTGTTGTCAGGGCAATGACACTTTTCCTCTACTGCTTCGATTACGAGTCCCCAGCTGATTCATCAGCTATGATATTCCATGCCCAGGTCTATCAAATCGCTGATAAATACGGCATTGAGGCATTAAAGAGACTCTCTGCGACGAAGTACCGTACCAGCATTGATGCGGGATGGGAGATGGATAGCTTCCCAGACGCAATCGAACTGGCATTCACGACTACGCCACCCGGCGACAGAGGATTACGCGATATCGCTGTGGAAGTTGCATTCAAGAGGCTCGGGAACCTGATGGCCCAAGACACGTTCTGCGGAATGATGCGCGATAATCCAGACATTGCTGCTGATATTATTCGATTTACAAATGGGATATGCGAAAGGGTCAAGAACTACAAGTGCAGAACGTGTAGGCGCGTCTTTTTGCTAGGTTTTCCAGTGTCCCAGGAGCCTTACGCATTGCAGTACTGCCCGTCGTGTGAAACGTTTCACTCATCTTGGAGACCTGAGGCTGGAAGCTGATAGGCATCCAGGCGGTCTTGGTTGGTTCGGAGACTATTGAATAAGGCTATTTAAATACACTCATCTTAGTTTACAAGCATACTGCCAAGACCAGCGTTTCTCACTCTGCAAAATACTTTCTAGAGTTTACTAGAAGACTCACGTCTGCCTCAGTAACCCTTGACGCCGACCCTGAAAATCGAAGCGTCGCTCTCAATCTTCTTCCGAAGAGGTCCAGTCTTGAGCTCATTGACATCCCACTTCGCCCAAATGAACCTCCCATGGAGAAACCCCGCTTCTTCAGACGCTGCCCAAACAGCAAAATCGCCGGGCAATTTGACTGTATCTCTGTCAGGATGGCTTCATCTCATGAGAATCAACACATACTATCATCCCACTTGAAACTGTTCTCATCGGTGAAACGTTCGAACGATTCAGTGTAGTGGAGTCCCGGCTCGAAACTGATGACCTGCATCTCGCTGGAAGGTACAGTCATGGCGATGTGCTGCATCATCATCGTCCCAGCGCTCTTGGTGATTGAGTAAAGAGGAATGGGAACAGAAAGCTGAGTTAGATGGATTGCAATGCTGGATAAGTTGACAAGGACCTGGACGACGTAAGGATTATGATAGGGCGTTTGCCATGAGGGCTTGTAAGCTTACCAGTTTTCGTGAAGGGTCGCTTTCACGCTGCTTATAAAACAGGCTCGTCCACAAATACGGAGCAATAAGGTTCACTCCAAGGCCATCCTTGAAGGTCTCATATCCAAGTCCAAGAATAGTGTTGGGCAGCCACATTTTCGCAGCACTCAACACGAGAACATCAACGAAGACACCCTCGTCACCAAGTTTCTTCCAGAACTCTCGCGTGGCATTCTCATTAGCAAAGTCATTGTTAATCGGAATGACCTCCACATTATGGTACTTCGTCTTGATTTTCTCAGCAGCTTTGTCCAAAGTATCCTGACGACGACCGGTGATGATGAGACGAGTCGCAGAAGCGGCGGCGAAGGACTCGGCGATGCTAAAGCCAATTCCAGTGGAGGCTCCAGCGACGAGAACAGTATGACCAGCCTGAGAAAGCTCAGGACGAGTTGGTGAGATTGTCTCGTACGATTCGCGATGGACTTTGGTTATGAGATTACTGCCGTTGATAGGTGCCTCGACATTCTCCCAGGGGTTTTCCTCGGGTCTAGTTTCTGCTGCGGAAGGCATATTGGAAAGCTGCTGTCAGGTACTTAATCTCGAAAGTAAGTGGATTAATGACGAGATCCGGATTCGCAGATTAGGGAGGTTGGATACTCATACATTATATACAAACATTTGACCCCTTCGATGTGTCGCCGCAAGGAGTATAACATAATCTCAACGTGTCGGAAGTCTGCGGGTGAATCGATTGAAGCCCGCCAGAAACCCGCAGCTGCCCTGACTGCGCTAAATTTCCAGGCTTCGCCCACAAAGCGATAAGCTTATCTCAGAGCTGTCTCCGCCAAAAACCCGCAAGATCTCCGCATGGCCGCTGACAAAAGTCGCTAACGTTAATCCGACCTCCCTAAATCTCCCCGCAGCCAATTCCAACAACCCGCAATCTTTCCGCATTAACATAATCACAATGGGCTCTGCGACAAAGCTCAAGGCATGTTACGCGTGCACCAACGGAAAGCGAAAATGTGACAAAGCTCAACCTATTTGTGGCAGATGTAATGACCGAGACGTTGAATGCCGATATCCACCGACCAAGCGGAAGAGATTGCACTCGTCAGCGCCGCGAGCGGAAAATGGCGGAGAGAGTGCAGGCAGACTCAGTGTTGGACCGCCGAGTCTGATGCAAATACCTTTCTCGACACCAAATAATGGCTTGATTGACCTCAATCAGTGGGCGGCGAGTTTGAGCAATTGGGACGCTCTCCCTGCCGCTGAGCTACCAGACGATTCGCCCGCGACAAGCAGTGAGACAATCTCGAGCCAGAAGGATCCTGTCGACTTTTTCCTGAGGCCCGATGCATGGGGCATTCGTCATATCCCTTTTACGACCCCATCTTTCCCAAACTCGGTCTGCATGAACTATGTCCATGGCATCCATGAGTTCTTTACGGAATGGGTCACCAACTCTCACAGCCCGGTCATACACAACCAGCTCTACGCGGATGCTGGGCTACCCCCATCAATACAGGATGCGTTCACTTGTATCATTCTTCACAACTCGAAAACATCCGCGAACGAGACAGTGATCGATGAATTGCTGGTGTCGAAAGCATCGGTGTTACTCAAGACATATTGCCCAGACCTCGCCGGTTCCGAAGTGACGCTTAACATTCGTGAGCACCTCGCTCGAACCCAAGCATTATTCGTCCATCTTGTGATAGCGTTGTTCTCCTCTTCTATTGGCGCACGTGCGAGCGCGGAACAACAGATACAGACCCTTCTCTCATGGACGCGTCAACTCTGGGAAGCCGCCCTTCGTGATCCGGATATTGGCCTGCCATGCGAGTGTGGCGATCGCTCAGCTGCTGCTGCGTCCGCTAACGGCATTGTTCTGGACTCTATCTTCGACGGTGATCCGCTACCGCGAAAGTGGCGCAATTGGGTGTTGTCAGAGAGCATCCGTCGTATATGGCTATTGGCAACTTCAACCATCGGCGTATATCTCACTCTGAAACAGAGATGGGCTGAATGTCATGGCGGTATTTACTTCACAGCCCATAAGAACCTATGGGATGCAAAAAGCGGTTCTACATGGGCAGCTGCATGTCGGAAAGCAGATCCTCTCTTCATATGTAGCCTCGATTGCGAGGGTCTGTTCCTCAGTGCAAAGGCATCGGATATTGATCCGATGCTAATCAATCTGTTTACGATTATGTGGGGAGTTGAAAGAGTTGAGAATTGGGTTGCAAGAACATGTGAACCTGGAGAGGATGTGAGGGTCTGGAGGGGTACTGATCTTCCAATGGAGAAGGGAAGGATTGCTCCTTCATGAGATTAGATAACGACCAAGTTCTGACTATGCTCACTTGTTCTGTGAGGAAACATCAACCGTGACATCCATCACATTCCGCTTCGATGCAGGAGACTGGTACGACTCATCAAAGATACTCTTCAGAAACCTAAACGCCCTTGGTTTCCCATTCTCAATCTCAGAAACATGGCTACCTACTGTATTCCGCTCAAATGTGATCTCCGCTCCTTTCTCACAGAGTCTATCAACCGTCGCGTCAGTGAGCTCAATGAGACAGAACTGATCCTGTATAGCCTTGTACAGGAACATGGGCATTTTGGGCGTTTCTCTGTATCCCAGCTTTGCTTGCTTATGATAGAGCTCTCGCAAAACAGGAGCTCTTAGATCTTCACCTCCACCTTTGAAGAACGCATAAATGTCTTGTCCGGAGTACTTGGCCACATTTTGAGTGAGTTCCGTGTTCACGGTCGACATGAAGCCATCTTTCGTCTCTGGGATAAGACGGCTTTCTAGGTAAGCCCGTTCTGCTGGACATTGCGCTGTGATTCCTAGTAAGAGGGCAATCAGAGTGCCAGCGATAGGACTCTTGTTGATCTTGTCCATTGCGGCGGATATGTCGTCCACGAGTCCGCCGACAACAGCGGCTGAGATATTGAGCTCTGGCGCGTAGGATGGTTGCAGCTCGGCCGCTACGAATGTAGCGATTGAGCCACCGCTATATCCCCATATCGCAGCGTTGAACCCAGAATTATCCCCCAAACTGAGAACATTATGAACAGCTCGTAACGCGTCGAGTCGCACGGCCCGCTTGGGCACTTGCGCCAAATGCAGCGTCTGGCCCAAGGTGGTCCGGGATGTTGACGATCCACCCAAATGACAGTATCTCAGTGACCAAAGAAGTACTCGATTTGATACCAAGGTTCGGTTCACTTCTCGCCATTACTCCAGATAAAGCAAATGACGGGCTGTAATCAACATTGCAAGTGTTGTACGCGAACTGGTATGAGAGAATGGCTGCTTTTCCAGATGGAGATTGGTAAAGTGAAATTGGAATGAAGAGCGTGGTGACAGCCCATGATGGACAATCCTGTGAGTCTATTGAGCGGTAAAGGATATGATACACAGCTGCGGAGCCTTCCAAGATTCTGACCAGGTTCAATGCGGAACGAATGCGAAGAACATCGCCAGGTTTTTTGGACTCCCATTCCTCGGACGCGGAATACCATGGGTCTTTGTTTGGTGGAAGCTGATTTTCAAGAGGAGTATCGTCAGTGATGATACCGCTACCAGATGTCTTGGCCACGGCGTATAGATCAAGTAGCCAGTCTAGAGAAGACATTTTGACATGGTGGTTTATTGCAAGAGCAAACTGATGGTCAGCATTTACAACGCAAATGCTCTCAGGTCACTGTGCCTCATGCTGACATGCCGATAGAAACAGCAGGGATCGTCCGCCAGAGACAAATCAGAAACCTTGGGTCGGATAGGTCCAATTATACCAGAGAGGAAGCATAAAAAGAGAAAATGTTTCCATCTCGGGCTGTTCATTTGGCCATGTTTCTCGACTGAACCTATGTCGGAAAATCGCCAGGGCGTCTTGGATCAAGGATCGGTGATTGCCACCGATGCTGGTTGTTGTGCAAGGAAGGATGATGAGATTGAATGATTTTCTAGGTATATCCGCTTGTCTATCTTTTCGTTGGTACGTAAAGGTTGCGAGAGGCCACAGCATGTAGCGACAGTCTTTTCTTGTCAAAAGATAGGACTCGGTCGATGTCACAAGCATAATAGAGCTACTGGCAATACGAAGTTCGCCGTACGGAATTTCCCAAAAGCGTAATATCACACGGGCCGCCCAAGAAGCGGAATTCTCCACCTGCGCTGTTTTACGTTTTACATGAGACAAAATCTGACATGTGAGATTATAGTTCTCACCACAACTACTGAAGCCTTATAAACTCTGGGATCCTCCTTTTACCGGACAGGCTTTACATTCAGCACCGATATACAACATGACCAAGCCACAAATCATCGTGAAGATACCACCATCCTCGGATGCGGAGGACAAAACTCTCGTCTCAACCCTAACTGATATCGTCAACACTGCCTACAAAAAAGCCGAGTCCGATATCTTTGTCCCATCATACCAACGAACCTCCACCGCCGAAATCACCAAATTTCTAAGCAACGGCCAGCTTGCTGTCGCTTACCTGCAACCCAACGACGAGCCCATTGGCTGCGTTTTCATCAAACTCATAACACCCGCCCTCGGAGATTTCGGAATGTTGGCACTTGACCCCCAATATCAAGGTACTGGTACAGGGCGACAATTGGTGGTTTTTGCGGAAGATGAATGTAGACGAAAAGGGTGTACGACGATGCAGCTGGAGATTCTTGTGCCGATGACGTTTCATCATGAGGGTAAGGCGAGGTTGTTGAAGTGGTACATGAGGATGGGGTATGAGCTTGTTAAGTTGGGTGATTTTGCGGATGATTATCCTGACTTGGTGAACTTGCTTGCTGGGCCGACGGAGTATCGGGTTTTTGAGAAGAGTCTTGTGTAAAGATGAAACTGAGGTTGGAGTGAATACAAAAAAGCTAATGAACTCATGATTGCAGTTTAACTCCTTGAAGGTCTTTCTCGTATTCGAAGGTCTATCCAGACATATCGATATCAGAGGCTAGGTCTTGGCATGAATATCAACATCATCAAGAATAGCCTCATTCCTCTTCGCAGCAGCATCCCTCGCCCTTTTCAGCCGTCTCGTCGCAACATCCACTTTCCAAGTAAACGACCAAGTTATAACATTCATGATAATAGCCATACCAATAAAGCCCATCGCGATTCCAAACGACGTTGTGTACCTAGGTGCGAAGCGCGAATTGAACAACTGGGATCCAACTGCTCCTCCAATCTGGCCGTAGCTATTGGCAAATGCAATAGCAAAAGCTGAACCGGTGGCTCCGTCTGTGGTTTGGACTCTCCATGGCCACATCATTGTGTACCTTTTTTGTTAGCAGATTTTGAAGAGGGTTTGGTTCGACTCACCAAGCCATTGAAAACCCTCCTGCTATTACAGTAGCTGCATACACGCCGCCTGTATTGGGGAAGGTGTACAGAACAACATAGCATGCTTCTATGATTATCATGAAGCTCAGTGGGATGAGAGGTAAAGGGAAACGACCGGTGTTGGCAACCCATCCGAATACTATGGTCAGCACACAGGCGAAGATGGCTGGAGGGATGTTAAGCAGCTGAGCTTCGGCAATACCACTGTAACGAACGAATTTCAGCTTTCGCTCTACCTCTAAGCACTTTTATGGAGACTTACGTGAATCCCAAGTTCGCAATGACCGTCGGCTGATAAAAGTTCAGTCCCGTCGTTCCGATGGTATAGAATGCCCAGCAAAGAAGAAACAGCCAGAGCTTGTGGTCTTTGAGAGTGTTCCAGAATTCTTTCCGGTCAAAGTCCTTCTCAGCAGCTCTAGGAGCGTTAATGGGAAGTCTAGCTTGGATAAAGGCTTTCTCTTCTTCGGACATCCAACGAGCTGTATCAGGGACTGTTTCCGATGTCAGTATGTAGGGCTGTATTAGTGGTGCAAACTCACAGTCGGGCATGAAGATATATGCAAAGATACCAAGAAGTATAGTGAATACCCCCTCTGTCAAGATAAGCCTAGAAGTTGAGTCAGCCTAACTTTAAGATATGTTTGTTAGGTGCATACCATTTCCAGCCCGACAAGCCTTGAGCATGGACACCGTTGAATGCAAAAGCAAGAACGCCGCTAACAACCGCACTGAAGTTACCAAGAATAGTAACCAGAACGATGCGCGATGCCATTTCATCGGAGCGGTACCAGTAGCATAACTGCAGAAGCATGCCAGGCCAGAGTCCCGCCTCGAAGAGACCAAGAAAAGCGCGGACTGTATACAAGCCAGCGGCATTTGTTACTGCGGCGTGGCAGACTAGGACGATGCCCCATGATATCTGTGTACCGATCAGTCTGGTAAACTGAAGAAGAATGGGGAGGCTAACCATGATTCTCGCTTGCCAAACAGATGGCTTGAGGCGCTTTACCAGCAGGTTCGAGGGTGTTTCCGCCAGGATATATGGAATCTACTCAACTAATCAGTGATATCCGTGGCCATTGACGTCTGGTAAGTACATAGTATGCCATAGTTACAAAGTTATAATCATCGGCCGAGATATTCAGCTCCGTCATGATATTCCTCGGCGTTCCGCGATCCATAATTCGAGCATTCGAGACCTACAACATTAGTACTATACCGTCAAGTTGGTTACTAAACTTACATTGGAAGCATCGATCGACTTGACCATGTACATAACCGAAAGCAAAGGGATAAGATGCCAATCAATTCTCCGCAACAACTTCTTCTCCTGCTGACTACTCAACTTAGTCCGCGCTCCCATGAGCCTTCCATCATATCCAACGATGTTATCGCTTATATCGTCTTCTAAAGGTACAGACTCTCCGCGGATGGCGGTATTGTAGTGTTGTTTCACCGGTGGCTCTCCGGATGAAGAGTCAGGAAGCTCACGAGTCTTCTCGTCAAAGCCTTCAGAACCGATGTGGCCTTTGGGAGAAATACTAGAAGACGTCATTTTCACAATGATCTTTTGTCAGTTTCGCAGAACCCATCAAGGTGCGCCCATAAAGATATAAATCTTAGTCGCTTCTCTGGTGTGTCCTACTCCTCACCCCGCGATATGTCGACATCCGCGATCGGCATTCCTCATCTTGGCGTGCGCAGGGGATATAATCGCGCAACCCGTTAACTCCAGCTGTTATCTCCAAGACAATCTCTCAAACAGTACAGATTCAAGGCCTAATGCGAGTATTTCTATAAAAGGTGTTGCCATCTCGGGTATCCGAAGTTTGAGTCTCCCCGCTTTTGGCAGATGAGGAAATACTGCCCGTCAATGGTGACATCTGTACAACGATAAAAGAAGAAATTGATTGGCTTTTCGAGATTGCTTATCAATTTGCGACGATCAACGTTATATCAAGATACACGGGTCCCGAATTTGGATGGGTTCATATCTTTTACCCCTCTTTGTTATCTGCAGGCTGTTATCAACATGAAGCTCATCACCATTCTCTTGACTGCCACTGCGGCGACGGCGTTTGACCTGGGAAGTGTCCAGCTCCCGTTCTCTCATGAATCACTAGAATCATCAGCACTTCTTGAGTTGCACAAATCACTTGTTGAGCGACCCTCGATCACTGGTTCTGAGAAGCACGTCACCGACTTTCTCAAGGCATACCTCCAAGATGCTGGGTTCACTGTTGAGACTCAAGCAGTTGCCAAGAACCGCGATAACGTCTTGGCTTACTATGATAGTACGAGAAAAACCAAAGTTCTCGTGACTTCTCATATTGACACTGTTCCCCCATTCTGGCCTTATGAACGACGAGGTGATGAGATCTGGGGTCGAGGAACAGTCGATGCAAAGGGCAGTGTCGCGGCGCAGATCATTGCTGTTCAAGAACTCTTCCAGAAGAAAGAGGTCAGTGAAGGCGATGTAGCGCTGCTGTTTGTGGTGGGTGAGGAGACAGGTGGACCCGGAATGGGCAATGTCAATGATCTCGGTCTATCCTGGGAGTCCGTCATCTTCGGTGAGCCAACAGAGCTCAAACTTGCCCGAGGTCACAAAGGTGGATTGGGCTTCACTATCAAAGCCAATGGAAAAGCTGGTCATTCTGGGTATCCTGAGACAGGAAGTAATGCTATAGATAGCCTTGTTCGTGGACTAGCAGCTCTTCAAAAGGTTGAGCTACCTGGGAGTAAAGAGTTTGGTAACTCTACTCTCAACGTGGGTAAGATTGAAGGCGGTGTTGCTGGAAATGTCATCCCGGCAAGTGCTTTTGCTACCGGAGGAGTTCGAGTCGCTGGCGGAACTCCAGAGGGTATCAGGGATTTAATACGTCAGGCAGTTGAGGAGAGTGACCCGAGCCTAGTCGTTGAATTCTCTTATGGTATTGGACCCGTGCCTACGGACTATGATGTTGATGGTAAGATAACAGCATTGGAAAGAAGCGAGCTCTAGCTAACCATGGTAGGATTTGAAACTGTGGTCTTGAACTACGGAACAGATATCCCGAGGCTAAAGGGGAGTCATAAGAGATATCTGTACGGACCTGGCTCGATTCTCGAGGCGCACTCTGCGCATGAGCACTTGAAGGTTTCTGATCTGGAGCAGGCTGTTGAGGGGTACAAGAAGTTGATAACCCATGCCCTTGATCAGCCTTCTGAGCTCTGAGGGAAGATGAGTCAGAATGGACTCTTGTCTCCAGCATTACTAAAAGGCCTTTTTCGATAGTCCAGATCACTGCTAGTCCTCAAGTCTCGTAGTAAATAAAATAACAAGGTTCAACGACTCGGAGGGTTTGAGCCTCTGTATTCAACTATGGGATGACAGTTGCCTGTAGGGTTAAGCTCATGTATTCGCGACATGAAGCTCAAAACCATAGACAGACAGCATTCCTCCCATACACAGAGGCTCATACCTTCCAAGTCATGAAAAGAAAGTTAATTTCCTCCTGTATCCCAACGCCCGCTTAACTATCCATGCTTCGTAATCTAGCAACTCTTCCCATGCTCGATGCAACCAGCGCATCTAAGCCTCTGCTGGCTTCCGCCCAGTGATGAATCGATAGCTCGTGATCAATCTCAACTCACGACTTCGAAACTCCCTCTTGACACCCTCCATCAACACCATAACCTGATCGTGCGAATAATTCCACACGCGCGTGAACAAAGCTGGTGTATGCGACTCAACCGACATTTGCATATGCGTCAGCTCAAACTTTCCCAGCTCCTTCAGCGTCGGGTCTTTCGCCCATGGCCCAATGGGTATCTACCAAAGTTAGTAACCGCCAATGTAACGCTGACATGAAAACTTACTCTGTAAACTCTCTCAACGACATCCTCGAAACCAGCATCAATCATCCACTGCTTATGATACTTGGCCACGTTGATCTGCTTGCCAAACATCTTACTAGCCTCATCAAGCTTATTAACCCACTCCATCGTCCACGGCGCCCTATCACAACTATCATCGTCGCTGAAGATCCACGCATCATACTCCTGCATCTCCATGTATCCGCCTGGCTTCAGATTATTAAGCGCCTGCTCATAAAACCTCATCCAATCTGCACTAGTCCCGCTGAGCGCCCGGCCGTGGATGTAGTCAAACTTTTCGCTCTCACGGTACGTCCACTCATCTTCGTAGTCGTCTACGTGAAACATGCAATTACCTGGAACCCAGTCCGGCTGGATCGGAGAGAGGTCTATGCCTGCGACTGTGGCGTTGGGATACTCGTCTGCCATTTCTATGGCCCAGATACCAGTGCCGCAGCCGAGATCCAAAATGCGGTATTCTTCGGTTGAGTCTGGGCTAGGTAGCGGCGCTGTATGCAGGGCGCCGCCGAGGAGTAAACGCCAAATGTGATGCTGAAGATCTAGGCGCTGTTGTTCCTGGTCGTCGTTGGGCAGGACGTATTGGCCCTCGCGAAAAGCGTGGTAGCGACGGGCATTTTCATACTGGTAGTCGTAGATTGATGACGTGACGGAAGCAGTGTAGACTGACCCTCGATCAGAGCCATAAGTAGAGTCTGCATCATCGCCAGCTATTTCATCTTCCTAAAAAATGATCAATAAGATATATGAAGTCTGTGTCAATGAGTCAGAGCGTACATCGACTTGGAGCGGTGCATGCTCCTCTGGCTGTTGGTTCTCGTCATCTGCGGGCGATCGGCGCGTCTCGCCAGGATCTTGACCCGACAGAGTGGTAACGGGTGGAGGAGACCCTGACGCTATGGGCGACGAGGAAGTCTTTGGTTTGGAATCGTGTTCAGAGCCCATGATGATAAGAGATGGCTCAAATAAGCACTATTAGGTATGTGAAACCGTAGTCATGTCAGGCTTGGAGCGGAGTATGAGGGAGGGAAAAGATTGATCAGCCACGTGGGGAAAAGTGCGGGAGGCACGGAAGAAAGATAGAGAGAGAGCACAGAACGAGAGGAGAGAAAACTGGGAATCCCAGGGCCGTGGTACAATTGGGGAAACACGCGAGGGTGGCCTCGATTAGGTTTAGTCACCTCGATCTAGGCATGCATCTCCGTCTTTTAGAGGGCCTAGACTGTAGCAGCTCGAACTAAAGGCAAGGTCGGCTAAGGAAATAAACCCTCACCAAATTTCTCCTCCCCGTTTCTCCTCTTTCCAATACAGAACCAACAAAAACAAACAAACGAAAGGCAATGGCCAACGATAAACTCATCTGCGTCGTTGGCGCCACAGGCAACCAGGGCGGCTCTGTCGCCCGTCGCTTTCTCAAGGCGGGCTTCAAAGTGCGTGGCTTGACCCGCAACACCGCCTCACCCTCCGCCCAAGCCCTGTCGTCGGCGGGAGCCGAAGTCGTGGCTGTTGATCTCAATGACGTCTCGACTCTCAAGAGCGCCTTTACTGGAGCAAACGTCATCTTCAGCGTGACCAACTACTGGGAGCCGTTTTTCCGACCAGATTGTCGGGAGCAGGCGGAGAAGGAGGCTATTTCGTGTCGAAAGTTTGCGTATAACGTTGAGGTGCAGCAGGGCAAGAATATTGTCGATGCGGCTGCTACGGTTGTTGATACGCTGGATGATAATGGGTTCTTGGTGTCGACGCTGAGTCAGGCTGAGAAGTGCAGTGGAGGGAAATTCAAGGAGTTGTATCATTTTGATGGCAAGGCAGATGTTTTTCCGGCGTACGTTGATGAGAAGTATCCTGAGCTTGCGGCCAAGATGTCGTGCATTCACACGGGATACTTTTTCACGAGCTTCAACATTCTGCCTGATTCTTACATGAACAAGGTAGGTTCATCCACGTTTGGCATGAACTGGCACTCATAAGGAGCAGCTCCCTGATGGAACCTTTGAAATGTCCTTCACGACCTCCCCCGACGCCCTCGCTCCTCATCTCGACCCAGTAGGAGATCTGGGCAACTTCACCTACGCCGTTTACCAAATGCCCCCTGGCAAGGCTTACATGGCTGAAGGCACGACCTGCACATGGCCAGAGTGGATCGAAACCTGGGGCCGCATCAACAATGTCCCCGTCAGGTACCGCCAGGTGACACCAGATGAGATGACTGCCGCGACACCTGATCGCGATGCGGGTATCGAGACAGGATACATGTTTTCGTATACTTCTGATCCTGGATACGATGGCGGCATGAAACTCTTGAGAGCGAAGGATATTCGTGAGGTATGTTATAATCCATGCTTGGAGATTTGTGCGGCTACTGACTTTACAGGCTGGCATCGACTGCCCCATGACAAGCTGGGAGGAATGGGCCAAGAAGTACGACTGGTCTGCTATTCTGAACAAATAGATGTACAAGATATCTGGGCATGGGATTATTAGCGCAAAATCTGTTGCAGCGACTTTTCATAGTAGACTACATTACGGCCGAAAGCATTATGAATAAACATGAGAACTATTACCATTTCTTTTTAATCTGATGTTGTAATAAGTCAGAACTTCCTTACATGAGCAGTCATGATCACTGTTTCTCTTCCAGCTGCCATCTTGCAGCGCCTTTCGCATGCAACTCAACGGTATCAAACATGGGCATGTCGACATCCCCAGGCTTTAGTATCGTCTGCAACTCTGTACACCCCAAGATAACCCCTTCAGCACCCCTCTTGTGCAAATCCTTGATCTGACCCATATAAAACTCCCTTGACTGAGGAAGTACCTTATTAAACGACAGCTCTTCAAAAATCACACGATCCATCCTCCTCCTCGCCTCCTCCCCCTTCGGAACAAGAACCTCAATCCCAAACCTCCTCTCCAGCCTCCCCTTCAAAAAGTCCTGCTCCATACTAATCTGTGTCCCCAACAACGCAACCTTCTTCAACCCTTGTTTAACAATCGCATCACCCGTGAAATCAATGATGTGCAACAATGGAAGACGTGTTGCATTTTCAACATCTTCTGCCCAGCGATGATTCGTGTTTACGCAGAGGACGATGGCTTCTGCACCGATGGACTTGAGATTCTTTGCCGCGGTGCAGATTTGGCGGGATACTTCGTTGTAGTTGCCTGCTTGGAAGAAGCTGAAGAGCTCGGCGTGGTCGAAGGAGTGGAGGAGGAGTTTGGAGGAGTGGCCGCCGCCGAGACGGTGCTGGACGTAGGCGTTTATTTGTTTGTAGTAGAGGAGGGTTGCGTTGTAGGTTGTGCCGCCGAGAAGACCTAGTACACGCATCTTGATGAATATTGTGATGACTTTTCCGCTTTATGAAGGGGTTGAGGCAGAGAACCAAAGATAGATAGGTAGTGATGAGGAGTTTGTAGTGATTGAACAGCTTGACGCTTGAGGTGGGGTTTGTGTGTTAGTGCAAGACCTTGGAGGAGCTAGCTCTAGTGCGCTGAAGGTAATCCTATTGGCTGCAATCCCTTATCACCCCTCTCACTGGATCCCTTGCATCGTAGTGCTCTAACGGCCATATTCGACTGAGCATTTCTTCCCAACGACAAGACAAGGTGTTCGGAGCATCAAGATCGAATCTCTTGGGTAAAGACATGACTTTCAAAACACCCTTGCGCTGAGCTGTAGTCTGCTGGTTCTAGTTTCACTACCTCAACACTACCTCAACACTAAGTTTTGTTTTGCATTGATGAACGCTCACTAACGTAAGAATTTCTAAATTCGATTAAACTAGAATAAAAAACAGACATAACGCGGTTTTCAGGGGGAAAACGATCCAAGTTGCATACTTTTCTTTACGCTTTCATACTGAGTAAGTAAACGGCTTTGTTAATAAACAAACATTTACATGTTGTGTTTAGTAACAATAGAGATATGCTACCGGGTAGCATCACGAGCCTCAGCAAGTGACAAGTGGACGCAACAACATCACGGGCATTCCCTGTTTGCGCAACTTCGCGATCAAATTGGAAATATTTTAACCACCCTTGCTCATTAATTTCATGTTGAGCTCTTCGTATTCTCGGCCAAGCCTCCAGTCTCAGTCTTCAGGGATTCGTACGCTGACACCGGAGGTCCGCGGGGCTCGGAGATGAGCCCGCGGTGATATCTACGCATAAAAGACATCAACTGAGCCTGTAGCGATCAAGCTATTCCCGACCACATCTTCACTACATCGCAATAGGCATCACTTATCGATAAAAAAGCTTCTAAAATTGCGCAAAAATGACATCTACATCATCCCACGTTAACTGGACATCTTCTCTCGACAAGTATGAAAAAGGCTTTGAGAGCATCTTCATCGGCGAACCAGCAACAACTCAAGCCGATCTCGAACGTCTCTTTACTGAAGACTATACATCAATTGTGGATGGAAAAAGCATCGAATTTCCCGAATCTGTCGAGCATATTCAACATCTGCGACAGGTCACGACAGCTATCAAAGTCCAAGTGACGCACTTTCTGCGCCAAGGCAACCAACTCGCCGAGCGCCATTTTGTCACTGCAGAATTCTCCAACAAACCTCCATCTAAGTATGAGGTCTTTCTTTTCGCGACTGTTGATGAGAGTGGAAGGATTGAGAGGTTGGTGGAGACTCTGAGGCAGATGGATGGTTTGGAGGAGCATAAGAATCTGGGCAGCGCCAGGGCTTAAGTAGGTTAGGCAAAGTCAACGAGAAGGCCATTCACAAGAGAATCTCAGGGAATAGATTAATTTCCATCAATTATAATTATCATAAGACTCCCAGGGTATAATGCTATCTAAACCTTACCAGAATAACAATAAACAACCAGAACAAAAGAAAATTATTAGGGTTCCTTGACTGCCTCAATCAACTTCCATTCCCACATCGTCTGATGCTGGATGCACTCTTGAAGAATATCAGGATCTTCCCACCACCAACGATCAGCGACGATATATTCTCTCCAAATTTCCATCCAGAGCATACGGCCCACAAGATTACGAAGTTCTTGTCTCATCCCCTCTTCAGATATATGACCTTCTCTCACATACTGAAGCTGAGTATTGTCAAGAGGAATGGCGAAGAACTGTGTCGTCTCGATAGAATCGGGATCGACACGTAGCGATGCACCATTTAGCCAAAGAGGGAGTAATTTGCTTGGGTTCGTGCAGCGGAAACTAGCTTCTAGATTAAAGAGAAGATGATCCTCGATCCAAGCTCTGAGAAGAGGACCCAGAGTGCTAGTAACGGGAAGAGGATCAATGATGGTGAGTTGTAATGAGCCACCTGGCTCAAGGCATCTATGAATGTTTCGTAAGAGAGCTGGGATGTCTTGTGAGGGCATAGCGAGAGGAAGACGCAGTGAGTGAACGGCTTCAATGGTTGATGGAGCGACGGGGAATGCGGAGGGTGATCTCACTGGTGTGAGGACAGGATGGATGTTGGGGAATGAAGCGGGTGATAATGGTGCTGCTGA
Organism: Fusarium verticillioides 7600; assembly: GCF_000149555.1. Classification (NCBI taxonomy): domain Eukaryota; kingdom Fungi; phylum Ascomycota; class Sordariomycetes; order Hypocreales; family Nectriaceae; genus Fusarium; species Fusarium verticillioides. The sequence goes on from NC_031684.1 coordinate 248,749, forward strand.
GAGATGGTAGACCTGTTTGTTGTGATTCACGGCAGCGAGGTATGAAGTCACAGCTGTGAGATGTCAGTGAGTGAGATGAGTACATGAGTGAGATGACTTACCGGGTGTTTCATAAAGAGCGAGGATCCTCTTCGGCGGTTCCACCGACTCATCAAGATCATCATCATTAATCTCAGGATACTCTGGTCCATCCATGTTGAACATAGCAGAGAGCATCCACTGCATCTTCTCAACCTCCAGATCCTGACATAAACTCGGTGGATTATTGACACCCTGCGACTCAGCGAGACGTACGAGTCTGATCATATTGTCCTCTCTGGCAAGTTGCTTGACACCCAACTGCATCGCGTTGAGTTCCTTGGGGATGGTAGCTTCTGATTCAGAGACAGGTTCTTCCGGGAATTGGAATGAGGGCTCTGTGGGCGTGCAAGCCCATTCACTTGGAGGCTGCCAAGTGTCGCTGCTTTCGACGCGTAGAGATGCTGTGGATGATGGCATGCGTCGTGGGGTCTTGGCTTTGCTTGGTGATCGACTGCTCTGTGGACGTTGAGGTTGAGATCTAAATGAGGTAAGCAGATTGGTTTCGTGAGTGAAGTTTGAGACTGACTGAGTGCTTGGTGAGCGGGCGCGATGCTTAGACTTGATGCTCGGCGTCGCCATTATGGTAACACCGCAATTGATGAGATACGGTGTATCGTAGGATGTGCGTGGAGATGTCGTCGCTTCTGTACTTCGCGCGACAAACGAGTCGTCGCCCAAAGCTTGAATGAGTGGCCATGGTTGAATGATGACTCGCTCAAGGGTTTCTGTATCCCACGGCGCAGATGATGATGTGAGTGTTGGTGAAGGCGGCTCAAGAAGCGTGTTATCCCCAAGGTAAACCTCTACCAAAGCATTAGCATAAGATGAACAACAGCCGCATGACGTCGCAAACCTTGAGAGCGCTCCATAATCTGCCTATTTTTCCTTGCGTTGAGATCAAAGACCCTCGACATATTAATCGTCGTCTGCTCACTCCCCCCGAAAAAGTCGAAGCCTCATCTGCCTCCAACTCATAATTCCCCGCCCCAGCGCTCGCTTTCGAAGACGTCGACGACACCGAATCACTCCCCCTCTCGGCATTCGTCCTCTTATTATAAGAGTTCCCAAACAACGGTGCCTCATTCGACGAGTTCGATCCGCGACTAAAGATCGACCGCGCCTTTGTCGCAGATTTGGCCGTCATCGCTTTATTATCGCGGTGTTCTTTTCGCGACTCCTTGGGAGCTGCCCAACTGACCTCCCACATGTTGAGGCGGTATCGATCAAGGTCTGAGATTCGGAGGGCGAGGTTCGATGCTGGTTTTCGGAGGATGGAGTAGAAGCGGTCGCGGGTGGAGGACTCTGATGATACCGCTACTGCTGCGTCTGGTTCTGTTAATGAGGAGGGCGCCATGGTGCCATGCATGCTGAGCTGAACGACAACAACAAAAAAAGCAATGGCTTGATGAGGGGAGATAAGGATCAGGGGGGGAGGGGGACAGAATCGTATGAGGGTTGCATACGAAATTAAACAAGAGAGATACATACCCAGGGGATTGGGTCAAAAGGTGCGAGAGGGCTTGCAGCTGGCGAATGCAAGGCTGAACTCTGTCTTCTTTGTGGAGAATGTCGAGGCCTTTTCGTTGGGAACGGGATTTGCGAAAAGTCTAATAGCGAGAATGAGGCTTGCGGAATGGGAGATCCGAGCTGGGGAATGCGGTATGTCAAGCGGAAGAGATGTTATTTACGCGAAGGGCGCTATGCGAGATTAAGAGTACGGGCGGGTAGCTTACGATTTACCCGAATCGAAACGGTAATATTCTGTGAAACTGGTAAGTCGGGGAGATGGATATCAGCTTAAGTGTGCTCATGCAGGGGAACAGATCATGTCAATGGGTCTCGATGCGGCCTGGGCGTTGGAGTGGCTTGCGGCTATCGGACGCCTTCTTTTTGTGCACTGGCTGATGGGCATAACTTAGATGCCATTGTTTGCTTTGATAATCAGCATGCCAATGTTTTAGCATCAGACAAAGAAATCGCTCGATACAGTTTGTTTAACGTTTGAGTTCCTTGTTTGATCGTTACTAACAACAAGTCATAATGATGGCTAGGTATAATATCACTCACCTCGTGGTGTTTCGCAATAACCTTGAAACTTTTCAAAGCACGGTTATTGGCTCAAGCGGAAGGGAAGCGCACGTCCAATGGATCAAATACCTCACACCAATGCCGAGAAAGCGGTAGCTCAAAGCATCACCTTCGCATATCGTGGCTTGAAGGTCTAGACCATTTGCGGGGACCATGATCCCCCAGCCCAAACCCAACACAAGCCTAGTCCCGCCTAGAGTCTCGATAAGTCAGCCTGAACTAAAACCACAAGTCCAAACACTCGCAACCTTTTCCGGATCGTTGGATCTTGAGTCTCGTGTGGCTTGGGGAGCAAACAGTGCTGCTCTGGGGTCTGTGGGTAGGACATCAGATCATGCATTAACTATCTCCTTGGGTCGACGGAACCGAGGGGCACATGTACTGATCGCACTGACACTTTTGACGTTATTCATGTCACTGCGCAATCGGCAGATCGAAATGATATATCGGAAACCCCGAAAAAGAAACGAGACTCACACAATTAACTTTCCCTCGGCCAAACTATCGAAAAGTCTCACCCCATCAATCTCCCTCTCGTACCTGACCAATCGTGCAACCACACACCTTTTTACTTTTTTGTACGCGGCCTAAACCACATGGTCGGCGTGGCTTTTAGCGTTCCTCAGCCAGCCTCACCAACAACCAGGGTAACACTTCCCACGAGACCGATTTCGGCGACTCCCGCTAAGACGAAAGTTAATGTGCAGCCTTGATTCTTATTGATCAATACATACTGCTTGGTGGCTTAATGGTGAGACGTAATCATGCAGAGCGAGAAATGTCTAAGCGAAGTTGGCTGCGCTGTTCTTTCTTTATCCCATGTCACCCGTGATTTTTTGACTCATGTGCTGAAAGTTCTTTGATGTGAAGAAAAGAGGTTGTTTGAGCAACAAAGAAATCTAGAAGCAATCATGAAGAACCACGCGGCAGATCTAGCCATAAGGTTCAACAGACGTGTCGCAACCTCCTTCATTGGCCGGTTCTTCAGGCTAGAAGGCAGTAGTGACGTATGTCTCATTCCAGTCGCAAAAGCACTACTTACTTATCTGCTTTTAGAGAACGGTGATCGACGGGACGACATTCTTGAAAGAAGTTCGTGCTGGGGCGACGACCTTTGCTGCTATGACGTATATCATTGCTGTTAATGTAAGTAGTTTGTGAGGGAGAGTGGGTAAACAGTGCTGATGAGGTGCAGGCTTCTATTCTGTCGCAGACGGGGGGGCCTTGTGTTTGTGATGAGACCGATAGGATTGATTGTGATAAGATTGATAGTTATGTGATGTGTAAAGAGGGTGAGTTTGCACTTACTCCACAAGGAAGGAAGACTAATGAGATTGCAGAGGTGAGGCGAGATCTCGTCACGGCGACGTCAGCCATTGCAGGGCTGGCCAGTCTTGTCTTCGGTCTCTTCACCAATCTCCCTATAGCCCTCGCGTAAGTCACCATCTCCAAAGACCTCACCCATCTAACAAGGAACAGACCTGGCATGGGCCTCAACGCCTACTTCGCCTTCCAAGTAGTAGGCTACAACGGGTCTGGCAGTATCCCCTACGGCGTCGCATTAACAGCCGTCTTCACAGAAGGTCTCATCTTTGTCTTCCTAGCACTAACAGGCATGCGACAATGGCTCGTCAAACTCATCCCGTCAACTATAAAATCTGCAACGGGAGCTGGTATTGGTCTGTTTCTCACTGAGATCGGCTTGTCTTATGGTTCGGGTATTGGTGCTATTACTGGTGGTTTTAACGCGACGCCGTTGGCGATAGCTGGATGTCCTGTTGAGAGGATTAATCCGGATACGCAGATGTGCGAGGGCGGGATAATGACTAGTCCAAAGGTGAGTTTGTGACCCGAAGTCGTAAGGAATATGCTGACTTGGCTGAAAGCTTTGGACTGCGATATTTGCTGGTGGGTTACTGACGGCGTATCTAATGGCCTTTCGGGTCAAATACGCTTTCGTCATTGGTATCGCCTTTGTTTCTATCCTCTCATGGCCGTAAGTTATCCTCAATCCCCAGTGATTTGATGTGTTCTGACGAAAAGTAGGCGAGATACTGCTATCACATACTTCCCTCACACGCCAGAAGGAGACTCCCGCTTCGAGCTCTTCCGCAAAGTCGCTGCTGTCAATCCCATGAAGCATACCCTCAACGCTCTTGACTGGAACGTCGGCCAACACGGTACTCAATTCGCCCTCGCTCTCTTCACCTTTCTCTAGTAAGTTCCTCGTCCACTCTGATTTTCCCTCCACTGACCAATCAGTGTCGATATCATCGATGCAACAGCAACTATGTTTTCGATGGTCCGCTTCTGCGGCGTCGTGGATGATCGAGATGGAGATTTTCCTCGTTCAACACTCGCATACTGCTGTGATGCAATCAGCATTTCGATCAGTGCGCTCTTTGGTTGTTCACCTGTCACGGCGTTCATTGAGAGCGGCGCTGGTATTGCTGAGGGCGGACGCACGGGTCTTACTGCTATGACTACTGGGTTCTTGTTTCTTTTGTCAATTGTATTTGGGCCGATCTTCTCTTCTGTGCCGCCGTGGGCAACTGGACCTGCTCTTATTCTGGTAAGTTGTGAAACAGACGTATACTTGGGCTTGACTGACGATTCTCAGGTTGGATGTATGATGGCTCGTCAGATCACTGAGATCAACTGGCGCTACATCGGCGACACCCTCCCCTCATTCGTTGTCCTCGCCTTTGTCCCATTTTCATACAGCGTAGCCTACGGCATCATCGCGTAAGTTCGCATCTCCCCGCAACCATCCCATGCTAACATCCGGTTAGCGGCATGTTTCTTTACACGGCTCTAAATCTCATGATATCTCTCACGGTCCGCCTTTCAGGCGGTAGACTGGAGCCAGATAACTACGACATGAAAGAGTACTGGACCTGGAAAGCCCCAGGAAGAAAACCATGGTTTGTGCGAGCTTTCAGAAATGTTACTTACTCAGCAAAGGATACGCATGAGTTGAGTCCTCAAACCTTTGATTCCCATGGTGGCTTGGACTGCGAAATGATGAGGGTTGCGTCGTCGGATGAGAGGAAGGACAATGCGCATGTGTCGGTCTCTGTACCTTTGCCCGCGCTTTCTAGGTTCTCTCGTTGAGATATTTACGGCCTCTGGGCTACCTTGATGTCTTTCATGCAGGCGGCTAGGGCATATTGATTACTTCTTGTACATACTTCTTAGTTCACTTGGACTTTACGCATTACTGCACCGAATATTTATCGATCATTGTTACCAACTAAAAATGTCTTTATTGAACAAGTAGACGAATTATGGCTGCTCTCTCGTGCGTTCGGATCCCGCCACAAAAGCAAAGGAATCGGGACCCTCAATTGGGCTTCCTGCAAGACTTGGGCTTCCATCCCTCTGGCTTCAAGATCTGTCCAGCCGGATCGAATCCCGGCGCAACTATTGACATTAGTTCATCTATCAACCCCTTCAATATCATCACGACTTACCAGTTGTCCCAACAAGAGTCCAGTCACCCAGACTTCGGGCACTCTGCCACTCCTCCGCCTTGACAATAACCTGCGGTCTTTGTCCACCGAGGAGATCATTTCCCATGACATGATCCTTCGTACAAGACCCATCGTTCTTTGATATAGAAAGAACGAGCGGTGCACCGGCGTAATAGTGCCACACTTCTGCGGCATCGAGTTTATGCCACAGAGATTGTCCCACGGAACCTTCGAGCAGATAGTAAATAGCTGTGCTGACGGATCGATTGGTCCCTGGGATGGTCGTCGGGTCTACGAAAGTTTGGACGAAGTAACCTTTTTCGGTGTTGGGTTCGAGTTTCAGAATGTCAATGACTTGTTCTGCTGAACAGTCTGTGATGGGTTTATGCTTGGTGCGGCGGTCGAGAGACTCAGGGATATGGAGGGCAAGGCTGAGGGGGAGCCATGATAGAGCTAAAGCGAAACGCATGATGAATTCAGTTGAAGACCTGAAGAGTGAGAGTATGCGGTCGAGTCAATGTTCCAGCCATTTCAGACGGCGATCCTCCATCCTTTTGTACCTTCTCTCAGCCATGCTTACTCCCGGCAGTTTCGGATCGACAATGATGCGGGGAGGCTGGAGATGTCAGATTCACCGCTTGCAAACAGTAAAGCGTGAATTACATCTCACTCATGACGTACACTCTTGCACATCCTTATTTCACGATTGAATCAGAGCAAAATCCTTCTGTTATACGCTCACTGACACGGCTGACACTGCCAATAGCATGTCACTGAGCGTATAGAGCGGGTACCGCCGCGTGCCGGGGTCTGGACCCTTAAATGTCTCAATCGGGAAGCCCCGATATTGGAGGAGTTATCAGATAAGAAAGGCTACTTTAACCACGAGGATTCCTCTCAACTCAGACAAACTGTAATTGTCTTGTTATACTCAAAAATGGCGGCCAAAACACCTCAAGACATTCTTGCTGCACTTCTCCAAACGGTCGAGGGCGACATTGTTCCCTTGACGAGTGATGGCGTCCGCTCAGGCAGCAAAGTCTTCGGCGCAGCAATTCTCTCATCTCAAGACCTTAAACCTTTAACCGTCTCAACGAACAACGAGCGCGCCTCACCTCTTCTTCACGGCGAAATAAACTGCATACAAACATTCTACACGCAAACATATCCCGATTCCAGATCTCGACCGAATCCCCGCGAAGACTGTGTCTTTTTCGCAACACACGAACCTTGCAGTCTGTGTTTGAGTGGAATAACATGGTCTGGCTTCAAAGAGCTGTATTATCTGTTTACATATGAGGATAGCCGTGATCAGTTCGCTATTCCGTATGATATTGAGATTTTGGAAGAGGTTTTTCGGGTGAGGGCTGAGGGGGAGAGTGACGAGGCTGTTGGGAGGAGGGCTTTGTATAATAAGCGAAATAAGTTCTTTACGGCCAAGAGTGTGAAGGATCTTGTTGAAGAGATTGAGGATGGGGATGAGAGGAAAAGGTGGAGTGATGAGGTTGATAGGGTGAAGGCTTTGTATTCGGCGTTGAGTGATGAGTATCAGAAGAATAAGCAGAGCGGTATAGAGACTTCGAGTACTTGGAAGTAATGACGAGGCTTTATGTAAATGGGATGAAACTTGGATTGGATGCACTGGGCTGGGTTGTTGAGATACCCAACACAAAATGGCTGGAGTTACAGTATTATACAACCGAGGGCTAGGTCCGGCCTATTTGAAGGGTCATATAGTCACAAATTTATACATTTAAATTGAGATCGTTTGTAATGAAAGACACCAGTTGATGCTATCAAGTAAGAAAGACAACTCGCTCATATGCATCTCAATGCGATCTTAGCTGAATCTCAAGCCTCACGCACTAAAAATAACTATTGACGCCCCCTCCAGATTGCGAAAAGATAATGGATCCGAATGATGTCCGATTTTCTCATCGGAAAAACAATCCCATACAAATCTCAAAACACGGATCAATTCCCCCCAAGAATTGATGCTTGAACAAAAGCCCGATCGAAAAATCGGAGCCCGAGATCTGGATCGGGCCGCTAGCATCTTAGCGTCGGCCTAAAAGCCTGGAAGGAGGGTTATTTCCCGTTAACACCCTTACATCATTTGTTTATCACGTACGGAGTACAATCCGACATTTCATGCTGCGTTATCACGAGAAGCGCTTTGCCGTAGGCTAGCCATATTAGATGATTCTCTTGTAACAGAAACTGAATGTAACATATGCATAATAGCAGTACAGACTGTAAAAGAGCTGATAATGGGAGGGTTATCACGACGTGTAGGGATATCGGGAGAAAGCTAACTTGACTACCGTAGGTTTCATGAAGATCATCTCGGCTAGTCTCAACGTCATGGCTTAATGTTGCCTTGGCAAACCCACAAAATAATACCGCAGTGAATACCACAAACTCTGCTTCGTCAACATTCGTTTGTTGACGATGGAGTCTGACATCGCACATGATCTCGACAAGTTGAACATTCGCGATATCCTCAACGCAGACTCACGACCAACGTTTATTATCGATCTTGATCCTGATGATGAGACACCACTACGCTCAAAGGCTATCCAGCCTGTGTTTTGCAACAGTGCACTCGCCACGCATGAAAGACTCCTAGATGCTGTGCGCGGTGAGCAGAGCGAGAGTGAGTATGGAGAGTTCAAGACTTGGGCTACAGGAATTACAAAGCAGGATGACTCAAAGGATGTGTTTCCGTTGTTCTTTCTGTACAAGGGTTTGCTTTGGACGGGGTCGACGGTTGGCAAGAGATGGAGGTTGATTAGTGGGAATCGACTTTGGCAGCATCCTGATACGCCGGCGAGTTTGTCGTCGAGTGCGCTTTCAAGAGCGAGTACGCCGAGTCTCAAGGAGCAGGATACCCCCAAGGGTGAGGTTGCGAAAACGCCGAAGCAGGAGCCTGAGCCGAAGGACGAGACCGTCGATGATACGACGCTTGAGATGACCCCGACGGAAGCAACACTAATAGCATCGACACCGCGAAAATTCCCCTTCCGATCTTGGTGGAGAGGCAGTACCTCCAAGGGAAGTTCAGATCGCAACACGGGCAGTTCAAGCAGCGGCTCCATCATCCTAGGCAAGCCCGAAAAAGCCGTCGCAGACTGGACAGTCACGAACCCCAAAGGTCTCCTATCACCATACATCCGCCTCCTCCGCGCCATAGACTGGTCCTCCACACCCCTAGGTCCCATGTCAACATGGTCCCCCGAACTCCGCCAAGTAGCGAATCTCGTAATCAACAACCCTCACCCCGCGAATATCTTCTGGGGCAGCGACATGACGATGCTCTACAACGAAGCGTACGCCGTTACATTCGCCGGGAACAAGCACCCATCTATGCTCGGCACAGGAGCGTCGGGGCCGTGGTCTGAAGCTTGGGATGTTCTTGGACCGGCGCTACAAGAGGTTGTGAGGACAGGCGTGAGCTTTCGAAGCGATAACAATGATCTGGCGTTGTTTAGGAGGGGGTTCTTGGAGGAGACGCATATTTGCTGGTCGCTTACGCCGCTGTATGGTGGGACGGAGAGGATCGTGGGATTTTACAATGCGCCGTTTGAGACGACGGATTTGGTGTTGAGTCAGCGACGCATGGGAACGATCAACAAGGTGAGTGAATCGTTGAGGAAAGCGACGAGTATCAAGAGTTTCTGGAAGTCTGTTCTCGATGGTCTTGAGGATAATCATCGAGATGTCCCGTTTGCACTTCTATACTCTGTCGGCGAGGCTGAAGAAGCAGATCATCAGTCTAGTTCGTCGGGGAGTACGATATCAAGCAAGTCTTGTTATTTGGAGGGAACGATTGGAATACCGCTTGGACATGATGCTGCTCCGGAGCAGATTGATCTCAAGAGGAGTTATCGGGGATTTGTGCCTTCGTTTCGAGAGGCGATGCGGACGAGGGAGCCTACGCTTGTGAGGATACGAGATGGAACATTGCCTGAGGACCTACTGCATGGGATTCAGTGGAGAGGATTTGGAGAGGCTGGGACGGAGGCGATTATCTTTCCGGTGAGACCTACGAATGGTGAGACGGTGCTGGCGTTTCTCGTGCTGGGTGTCAATCCGAGGAGGCCGTATGATGAGGGATATATTTCCTTTGCAACGCTGCTGAACAACCAACTCGCTACTTCACTAGCCTCTACCATTCTTTTCGAAGACGAGACTCGACGAGGTCGCGATGCCGCAGAAGCAGCAGCGCTTGAGAAAGAGGAACTCACCCAACAATTGGACCTTCAAGCGAGTCGTCTTCGAAGAATGACGGAGTTATCCCCATTAGGAATGTTTCTTACCAGCCCAGAGGGTATTCTCCGCGAAGCAAATGATCGCTTCTACGAAATGACAGGCCATAGTCGCGATACACAAGGCGATGTATCCTGGGCAGATCTCATGAAAAACTCCGGTAGTGTAATGGAACAAGGATGGCATCGCCTAACGCAGGATATGCTCCCCTGGTCAGGAGAAGTCAAACTCCGAGAAAGTTTCGAAAATCCCGTCAACATCCACGGGGAACCTATCGACTTTTGGGTCCTCGTCACAGCGCATCCTGAAATTACCCCCAGTGGAACTTTGCGGTCTATCATGGGATCCATAACGGATATATCTCATCTCAAATGGGCTCAAGGATTGCAGAATCGGAGATTGCAAGAGGCAGAGGAAACGAGACGTCAGCAGAATGAATTCATCGACATAACATCCCACGAGATGCGAAATCCTCTGAGTGCAATTCTCCAATGCGCTGATGACATCACCTCTGCGATGCAAGCATGCCGCACCAACGGGATCGCAGCGTCACAGGAAGCTATTGAATCATGTCTTGATGCATCGCAGACAATAGCGCTTTGTGTTCAGCATCAAAGATCAATCGTGGACGATATTCTCACCGTTTCAAAACTTGATTCTAATCTTTTGCTCATCACGCCGGTGGTGTGTCAGCCACAAGCTATCGTTGAGAGAGTAGTCAAGATGTTTGAGTCAGAGATGCTAGCGAAGGATATCACGCTTGAGATCGACATCAGTCCTGAGTTTGAGACGTTAGCTGTTGATTGGGTTGCCATGGATCCAAGCCGTGTTCTGCAGATCCTTATCAATCTCATGACCAACGCTATCAAATTCACGGCCTCTTCTGTAAAGCGGCTGATTAAAGTCGCCGTTGGAGTGTCGAAGAATCCACCCGAGATTCACAACATTCCTGGCTTTGCGTTTGCGCCTACGAGGGGTGAGATCGGTAGTGTCGTTGGCTCCGATGAATGGGGTTCTGGAGAGGGTCTGTACGTGAGGTATAGAGTGCAGGATACAGGCTGTGGATTGACCGACGATGAGAAAACGCGGCTGTTTCAACGATTCAAGCAGGCTAGTCCACGAACACACTACAAATACGGTGGCAGTGGTCTTGGACTGTTTATATCGAAACGACTGGCAGAGCTACATGGCGGTCGAATCGGCGTTGCCTCTACAGCCGGCAAAGGAAGTGACTTTGGTTTCTACATTCAAGCTCGGCGATGTCTACCACCCAGCGAACAAACCTCCCCCCAGCCAATCCTCTCCGAAACACCATCCACTACAAACCCTACCAACAAAACAGTCCACCTATTATCCCCCAACCCCTCCGCCCGAACCCGCCGTGAAAGCATCCTCGCCGCCGTCTTCACCCCCTCCTCCCTAACAATCCACATAGTCGAAGACAACCTCATCAACCAAAAAGTGCTAGTTAACCAACTCCGCAAAGCAGGCTGTACCGTAAGCGCCACAAACGATGGTCTCGAAGCGCTAGAGTTTCTCAAAAAGACGCATTTCTTTAAAGCGGGGGGATCGGATTTATCAGTTGTGCTTATGGACTTGGAGATGCCGAACATGGATGGGTATCAGTGTGTAAGAGAGATAAGAAGGTTGGAGAGTGAGGGGTTGATCAAGAAGCATGTTCCTGTTATTGCGGTTACGGCGAATGTGAGGGATGAGCAGATTCGGATGGCGTTGGATTGTGGGATGGATGATCTTGTTTCGAAGCCTTTTAGGATTCCGGAGGTTATGAGTAAGATTGAGGGGTTGTTGAAGAAGTGTAATGGGTAATTGGCATGGTGACTTTTGGAGCAAGTGGTTACTTCGAGGTTAGATTTTGTTTATGAGCATTTGGCGTTATGTGAGAGCAATTCAATTCAGCTGGCCCATCAGCAGTCAACTTCACAGTCCGGGTATGGCAGAACGTGATAGGCGAATGCATGAACCGTTTCGGACGAATGGAAACCGCGCGTTACGGAGACTGAGGCGTGATGGGGTGATCCCTGAATACCCTCATACGGTTGGGCCTCAAGATCGGCGCTGCAGTCCTGCAGGTCGCCCACGTCCCTGATCACGCAACCTCTTATCTACACAATCAAACAAGCACAAAGTGGATGGAATATGTGATGCCATTGAAATGTACAATCTGCTACGCTCAAAACACGCTATGCTAATGCCTAATAAACACTCCGTCTATCCACACTCCTCCTATCAACACTCATCGCCCTCGCACTCCTCCCCGCATCAACAACACTTCTTCCACTCACCACACTCCTCCCCGACGAACTCCTCCTATCCGACCCAACACTCTTGGCCGGCATGATCCTCTTGTTCATATCAACAGGTCTAACCTTGTCAAGATCAAGCGACCTAACCTCAAAGTCCGGCTCCCTCTCCATCTCCGAGACAGTATGTTCCCGTCCAATGTGATTGACGAGCGTATCAGCGCTGGGACATAAAACATCGCCGTCGCGGAAGCGGGAGCACAGAACACAGGCGAATTCTCCTTCTGGGGTGTGACACTTTATGACGAAGCGTGGACTGATGTGGAATTCGAGCTCCTCGTCGATCTCGCGCTTGTAGCCTCCTTGTTCTGTGATAACGCGCGTGGCTGTTTTTCCAATTGCCCATGCGTCGTCTGACTCAACGTCTAAGAAGACATCGCATGCTGGACAGCGACAATCACCCCTCGGTTCAAATGTCGATGCGAGGGGTCGTTCGGGTATGTATTGTAGATCGAGAGCGTAGCGACAATAAAGAGGATCGTCCTTAATAACAGTCGATGCCCGCTTCGGCGGCGGTAACGCTTTCGGCAGCGCAGGTTCCTCCAAATCCATAAGTCTCTCCCTCTGCTGTCTCAACGCCCCCAGCGAACCCTCCCTCGCCGCATCACTAGCCGCTATCAACCTCGCCATATCAGCCCTGTCAAGCTGCCGTCCATTATACACCGCATCCTGAAGAACATTGATGACAGTCTGCTGCAGCGCAATGACCTGCGCCTGTAATTTATTCTCCGTGATGACATCTCCGATCGCAAAGCGCTGTCCGTAGCGTTGGTATCCGTCTTCGAATTCGCGGTTGATGAGGGCGCCGGAGCGCTGGAAGGAGGCTTCGACTTCATCGCGGGCGCGGGAGTTTTGCTCGACTTGGGCTTTGAGCTTCTTGATCTCCTCGTCTTGGGTCGTGTCGCGCTTGGCTTGCTTGCGTTTTTCCTTGACGCGGTCCCAGAGACCCATTGAGGAAGTGAATGTTCCGACGAGGGTGCTGCATAGTGTAGCTATGATGAATGTTTTCTACAGACCCATCAATAAAGTGCTACTAAAGAAACAAAGAGTGGATAATTACCTTGAGGTTTTTCTCCTCAATCATATTTGCGTAGTTCATCTTGCCAATGTTGTTTTGGGTACGTTCTTTGTCTCAGAAGATATTCCTTTTTTACCAGCGCATAAAGATCAGTGCGTGAGTTTGATGCCCAACGACCCGAGACATTTAACAAAAAGCAAAGGCCGCAGATCATGCACGTATATATGTCTCATCCTCCGATCTAGGGTCTTGAGGGTCGCACAATGATGGCATTTCCATCCCAAAGGGTTGCACACCGCTTATAATACGTGGCCATGGGCGTTAAGCTATCCCGCGTTTTCTCTGTCATAATACATATTTCCCGCAGCCTGTGACGTCAGTTGCATCGAGATGTGCCAAGTTTTGCGAATCGTGATTTCATTGGCGGATCTAAAATAATGACGATCTTGTTCCCGACGGGTTTTGCACTTTATCCACCCTCGCTCGCTTTGTCTCGTTTTGTCTTTGACAGTTTAATTTTAGTGTCTTTGTTGAAGAGCCAAGATTACTTTAATATTAATCTGGAAATGTTAAACGTGAGTGTGCACTTGTTTGCTTCTGTGGGAGTTGGTGGCACGGAACTGACGTTACTCCGATGGACATGGCTCGGCGATTCGGAAATCCAACATGATCATGTCTGCTGACTTTTTTGTGCAAGGTACATGGTACTAAATCGCTATCATAAAATAATGCCCAAGGAAATGATTCGCTGTTCGGTATGCAATGCTCTTCCACTCATCCACCGACAGCCTCATCGATCTGCCTTACTAACAATCTCCATCTCATGCTCCGTCCCCGTCACAGCCGTCCATCCACTACTGACTGTGACAGTCGTCAGTCCCCCAACGTCACTCAACGTCGGCATATCCTCTTCATCCGGTATCGGCGCCAATGACCTCTCGATGAAGATAGGCTTATTTGCTGACTGCCCTTCTTTCTGCTTCCTCATCTTGTAAACCACCATCCGAACAAGCTGGCGTGTTGAGGGTACGCAGGCAACTATAGCACCCATGTATGTCTCGATGCACGCCCAAAGAACCACTTGCTGTTGGCCCGTTTCTATAGGAGCTGGTGAATATGTGATAAGAGATATACCTTGACAAGATGGACTTACGCGCTTCTTCAGGGTCAGCGAGTAGCTGTGACTGGAATATCGTACGGACCAAGCTGACCACCGTAAGACTAATTCGTTAGATCCTATACACATGGCCAGGATGGCGCCGTAAACTCACAATATACCGAGGCCAAACATAGCCATCACGTTGATCCTCTTATTGATCTTCAGCCCGATGTTATACAGCTGGGTCATTGGCAGGATAAGCATCCAAATGTCAAGAGCCAGGTTGACGACGCAATGTGCCATGACAATCTTGAGGCTGTTTGAGAACTTGTCCATGTTGGAAACCGTGTCTTCTGTATCTGTAAGCAGATATGTCACAGCACGCCCCAGTGTCAAACCGAGAATAAGCAAGGCGATAGTAGACAAGGCGTTGAAGGCATGTGTAATCCAAACAAGGATTCTGAAATTGGTGTCTTGAAAGACCCGTAGGTAAAAGAAAAGAATCGACGTCTTGGCCGCTGCAAGACCGCAGATGTATAGATGGTGAAAGATAAAGATCTCCTAATCGACATCGTCAGCAATAATCTCGATGTGAGCTTGCTCAAGTACCTTGAGGGCATGAGAGAGGTCATTCTGGGTATACAATGGCGTAGCGAGTCCAACGCCATGTTGTATTGCTGTAAATAATTAGCTGGATGACATACAGCATAAAAGGGCCATACCGAGGAGCGTGAATACCGTGAATGGAATAAGAATGAACTGTACATCATCAGCATAGACACCACAAGCGAGACTCGGAATCAGCATACAAAAGTGACCACTGCCCAGGTATCATCAGAGCCCCAAGTATTCTTGGTGACGATCTTAGACGCTACCCTCAGCATGACAAAGAAAAATGATAGCGTGGCGAAGACAACAATTACAGCTCGATACTCTTGCCGATTGTCCTGCATTGGCATCTCACATAGCTCTTTTCCCATGTGAATAAAGCCTACGATGTTAACGACCAAACACATCAACGATCCATCAAGCATACCTTGTAACTCTTGCGCAGTGCATACTCCAGCGACACAATTCAACACATCGGTCTGAAAAGCTGGGTTATCGCACATAGTTCTGATATTCGCTTTCGATTCGCCTGACGAGTCCATCGTCTTGAGAATACATGGTATCTACACCCGTCAGTGTCACGAGAATAAACACACCTGTTCAGTATACTTACTGCGCATGACGGTACATCCGACAGCGAAAAGGCCGTCGTCAATACAGGCAAACAGAGAAGAAACCAGACCCTTGAGATGATCATTTTGAGGCTCTGCAGCACAAGAAGACAGGAATAAAACGGAAATATTCCCCGGGGTCCAAGGTGTTTTAACAGAGACCTCGCTAAGATTAGTCCAACTACGTTCCTGGTCTAGCCCCTTGATTCTGGCCCAGATTGATCCCGCCTCAGCGGACAGAAAACACCTGCGCCAGATCTGAGTCAAAGGTCTTTTATTTCCCCCTCTCCCCTCTACCCGAGGAATGATTATGGCGCCCATCATTCCAACAGGAAGTCAAATCACACTGTACCAAACCAAAACGGGCGAGTGATCGCGCAGGTACCCTGCTACGCTATGACGGGAGCTGACAGTGGCGTAACGCCATTTGCAAATCTCGGGGACGGCTCGACGATGTTTCATTAAAAATGTCTTATTCTCTTTGCTTATTACCTTAAAACCAACGAACTCGCATTCTCCTCAGAAGTCTTCAACCGCCCAAACTTGCCATCGCTGTCATCCCAGACCTCCAAGTCGATAAACCCACACTCCTTGCGCTTGTTATCAAAGGCAAAACTGATGTAACACGACGGCCCGCACCACACTGAGCGCTGCGTCTTGAAACGCCAGAAAAGTGATCTATCAGTAAACAACCCCTCGTGTTCGAACCATGTCTCCAGCGCGCGCTTCTTGTCTAGGTGAACACTGAAGTTTTCCGTCTCGCGGTCTTTGCATTTTGCTAGCCAGTCTTTATGTGCTTTCTCGCTGAAATTAAGACGGATTTCCATTTTGAAGGACCGGAGATTTTGACGGATGGCTTTGAGAGTTTGGTATGGAAGCTCGCTCATATTGACCCCATCAGCGCAGTCGTTCTGATCAATGTGAATATCCAGATCTTTCAAGTTCGGAATTTCACTAAAGATCTTGAGCTCTCCATCACGAAACCAGTGATTGTAATCTCGAAAAAGGTGTAGTCGTGAGATATAAGCGAAATTAAACTTGCTCACAGGTGACGTATCGGAAATCGGCAACATCCTGCGCCCTCGCCCAACAGCATAGCGGAGCGGCCAGCAGTAACCTCTTCGAAAAATATTTTCCGAGTACAAGACCGGCGTAGCTTCTTTGTTAATAATCCGACAGGTGAGTAAGACTTTGGGATGAATTTCGAGAGGGCAGTCCCATGGTGCCTTGGGGATGAGACGGAACTTTTTAGAGGTGCAGTAGTGAAGTTCGGCGTGGGCCTTGGAGATGAGGAGGAGGCGGTAAATTTGGAGGCGGATCTCGGGTGGGAGGATGAGGAAGGGAGATGTGCCACTTTCGATGATCTGATGCGATGAGGCTTTGCATTTTCGTGGCGGTATGATTCTCCCGGATTGGGTTGAGGCGGGTGAAGGGTCTTGTTTGGGGGTAGAGTTTGGGTGGAGGAACTCGGTTATCAGCCGCTGTTGATCCATTTTGCCTCACTGAGGCAATAAGATGAGTTCGTGCAAATTGAGGCAAGATAGATACTTGATATAAAGAAACGGTGTGAGCGTGACGGTGAAGAGGTGAGCATCGTCAGCATAACAGGCAGCCTCACCATAGCGGGTCATTGATCTTCCGGGCAAGTCATCGCAGTGCAGGGTAGAGTATCCGGCTGCAACACCAAATCGCTATGTCCATGCGGAGAAGCATTTTAACTGGTAAATGGGTATAAAATCAATTCATGACCAATGAAAAGAATTCTGTTCAAACAAGATGTCTTTACTTCCTCGAATGAAATGCCAAAACTCACTAGTACGAGAGAAGCTATAAACTTAGAGACTTGGTTGCTGCTGTTACTGTTGCTCACTGCTACTGCCTAAGTTGTGGGCTAGAAGTGTTATTTGCAGTTGAGACTTGTGGCCGTGAGCTTATTCCGGCAGAGAGAACCTAGCTCACTGCTACAGTCAGTTATTGACTCACGATCCAGATGGATTTCTGTAAAATGGCTGAATGTCTGGGATACAATGATCCCAGGTACTTTTAGTCTAGACTTCGAGGATTTTGCAAAATTTTGATGATCTTTACTTGAACTCATCATAAGATTTTATCCCTGCGTTCCTGACTTTGAACTGCGCAATGGAGCGACCACCAAAGATTAAAAGCCTAGACGTTCTTGTTAGTAGAAAGACGCTACCCTCGTCATAACTCCAGCCTTCCTCTCCTCATCGCTCAAATTTTCCGGACACGCAATAAAAAACGACTGATCAACCTTCAACTTCGACACCTCAACCCAAAATCTCTCCTCTCCCAATTCCCTCGGAAACTTTTCTCCAAAGAACACTGCTAGAAGTCAGAAACATCCCCTAGCTCATAAATATTGTAAAAGGACTTACGAAACGGAATAGTAAAAACCTTGAACTTCTCAAGATCAAAGACCTGGATCTTCTCCTGCTCAGTCCTCGTCACAGCAAGGCCAATCTTATTCGGCTTAGCCCCAGCTTTCAGCAGCCGTACTAGAATCTCCATGACACTTCGCCAGTGATCTAAATCAGCTGACTTGTGGTATTCTGTCGGAAGATCCCATAGTTTGATACGACTTTGCTGACTCATTAATCCCCAAGCTGCTGTGTCCACGATGCTGAAGTTGTTGCAGTCAAGTAACGTCAAGTCAAGGGACTCTTCTTCCTCTTGGAGTAAATACCGAACGGCTCCGACATTGGCTGTCAGCGCAGCTATATGCAGTGCCGTTCTCCCTCTAAACTCTCCCTCTGCGACTTGAGCGTTGAGATGCTCTGGCTCATACCACTTCTGAACGATCAGTCTCAGCGCTGTGTTGGCCATAGTACTACTGGTCTGGTACTCTGGGAAATACACAACTTGGTGAAGAGCAGTGAAACTGGAGTCAGACATCTTACATACATCCCAGAAGCACGAATCGGGAAGATCTAGTTGTAAGACTTGTTCGAGCTGAAGAATCGCGTTGGAGTAGGATTTACAGCGACGGAGGAGTAAGCCCAGGATGGTCTCTTTTGTTGTACTGACTTGTTGGGTAAGATCACACATCCCTGTGTCGTAAAACCAACGAGCAAGGATGAACTTTCCGCTCATGAGGGCCTTAGTGTAGTGAAGGTAGTAGTCTGCTTTAGGGTCTCTGTGCTTCCTGAATACGTCCAGATACTCAATATTATTCGGCAAACCCCTGAAAGATCCGTAGTAAAGATGCCACTGTTCTGCTGAAAGATCATCAGCTTGTGAGTAACGAAGCAGCACATCGAAAGTGATACAATCTTGTGTCGCCCCTGCAATCAGAATAAACTCCATCCACTTCCGTGGTGTTGGCCTCGGTATCTTTCCAGAACCGAGAAGATAGTCCAGCACGAATGACTGCCCGTGTTGAACAGCCAGACGGTGGACGTCGTCCGTATCAGCGCCGTAGTCCACCAACATATCAAAAGTCTTGGTAAAAGCTTCTTGGTGTTGTTTGCCATGGAAGAGAATTCTTCTACCTATGCCTTGAGCAGCATAAGTTACGCACCAAGCGATAATGGGGTTGTCATGTCCAGACATGTCGTTCGATCCAAACTTTCTCCGGTACATGTCGATGAAATTCTTGATCTTCTCTTTGGCTACATTCCGCAATAAGATCTCAAGCATGTAGTATTGGTGATTCATCGCAGCGAACCAGACGGGAGAGACGTGGGACATGCCACCGAAGGTATCAGAATACGAAATCTCCAGGCCCGGAAGATCAAATGGATCAGCACCACAGGTGGTTAATGCCTGGACGGCCGCTCTGTTATTCGCTGCGACGGCCCATGTTAGTGACGTTCCATCAACATCACCGTACGTCGAATCCAAGCCTCGTCGATATCGATGTCCAGCGTTTGAACGAGCCTCCAGATTTGCACCAGCCTCGATCAGCCGTCGACACACCTCACGAATATCTTCATCGTCGAAAGAGCTAAGAAAATGAAGTGGAGCAGTCCCTTCGTCGCTAGTGACCGAGGGATCAGCACCGCAATCCAAAAGGTGAAAGACAACGTCTCTATGCCCAGCTTTTGAAGCCCATAAAAGAGGAGACTCGTTCCATTCGTTGACGTGGTTGACGTTGACAAAGCCATGCTCGGTCAATTGTTTCAAGAGCTCAAGACGGTTAGATGTTGCACAGAGAAGTACAGTTTGTTCCTGATTAGCGTCCATGCCAATCCGGTGACGGATTCGAGTCTCGCAAAATAGTTCGTCATCCGAGAGTGTCTTTTGATCCCAGTACTGTGGTGGGGTCTCAAGTCCAAAACCAGAGTACCGTGTACGTAGTAGGTCGATTGTTCGGGTATACAACTCTGGGTCTAGAGACTGCAGGCGACGCTTCGCAGTCTCACTGCCGTTGCAAATGCCATCTCGCAGCCAGGCCAGATCTGTTTCCCTCGACCTCGGAAACTCTCTCCCCAGAGAATGGTACAGGTGGCTAACGATCCCACGAGCACCCATGTGCCCTCCTTCTGCAGCTTGAAGAAGCAGTGAGAGTGATTCATCGATTGTGCCTTGACTTTTGGGGTGGAGCTGAACTGTTCGAAGATAGAACATTGCGCACTGCCATGCTGTTTCTGTGCGGCGAGTTTGGTCTTCCTTAGGGTCTTGTGCAACTCGCTTTACCTCTCGCATGACATTACTTATGATCTCGGGTGGCAAGACCCTCAGTGTCCCCATGGAAGAGTCTGCCTGCTCATATTGTTAGAAGCCACCGCACAATCCAATTATCACTTCGCGCACCTCTAGTATTGCTCGTTCTGGGCGAAGGGCTATAGCCTCGTCGGGCTTCGGATCTCTTAGCTTTCGCCTAGTCAAATTAGCAAAGGATGCCTTGGGAATGAGGTCTTACCATCGCATCCAAGTTTCCGCAACATGAGTAGCGGCAACACTCTCAGGTATCTGATCCATTCCAGGGACATCAGCAACCGAACCACCGAGTCTGATACGACTGAAAGACTGATTGAGCCACTCCGTCGACCTTCCTAGACGCAGGACTCTCTTGACATCGTCCTCGGTTGGTTCATCAAGGCCTGCCTAATCAATCTCCCTCCTTTGCTAGGAAGATGAAGGCACTTACCTGGCTGGAGCCATATGTCCTGCTCTTGCGGGTTCATCTTACTAGGTCCATTCTTTTTGAAGTCATCGGAATAGATGCTACGGAACTCTTCCCATATGAGATACTGGTGCATAATGATTCGCAGGTTCTCCAGCAGTGCTTTGATATCTGATCGAGATTTCGGCTGGATCAATGTCATCATGATAACAGATGCCATGTCGTCAACCACTTTGTGGATTGAATACATGCTTCTCGAGGGCTCTGTTTTCTCATTGGGGCCGAGGATATCTTCCAAGCCCATAATGCAATGATGAACCAAAGCTGGAATTCTCAACTCGTCATTTCGTTTCATCTGTTCGAAGAATGCATCTCTCGTCAGGCCGTCATCCTTAACTGCGTCTAGTGATAGGTGCATCATGTCTCCAGCGAGTAGTCGCCATAAAACCAGACCGACAGAGTATATATCCGCTTTGGTAAGCTGGTTGCCGTTTAGATGGTCTCGGCATTCTGGTGCTTGCCAGAACCCTGAGCCAAAAGGCAGTTTCATGGGAGATTTGATGTCTGATCGAAGGAGAGACGATCCAAAGTCGGCGATTTTGGCGACATAGGTGAGTTGGGGATCCTTGAAGATAAGGACGTTTGCTGGCTTTATGTCGCCATGTATGATACCAACGTCGTGCAGGGCCCGAACGCCCGTGGCAATATCCACTGCGAGGCCCAATACCTTGCGATATTCCAGGGCTTTGGGGTTGTCCAAGAACCTTTCCAGGTCAATTTCCGCTGCCTCAAGGACGAATGAAGGCATCAAAACTCCATCTTTGACAGATTTCCAGCATATTCCCAATAACTGCACGATATTGGGATGATTCTTGATAAACTTGTTTCGCAGGATTTGCAACTCCATAGCCATGGAAGACCACATCTTACGACTGCGAGCACTATTCAGATCACCATCCGGCCGCGGAATCTTGACAGCGACAAGCTCTGGGAGAGTTCTTGCATCTGGCAATATGTCATCGTTGCGATTGAGGAAGCGGGCCTCAAGCAAATCCTTGGATCTTGCAAGGCAGACTGAGAAATAGCCGCCTTTGTTGGATCGGACTTGAACGTCGATACTTGCGTCGTCGATGAGAACGCTGAGAAGTGTCAGAGAAAGATCGAGGCGCTGATGCGTAATGAGGAAAATGGACATAAACGATAAGAGATCATGATCTCGTTGTCTGGCTTCGCTCGCCATTGCGCAGACTTGAAGAACGTCACTACGGTACAGCCCGTTTAAAACCGCGGGAATCAAGTGGAGATGAAATCGGGGACGACCATATTGTGAAGACCAGAGCTGAGACGCAGCATGAGGATGACGGTTTCAGCCGCACCTCACTAACTCAGTTAGCTCGTCACACTGCTCACTATTTATTGAGTGATATTGATAGTGGCGGCACTGCCCCTCACGAGGCACACTACATGATAGCCAATGATACCAATCGCCAGCTCAGCTAGTTTCAATCCCCCGGTTTCCTCATTGTCGTAGTGCCGGACATCCGTGTTGGCTTACTTTCATAGCTCTTCCGTTTCTCTTCTTGTCAAAATTTGACAATTGTTGGTATTATCGTCATGTCTGATCAAACTGGTACAGCTGGCACCGCCCTGGGCGCGACCAGTCTCTTCCTTCAGATCTTCCAGGGCTGTGTTGATGGTTTCTCCGTATGGCAAAAAGGCGAAGCGCTAGCCTCCGACGCGCTTATTTTCAAAGCTCGTCTCGAGATGCAAGCTGCTCGATTCAAGGCCTGGGGTCTAGACTGGGGATTTGACCGGGGACCTGACGCGGCTAGTTGGAGAGACAATCGCTTCATCGAGAACGGAGACCTCGCTGTGAAATATGTTGTCATCATCTACGGTTTCTTGGACTCACTTGGTGAACTATCCCAAGAGTTCCCGGTGTTGGCGTCTGCGGAGAATGTCCCTGTTTCAGCGGCGACTTCGCTCGGGGCTATGCTCCGAATGGCGTTTAAGGACTCTCAGGAGCGGGAAGAGTGGGCGAAGAAGCTTGAAGCGATGCGCGATGAGGCCAAAGTGTCGGAGAAACTGCGATGGGCTCTCAAAGAAGGGGAGATCACAAAGACACTCGAGCTTCTTGAGTCTATAATTGATGATCTCTGCAAGTTCTTCAAACCGCCTGAGAATGACCCCGTCGCGTTGCAAGTTGCGAATTCTCTACTCTCATCGCTTAACATCACTAAGCTGAACGCTGTCGCTGCGGGCGCGCCAGATGACTCGATGCTTCAGAGTCTAGCTCTCCTCAAGGTTATGGTTCTGCAACTTCAACTCGGTGCTCGCAATGCAGAGAAGGTCGATGAGAAAGATAGATTGCTCCGTGAAACGGGACAGCTCGATGAGCGAACGAGGCGATCAGTTGGGGTATTTCGGAAGGGGACGGCCTCTACGGATGTTTTGGTGGAGTGGAAACTGATCGATGGCTCTCATATCCCTCCTGGACACACTGCAGCAACGTATCGCGCAATGTCAGGTAATCGCATCAAGAATCTGGCGCGACTTCTCAAATGGAGCTCAAGGCTTGGAGATCTCAGAACATTGGACTGTATTGGAGTCATCACCCGCGATGGGCCGTCCGATGATGAAGTTCGATACGGAATCATCTTCAGCACGCCAGCAAAAGAGTACAAAACACTAAAGACTATCCTCGAGGGGCCACAGGACAATATCTACCTCGATGACTGGTTCAGAGTCGCGAAGAGCGTGACGCGAGCGGTGCTGTGTTTGCACCTGGCAGGCTGGCTGCACAAAGGACTTCGCAGCGAGAACATTCTGTACTTCCAGGATGATGCAGGTGACATCTCTTACGAAGAGCCTTACCTAGCCGGTTTCGAGTACAGTCGAGAGATATCAGCGCCAGGGCAAACAGAGGGCGTGACAGATGATCTAGAAGCGAATCTGTACCGACATGAAGAAGTCCAAGGGGTACCTGAAGAGCCTTCGGGCGGTGATCAAGGGAAACCAGCCAAAACTTCTTTTGCAATGAAGCATGATATTTATAGTATCGGCATCCTACTACTTGAGCTGGGGCTTCAAACCACCATAGTTCAATTGTACGAAGAAGCTATACAGACCGAGAACTACGAGCATTCCGCCTCTGCATTTCGGGAATGGATACTGAGCAAGGCACTCCCGAAGATTGGGCGATCAAGGGGAAAAGAGTATATGAGGGCTACAGAGTTATGTCTGGAGTCGGAGTTTGAGGGGACTTCCCCGGACGAGCTGCAACAGGCATTCTACAAGAGCGTTGTGAGACCGATAAGTTGCTCTTGGGGGAGGTGAGAGAGCAAGATAATTTAGAATCTCAAGACTAAGAGATGAAAAGACTTAGGTAAGTTTAGTATGATATTCTAAAACTTAGTAGACTTTAGACTTGTGGCACCCTAAATTCATAATAGATTTATTGTTGCTGGGTGCTCAAAAATGGAGGTGTAGCGCTTTATCGCCTTTTGCCACATGAGGTCTAGCGCTACTCGCCTAATCCGTGGCGTGCTACCCGTTGTAGCCTAGCGCTGTACTACAAAGAGCAGAGACTTTTTGCCCGTTATCAAAATCCCAGGAAGGTCAACAAAGAAAAATGCAGCGCCTTCGTCTTCCCATCAACATCCTTCAACACCCGCGCCAAAGTCTTGTTCCCCTCACAGCACTCTTCGCACAGCAACATATCACCCCTTCTTCTCCTCATTTCCTGATGGACGGCGGATCAAGACGTCGCGGCGGTCGCGGCGGCAACCGTCGAGGTTTCAGTTCTCGTGGCGGTGGTCGCTCAAACCAGCCTCGCAACCCAAAGATCAAGACCGAGAATGAGGATGTCGAGATGGCTTCACCCTCGCCTGCGCCTGCGCCTGCGCCGCCGCTCACCGAAGAGCCCACCTCGCGTCGTTTCGACAGCTTGTTGGAGAACAACAAGGTCAACCCTCTCATCGTGCGCACCATCACCAACGACATGAAGTTTGAGTTCATGACGCCCGTCCAAGCCGCGACCATGGATGAGCTTCTGCCCCCGAACCGCAGCGACTGTCTCGTCCAGGCGCGCACCGGCACCGGCAAGACCATGGCATTCTTGATCCCTGCCCTGCAGACTATGATTAACCAGAACAGAGCTGCCGGCGATGGCATTTCGCTACTTGTCATCTCACCGACTCGTGAGCTCGCGCTCCAGATCTCCGCCGAGGCAAAGAAGGTTCTTCAAGGACTGCCCAAGTATCGCGTTCAGGTTGCCATTGGTGGAACGAACAAGGATCGCGAGGAGAGAGCCATTCTCGCTGGTTGTGAGATTCTCATCGCTACGCCTGGTCGTCTTCTGGATCATATGTCCAACGAGGATATCGTTTACAGTATGCGTAAGCTCAACACTCTTGTTCTCGACGAGGCCGACCGTCTTCTCGACATGGGCTTTATGAAGGATCTGCGTGACATTGTCGGCCGTCTTCCCGACAAGACCAAGTCCGACCGACAAGGCATGCTCTTCTCCGCCACCATCGCTCCCCACGTTGAGCAAGTCGCTGGTCTCGTCCTCTCGCCTGGCTACAAGTTTATTTCGACCATTCCCGCCGGTGAAGCCAACACCCACGAGCGCGTTCCCCAGTTCCTCGTCCAGGTCCCTACCTTTGGTGACGTTGCGCCCGCCATGGTTGGTTGTATTCGCGAGGAAGCGACACGCGGCCAAGCTTTCAAGGCAATCCTTTTTGCACCTACCGCTGCCATTGCTGATTTCTACGGACGTCTTTTGGAAGATCTTCCCGGCCTTCCCCCCGTTTCAATCCTGCACAGCCGCATGAGCCAGAACAAGCGCACAAAAATCACCAACGACTACCGAACTGCTCGCAACGCTATTCTCGTCGCTACCGACGTCGTCGCTCGTGGAATGGACTTCCCCGGCGTCACCACCGTCATCCAAGTCGGTATGCCCGCCGACAAGCAGAGCTACATCCACCGTCTCGGCCGAACAGCACGAGCCGACGCTGAAGGTCGCGGAATCCTTATAGTTTCCGACGCAGAGGGTTTCTTCCCCAAGTACTCCCTCAAAGAAATCAACCTCCTCCCCCGCGAAGCCGATCTCTCACCGAGCAGCGACGTCATCGAAGTCGCCGAGAAGATGGAGGATGACGAGAAATCCAGAGTTTACCAAGCTTGGCTGGGCTACTACAACAGCCACATGAAGTCTCTCCGCTGGGACAAGGAGGAGCTCGTCCGACAAGCCAACGTTTACGCACGCGAGGGTCTGGGGTCGCCTGACGTGCCTACTATTCAGAAGAGCACGGCTAGCAAGATGGGACTGAGGGGTGTGCGGGGGCTGAACACGGTTGCTGATCGACCTCGTCAGAAACATGGTGCTCCTGGTGGACACGGGGATAATGGACGCGGAAAGCGAGGACGCAACTAGGGTTATGATGACAAAAAATGGCTGGTTAGGCTGGAGTTGGGGATATTACGACATTACCGAAACAAGTGTATTTGCTTAGAAATGAGTGCAGCATAGACTTTTAAGACTGGACATCTGAGATGTCGTAATGATCAAGACTCTGTTCATGGTGTCATACATTGGTGGAATGCCAACGCATCAAGCTCCTAGCCTCTCTCTTTCTGGTGACTCGTCATTTCATACGCGGAAATAACGAGGTCTTATTTGAACACCAATTTTCCATAGGTCTACTTGTTGCGCGCCTCCATGCAGATGAAAAGAAGCACTGAATCAAGTGGCTATTGGAAACATAAGGTCTAGGGACAGCATGTCTGGTTCAGTCGGCCATGCCGCAGCATCCTGGAACACTTGATATTCTAGTGTGAATGGCAACCTCAGCGCAGAGTATCTGTCCCGCCGAGGGACTTGGCGATAACCCCCGTGTCGCTGTATTGAAGTCCTTTTCAGTATCTCCAACATCAAAAGCCAGCGCTTACCGCAGCCCGTGCCGCATGACGGATCGTCACACCAGAGCACACTCTTGGTATTATCGTTGAGGATAGGATGCTCGTGTGTATCGAATGTAAGGCTGGAAAGCCAGCCAAAACTATCCGGGCCAGTGTTCCTGGAAAACATCACAAGCTCGAGAACAATGCAGTCACCCTCGTAGAGCCAAAAGTAATGCGCCAAGCAATAGCGACATTGATAGCTGTTGTTCGGACACCCAACATTTCGACCGTATGGAGCCTCAAGTTTGTGAACGGGCACCCCAGAGGCTGGGAAGCAGTCGCATTTGTCTGATATCATACACGAGACGATAGCGTCGATCTGCGTTGTGGCATGTAGACAGAGCTCTTCAACAAGCCCCTCCTTCAGCTGTTTTAACAGATTCGCCTGCAGTGCTGGCATTCCCGGGAATTGTCGTTGATTGATCTTGACCATTGGGAAAGCCCTGGTGTAGTCAATCGCGTGTATGCCTTCCGAATATGACGTGCGGATGCTTGGCTGATATCTCGTAACGTTTGGAAAATCCTCACCAACTTGAACACTCGCAACGCAGTGCTCAGGATCTCTGCAGCGAACCTGTATTTCTTCGTTATGATTCGGTTGCAACTTTACTGAGACTTTGACATGCTTGCAAAGGTCAAATTGGCCCAGCAACCCCACACAGATGTTGGCTTTTTCGTTTCCCTGCGGGAAAAGGAGTTGCGGATGGTTTTGATTGCATCTAGCACAACGGACAGGCTGCCAAAGTCTCCGTAATCGCCATTCCAGTTCACCTGTATCAAAGAGATTCCTACAGGGTCCGCACAGTGACCTTCGCAGGAAGATCCGCTTAATGAGCCGAATCTGATCACATGTTGATCCAATGATGCGGTGAGTCTCTGTCGCAAAGTGCAGGACTTTCCAATGAAAGTCTTTGAATTCGATATCGTTCGTCAACTCTCGGAGGATGCGACACGTTTGGCGGACCATGTAGAGAGAGCTATGGGGCATCAAGCGCATGGTATGGATCAATAGCTCTTGGGGGAGCTGCAGTAATCTGGACCCTGAACTTTGTTGGTGTCTCAGCTTCAGAGGCTTGATAGGCGTGGGACAATCTGTATCATGTGGCAGTGATGCATCCAAGTGGACCGTTTCTCCATTCTGAGCTTCCAGAAGAGGGACCTCAAGTGTGCCCTGCCTGAGTCCGAGTCGGTCAATAGTGCGTTGAATCCAGGATGAAGAAAACTGTGGATCTAATATGAGTTGAGGCATGAAGGAGTTGCCGAGCGGACTCTAGGACAGTTGAAGTCGGTTGGAGGGAAGAATAAATACCTAGGAGAGTCAAAGGCAGATTGAACATGTTTTATAATACGGTGGGCTACAAGTGTTATTTGCAGTTGAGACTTGTGGCTGGGAGCTTAAATCAGCACAAAACCTAGATAATTCACAGAACAGAAAACGCACCAAAGTTAAAAAAATCTTTTGAGGGGTAATTCACTATCACTTGACGTCATACAAGAGAATTATTCTTATTAATAAAGGCCCTTGAACCTCGAAACCTCCCCTCTACCTGTTCCCAGCACCAGTCTCCCAACTGCGGCTTCACAAAATGGAAGACATTCTGGCTGACACCCACTTGCTGGGTAGAAGTTTCTTTGAGCAATTATATTGTAGAAACAACTCAGTAACGACGTCGGTTTCTCCTCATGCCCGGTACGTTGAACCTGGCTACCATGTGTTACGTGGTCGGTGTGCCGTACAAGGAAACCTTAAGCGTATGGGACCGCGCACATGTCGTCGGAATCGATATTCCTCCTGATTCAAAATTTAGCTCCGAAGAAGGTGTGGAAGTGCTTTTGAATCTTGCCAGGAATGGGTTCCTACACCAACCAACAAGAGTCTACCTGTTCGGTCTGTTCGAGATGGGCAAGCAGAGAGAGTTTTGGGTCTTCGACGGGTCGGGAGTCTACCGATCGGGGTTGTTCGACGATGAACGTAACTTCCAAGATTACTCGATCAGTATGGAAAGATGACTGAGCTTGAGCTTGGCAACAATTCTTTTATCAAGCAAGAGTTCGGTGAACCCCAGTATATCTACATTAAGGGCGATGAGTCCCAAATGGCGCCTTACGAGTCCGATCACAATAGGGGATACAAACTTGTCCTCGACAAAAGACCTCTCTCACGCCCTGACGATATTGTCAGTGTAAGGGCGACTTGGTATCGCGCCACAGACAAATTCAACAACAAGTTTGTCATCAGATTTTCCGGAAGGAAACAAAACCAAAATGAGAAAAAGTTCCTGCGTCGAACTAAGGAGCGTAATGTCTGGGGCATCACGCATCCCATCGACTATCGATTTATCGAGGCCAGGAGGCTATCTTGTATAGTCATGTCTCCCTTTGGTCTCCCAATCACCCACTATCGCACTGACTTGGAGGTTCTCGAGTGCATGCGTGACACGATCAGGGCTCACCGATCGTTGTATATAGATGCCAAGACTCTCCATCGGGATATCTGCTTACACCACTTCTTTATCTGTAAACCCAAAGAGAATAGCCCAGACGCTCCCAAAAGAATTCTCATCGCAATCGGTGGACATCGGGGGCTATTTGACGAAAGTCGATTGAAGCCGTGGCAGGGCGGGCTCGAGGAATGGTCAGAAATCGCTGAGAAGAAGACAAAGGATATTTCCAGCAACGACAACTTTGCTATCATCGTTGCCGAGTTTCGCCATGAGTTCAAGGGTCTAGAGTCTGGCTTATGCACTTCGCGATATGCTCTTCTTCCCTGATGGAAACGATTTCTTTACAGGCACGGATATGGACGCCGAGGCCACCGAAAAGCTGTATTGTGGCACGATTGGCGCTTTTGAGAAGGCGGTCGTTAAGAAAAGAGACTGAAGCTGAGGAGTATCACAGATACCTAGATTTCGAGTCTAATTTTACCATTATCGCAGGTCGCGAAAGGATAAGAATTGCCAAAGTTTACCAGGGAAGACCCAAAGCTTAGGACCTTACACCTAAGAATTATAAAGCTTAGGCGAGTTCTCCTAATTTTAGAAGATTCTTTGACGAGTTCACTTTGGCATCCTCTCTTGGAGTGCACTAAGACTCTGTTTGGCAATTCAGGCTGATGCCCTCAATCTTCGATTCTTATCCGAACACGACAGATTACGGGGTAGAACAACGCTCTCTCTCTCCTCCAATCATGAAACCGCCATTAATCCTCATCGTCCCGGGTAATCCAGTTTTGTCATGCTGATCCCTGAACAGAAGTCCCATCAGCGCTGTAGTAGCGTCACGCTAGGGGTATTCCTCCGTCAGAGATCCACCAAAGGGGTGTCTCGTATTCGGATTATGAGAATCCTACAGACTAAAATCTTGGATAAGCGAAATAATCGATCTGCTATTTAGTATCTTGCACTTGCTCAACTGGGTTGGGTTCTTGAAAGATCATCATCACAATGTTGCGAGAAGCTGTGTACAGTATTGCGGGCTTCGTCCTGCTTGCCTACGCGGCAGAATGGATTCTCTCGCTGTTCGACGATCCAAGGGAGCCCAAGAGACTACAATCGAAAGTACCGCTCTTTGGTCATCTATGGGGTATGATGAAGTATAGTTCTGGCTACCATGGAATAACAAGGTATTTCCACCCCTCAACACTTTTGAAGCAAGCTGACTGTGAGAAAGCAAGCAAACAAACGAGGAAATGTACACAGTCGCCATCTTCAACACAAAACTCTACATCGCGAAAACTTCCCGTCTCATCCCTCTGATCCAAAAGACATCCAAGACTCTGTCCTTCCGACCTTTTATGCAAACAGCGGCTAAACTTATGGGTGACGCGAAACCCGAGACGTTCGAGGTCTTTGGTACAGAATGGGTTGATTCGTTTAGTCACGCGCATAAGAATGGCCTTGCTACGGGGCCGTTTCTCGATGAGCAGAATCTTCGAATGGGAGATCGTGCGCTGATCGATATTGAACAACTTCTTCCCACAGAGAAGGATGGTGTTTCAAAGATTAATCTGTTGGAATGGGCGCAGTATGCTGTCGTTCAGGCTAGTGCTTGTGGAATCTTTGGTGTCGAGCATCCTTTTCTTGATCCCAAGGTTGACCAAGCTTTTTGGTAAGCACCCTCTCCAATGACGCCAGTTCAACATCTAACAGGATAGGAAATGGCAATCGTATCTTCCTCTTCACATGGTAAACCTCGACATCACTGGCAAAGGCTACGCTGCCCGCCAGATTGTCTTTGACGCTTTCCGCAAGTATAACAAGAACCTCCCCAGCGATGTATCCTTCATCTACAAAGAACGTCTCCGATCGATGCAAGAAGCTGGTATTGATGAAGACGACATTTGCAAGCAACAAGCTACTTTCGGAACTGCTGCTTTCGCCAACACTGTTCCGATCATGTACTGGACAATCTACGAGCTCTTCTCTCGACCTGATCTTCTTGAAGAGGTGCGAAAGGAAGTTATTGAGCAAGCTGTCAGTGGAGATAAGGAGTCCGGTTTCAAAGTCGACGTCGCGGCTTTGAAGACGAAGTGTCCCTTGGCATTATCAGTGTTCCAGGAGACTCAAAGACTGCGACACGTCCACGCCAACATCCGCAAAGTCACAGAAGACACCCTCCTCGACGGAAAATACCTCCTCAAAGCAGGCCACTACGTCATGATGCCCGGCCAACCCGTGCACACCAACACATCAACATGGGGACCAACGGCTGACCAATTCGATCCGTACCGCTTCACCAAAGACTCATCAGATCGAAAGGCTAGCAGTTTTGTCGCATGGGGTGCACCGCCTCATCTTTGTCCAGCGCGTCAATTCGCCACGACTGAAATTCTCATCGTCATTGCGCTCCTTGCTGTGAGGGGCGATATTACACCTGTGAAGGGGGAGTGGGTGAAGAATCCGGCGTTGAATACGGGGGATATGGCGACTGTTTACACGCCGAAGAAGAGTGTTGAGGTGGAGGTTAGGAAGAGGGAGGAGTGGGATGGGGAGTGGAGTTTGAGGATGGGAGAGAGCAAGACGAGAATATCTCTTGCTTCTGGTTAAAAATGCATTGCTTTCATCTTTACATGGACTAGCTCCTAAACGATAGAAAGACTTGGGTGACTTCAAATAAGCTTATAATACCTTTACTGAGTTTATTTTAATTCTCTAAATTAAGCTCTACTACTAGTATTTTATTGTTCCCTAATAATAAGGTCTTTGCAACATGAATTTCTGCGTGTAACAAAAACACATTCAGCTTTAATTAATTACGCAGAACAAGCAGTATTTTTCGCAGTTACTCACATCTTCATACAAAGTGTGAATCATGTGCAACGTCATGAGTCACCGCGTCAGTGGTAAGCTGACTCTCAACAAGGTCTGCAGACCAATATTCGGATTACCTTGGATCGGCCGCCCGATAATTCCGAGCTGAACATCTCACACGACTTGAAAATCACCAAAGATCTTCAAATACCCACTAAAAAGTCCCGGGAGTCATTCGGGACGCCTTATGAGGCTGAAAATCATGGTCATTGCCTTGATTCTCTGGCGCGGTTGCCTGCCGTGAGAGGGAGAGAAAAGCTCTAGCTGGAAATGAAGCTGATATAATAAAAACGTCTAGGACCGTACTAATTTAGGTTCAGAAATGCCTTGTCCTTTTTATCAAGCAGAATAAAGGTCGCAAGTTTTCTGACTGCCGTTGTTGTGCGTCCAATGAAAATTGCCTCGTCCGTGAGGGATATCCACTTTTAGGGGCTGAGTAATTGATTCATGCAGGTTTGATGAGGGGTCACACACGCAAGACGCAGTGATTAAGAATAAGAGCTGCCTTGGATCACCATAAGCAACGACTATTTCAACCTCCTTCACCTCAATCTCGTTCCTGTACATCTCATCCTTACCTCCAAATAAATAGATCATACGCATCTTATAGACCACTATCTTACCATCCTCAGCTGCCAACCCTGGACCGCCAGGATGACAATCGACCAGGATCCCATCCTCACTAAACTCCGCGATGTATCCCTCTCAGCCGTGGAGAACGGCGTCAGCACACATCACACAGTAGAACAAGAACATCCAGCCACTGCAGGACTCCTCTCAGAGCGAGAAAGCGAAGCTTGGCAAAGAGCAATAGAGAAGGTTGTTCGATGCGTTGTATCGGTCAAGTTCTCGCACCCTTATTCGTTTGATACAGAGACTAGCAAGACGAGTGAAGCAACTGGCTTTGTTGTCGATGCGGAAAAGGGTATCATCCTCACTAATAGACATGTCGTTGGCCCTGGGCCCTTCTCGGGGTACATTGTCTTCAATAACCAGGAGGAAGTCGACACGTACCCCATTTATCGCGATCCAGTACACGACTTTGGCTTTTTGAAGTTTGATCCCAAGGCTGTTAAATATATGACTCTCACCGCGATGGAACTCAGACCCGACCTCGCAAAGGGTGAGTCCCCAGCCCCAAAGGGAGCAAGAAAACTTAGGATCTTGGACGAGGATGTCAAATAAACTTAGGAGAGAGTCTCCTGAGCTTAGGCTAACTTACCTAAGTACTTCCATCGCTTAGGGGCCAAGATCCCAAGTTCTCTTGCCCTTGTACCTAGCCTCTGGGGTATAGCACGCAGCTAACCTGGCACAGTTGGCACCGAGATCAAAGTCATCGGCAACGATAGCGGCGAAAAGCTCGGCATTCTATCCGGTTTCATAAGTCGTCTTGACAGAAATGCTCCTATATACGATGGTTACATGGACTTCAACACATGTTACTTTCAAGCCAACGCCTCAGCGTCAGGAGGCAGTTCCGGAAGTCCTGTTGTCAACGTGGACGGGCACGGTATCGCTCTTCAAGCAGGCGGGCGCACCGATGGATCAACGGATTACTTTCTCCCACTTGATGGACCGCTACGAGCACTGAAACAGATTCAACGCGGTGAGAAGGTGAAAAGAGGCGAGATTCAGACTGTCTTCAAATTAAAGCCCTTTGATGAATGCCGACGGCTGGGGTTGAGTCCTGAGTGGGAGAGTGTTTTGCGCAAATCTTTCCCTGGGGAGGATAACGTCATCGTCGCCATGGACGTCCTGCCTGAAGGTCCTTCAGACGGAAAGCTGAAAGAGGGCGATATCCTCCTCAAAATCAACGGAGATCTCGTCACACAATTCCTCCGTCTGAACGAGATCTTCGATTCCAACATTGGCAAAACCGTCCGTATTCTCGTCCAAAGAGACGGCCAAGACGTCGCAGAGGATATCCTAGTCCAAGACCTCTGTGAGATCACACCAGATCGCTTCGTCACCGTCGGAGCAGCATGTTTCCACGATCTCTCATACCAAATCGCCCAACGATACTTCCTCCCCTGCCGCGGCGTGTACGTCAGTAAATCCGGACCATTTCACCCCACGCACGATAACTACATCATGGTCGATAGCGTCAATCACAAAAAGACGCCTGATCTCGATGCTTTCGTGCAGGTTATGAAGGATATACCCGATAGAGCACGCGTGGCAATCAAGTTCTGGTATGTTTGGGAACCGCAGACTGTTCGAACGGCTGTTGTGCCTATTGATCGGCATTGGTTCCAGCGCATGAAGATGTTTAAAAGGAATGATACCACCGGGGTCTGGGATGTTGAGGTACTTGCTGAGCCGTTACCTGCTATTCGACCGCCGCGACTAAGTGCGTCGTTTGATGCGCTGGAGCATATCGCTCAGCGTGAAATTGCAGAGATTGCGAGGAGTTTCGTCCACGTGCGGTTCTCGTCACCAGTTCTTATTGATGGACAATCCGCGCGCATTAAACTGGGAATGGGTCTTGTTGTAAACGCTGATCGAGGCTATGTCATCGTTTCGAGAACTGTTGTGCCGACGAAGCTCTGCGATATCGAACTAACATTTGCCGATTCGGTGCTTGTGCCTGGAAAGGTCGTATTCTTGCATCCTGCGCATCACTACGCTATCATCCAATACGACCCTAGCCTCGTTGACGCACCGGTCAAAAGCGCCATCTTCAGCACTGAGAGGATCTCACAGGGTGCACCGACGTTTTTCGTGGGGCATAATGACTGCGATGAGATGGTGTATGCTTCAACAGCTGTGACAAAGGTCATTCCCCTCGAGCGAGAACCACCAAATCCACCCCGCGGCCGTCCTGTCAACGTGGATCGTATTGATGTTGAGACTCGAATTGGGAATCACTGCGGAAGTGGCGTCCTTATCCGTGAAGACGGTGTCGTTCAGGCTCTTTGGGTCGTGTACGAGATGGAAGATCTCGACGAGGCGTGTTTCGGCTTAAGCTCACAAGCCATCGCGCCCATCGCTGAGAAGTTAAGCCAAGGCATCGTCCCAACCCTCCGCAGTCTCTCCATCGAGCTCGAGGCCGTTACCATGATTGAAGCGCGGGTCATGGGCGTAGCCGAGGAGTGGATCGAAAAGGTCCAGAGCAAGTCCTCCTCCGACCGACGACTATTCATGGTAAAGCGCGGGCCAAAGCAACTCCCTGGTCAACTCGGCGAAGGCGATGTCCTTCTCACGCTGGACGACAAACTTATCACGCAGCTCCACGATGTGGATGTCATGTACTGGAAAGAAAGCCTCGATGTCGTCGCTGTGCGAAATGGCGAACAGATCAGCTTCAAAGCACAGACTGTTTCCGAAGATGAGTTCGAAACTTCGCGCGTTGTTAATTTCTGCGGATTAACGGCGCAGAAACCACATCGTACCGTGAGACAGAGTATCAAGAAGCTGCCGAGCGAAGTGTACATCACAAGTTGGTTCATAGGATCGCCGGCGAACCTATATAACGTCTACGCAACGACTTTTATCACGCATATCGATAATAAGCCTACACCGGATCTCGAATCACTTGTGGGGATCATCGCCAGCATCCCTGATAAAACTTGTAAGTGAAGATAGCAGACCTCGAGCTTTCTTTGCCTTGATTCACGGGAAAACGTAACTGACAAGAGCGTAGACTTCAAGATCAAGATGATGAACTACACCGGAACTCCCTCCGTCGTGACAATCAAGAAGGATGAGCGATACTGGCCTACTGTTGAGTGGCTTCGCGACGAGACGCATGTTGAAGGATGGAAGAGGGTGACGTATGAGAATGGTGAGGTTATACAGGGCGAGGGTCTTTATGGTATTACACTGTGAGCGAGGTGTTGGTAGACAATGGGTTCATGACTTGTATTATATAATATTACAGTATCTCCATTCATATACCGCTCTGAGAGCGATTCACTACTTATCACGACTTGTGCTTCCAATGAGATGCAAATGAAACGGTGGGTATGCACGGTCGTGATGATGAGCCGTTAATTGAGAACCCCGCTGTAAGCACGAAGTAGGCTGCGGCACCAGAGAAGACAAGAGAGGTTGGAATCACCTCGGGGACCAAGAAAACAGCAAGCTTTAATATGGGGTGTCAAAATAAAGTCAGCAAAAGTTATCCTAAGCTTAGGCTATATGGCTATATTACCTCAGATTTTTTGTCATTTGGGATCAAGATCCTGTATTTTCTTTCCTCCCTTAGAATCACTATGGCATGAATATTTCGCAGAGATTGTCCAATATTTAGGCAGACTTAGCCTGTCTTTAGACCAGACCTTGGCACTCGCAGCTCAAAGTCGGAAGATTTCTGCAGGGTAGCTCCTCTTTCAGCGGGTCTAGCGCGCCGACTGCCTACCAGATCTAGGCACCAGCCCCATCTACAGGGGTTACTCTAGTGCTGAGCAGAAACTTATAAGGCTCTCACTCAACAACTTCAAAAATACTTCAGCTCAACTTAACCATTCTCACCTCATCTCACCTCAATCATCACGCCATGGCTTCCAACGACTCGAGACTTGTCACTGAGATATGGGACAACATCTGTTCCTTCATCACACCACCGACCCTCTCAAACCTTCGCCTCACGTCTCACAGGCTCAATGGTATCGCACGGCCATGGAAATTCAGGAGCTTACGCCTCGAAGCATTCAATCCACCATCTGTTGAGCGATTTATCCAAATCGCCAACACCCCCGAACTACGAGGTTTAGTTCGAGAAATCACTATCGACACGCGCATTGAGTTTGACTTTGAATACCTCTGCAACGAGTCATACATCTTCCCCCTAGCCTTCATGAACGCTCTCCCTCACTTACGATGTTTCACCAACGTGACAGCGCTTCACATTCGCTTTGAAGAGCACTGCGGCCAAGATGACCGGTACTATCAAACGATCGAGGAAACCTTTGAGTTGCGATATCGCGTGCTTGATACTATCCTCCACTGCGCTGCGGGGCTGTGGACGCTGGAGAAGCAAATCAAGATTGATCAGGTTATGGAGGGATATATCTATCTCAATGAGGACGAGGATGAGAGGTTTGACTATAGCGATCAAGATCTTGAGTTTGCCCACGATAAGCCGTTCCCGCTGAAGGAGTTGACGATTACGCATCTTGCGGATTATGATGATCCTAATCTTGCTTCGTCTGAGGCCTGGAAGACGATCATCTCCCTACCAAGTCTCGTCGACCTGAGGCTTTTTGTCACAACAGAAGAGTGCGACGCATCACCTGAGAGCACGATTCACTATATTGAGAAGTACGATTTCTTCGGCAACATCCACAACACATGGCTCTCCCCTAGCATTGCGGATCATTTACGCGTACTGTCGTTATACTTTAAAGATTACTGGGGTTGGTTTCCCATCATGGACTTTCGCAACATTGGCATGGACTCACCGTTCCCTCATCTCAAGATTCTTGCGCTGGGGAATTATGTCTTTACTCATGAGTGGCAGATTGAGTGGTTTGGCAACCTCGGCAAGGAGAACGGCAGTGGAGGTCTTGAGGAGCTGTATCTTGATGATTGTCCCATCCTGTATCATGCGCTTCAACTTCGTATTGAAAATGATGGGTATGCTGACCACACAGCTCATACAGCGCAAGGAGGTACAGGACGAGGATGGAACCCTATCAAGCGCGACTTTCCCATCCGATGGCATCAGATCCTTTCTCAGTGGAAGGATTCGATGAAGGGGCTGAAGACACTCCGAGTTGGTCATGGATGCTGGTGGGAATGTCCCAAAGATACTCGCCAGGCGATTCTACTAGACCCTGATTACAAAGACATCGACCTGCAAGCTATGGATCATCGCCTCACGCGAAACCTGCACCGAGACTTTGCTTGTCCTCCCCCAACGGAAGAGGAATACTGGGATGGGCAGAATACCTTTGTGTCTGAGAAGCATAGATATGGAACGGGGATCAGTAATGAGAGAAAGGTTCGGATGCAGTACATTGAGTACAATTGCGGTCTCGGTCCGTCGCCGTGGTTGGAGAAGAATTCGCGGTATCGTGGTGACGAGAAGGGGTTTGAGCCGGAGAAGGGTACGCTGGAGAAGGATAATGCTGCGTGGGATTTGATCATGGCTGCGACTCGAGCGAGACGTCATGGTCTTAATGTTTAAGTTTTCCGAGTTAAGCGTCATTAGGTCATGTCTGTTCATATGTAGGTGAAGTTCATTAGTGACCCCTTGTGTTCTGGAGATAGATTTTTATATCATTATTTTCTTTGTTCAGAGGACATGCCTGATTTGATATTACCTTTCGCTACCATTCTTGTCAGAACATAGAAACATCTCATTTTTTTTCTTGTGCGAAATGAAAGATATACTTTGTTCACACTCTGCACATTAAACTTAGAAGCGTGAGGTTAGTGATGGCCCTTTAATCGATAGGGTACTTCTCATTCTTCCAAAGAGACTTATACATATAACAACAGTATCCGATAAAATGAATAAGGTATGTCTTTTGAGCAGCTACTATCTCTCTCTTATCATTGCTCTCGTCGCCAATTTTACGCTGTCACCTGACCTCAGACGCGTTCCCTAAGCCTAATCTAACTTTAGGCTCACCTCATAAAGAAACATCGCCTTCAGCTCAGCGCTTCCTCGCCTCATCAACATCAACCCAACGCAAAAGTCTCCTCTCCCAGCAAAGCCCCCCCCCCCCCAACCCCCCGATCGCAGCGAGAAAGCAGACTTGCTTAAACCACGCACTGCCTGGGTTTCAGTCATCACGCACACACTCTGGTGCGCATTGGAGCATCCATCTGGATTGTGCCTTGTGACGGGTCCCTTGAACATGATAGAAGTTAAACAGTGCGCTGTAATGCAGCAAATAAAACAGAACATGTCATACTTCATGAAGATACATTTAGTTTGGCGAAATTTTATGAGGGTCCTCATTACTGTGAGTCATTACATGGTTTTCTCATGTGTAGCGTGAAGTCAGACCGTTAAGAAGGCTAACCTTACATCACAAGACGCAATTGACTGGTGTTCAGCCAATAGACAAAGAAAGTTTGACATGTAACTGGACATCTCCGGTTTCGCAGTTCAAAGTTTGTCGGTCAGGTAAGGGTTAGGAATTAAGGTTCTGCAGCTAAAATGTCACAATATAAAGCTGACCACTGCTGCCACTGTCAGACGTACACTGACACTGCCTGCTCAACTTGTGACAGCCTAATCCTATTGTTCACGTGGCCACCCACTGTTCTCATTACAAGTTGTTACACAATAACAATATTCTGTCAACAAAGTCGCAAAATTTTGAACTTGACTCTTACATGCACAACACCAGAGCCGCTCCGCGCCCGCCCTTTGCGACATCACCATATATATCATCATTAATTTGTCATAGCATCATCATAAGATATGGCTCCTGTTCGCAAAACTTTGAAAGCTCAGCCTAAGGCTGCTGCCTCCGAACCCCCTCGCCCCACCGACATGATCCTCGCCATGAACGACCCCTACATGCAACAGATCATCGACGGCATCAAGACATATGAGTTCCGCAAGTACAACATGGCCGGCATCCAGCGAATCTGGTTCTACCGCACTGCTCCCCACTCCGCCATCACACACATCTGCCCAGTCAACGAAGCCATCACGAGAAACCCCGGTGACCAGCCCCTACCTGAAGATGGGCTTGGAAACAAAGAGTACAACGCCAAAGATCCCGATTACGAGGGCTACGACTACGCATATCGCATCAACGCAGTGTATGAGATCAACGCCGATGGAGGGCAAGGCATCACTTGGACGATGATGCGGGATGAGCACGGAATGAAGATTGCACCACGAGGAAGAGTCAGGGTCCCCGAGTCAATGATGGCGCAGTATAGCTTGGAGGGTCAGAATAAGGTGTTATGAGGGATTGGGTGTGACGAGAAGACCGGCCAATGAGCCATGAATACAATTTGATACAGTGGGAGCACATAATGGGCCATATGATCATTTGTGACTGTAAATTTGTGTGATAAGGTGAAAACACATAATCTGAGAGTCGCGCGACTGGCGCGCAAATGCTGAGAGGCTAGGAGAGACTTGTTTAAGTTAATAATATTCTTAGTATTCTTATTGTAATACAAAGGGAATATTTAAGATGTTGTTACTTCTCCCATCAGTCCAGCACTTCGAAATTTAGGTATTAGCCAATACATTGCTCTGTACTCGATTCACTTATCACACTAATGGAAAAGTCTATCCCTGTCGCGTATGATCTTTCTTCCCACCATGCTCTTGGTGGCGGTTCATATGCCTTCAAAACTCGCTATCCATTATATCTTAAAACACTTTTATCTGACCGAAGTCGTAGGACTGAAGTCAACATTATCATTCAGCCTTATAGCCCAGCCCATATCGGAACCATGTGTAGTCTTGGTCTTGCATTCATCCTTGCCCGACGACTGATCGATGAAGGGTTAGATGTTTCAGTAACTTGTGACCTTTGGGACCGTGCCAAAGGCGAGGAAATGACGATTGACGGTGTCGTTTACCAAAAAAGCCTTCGTGACAAGGGTACATTCCAAAAACACCTCCCAGGCTATGTTCAAATCATAAACGAGCTTGCTAGCCAGTACAGAGTTCATCATCGCATCAGAATGGAAGAGGAGTTTGGGAGTAATCCTGAGATACCTGACGTTCGTTGCGAGATAGTTATCAGGCGAGAACTCTATGGCAAGGTCCTGGCACCGGAACGAGGCTCACTGGCTTTCCGGGCTTCATGTCCTGAATGTGGATTGGTGGAGAAGTATGGTACTCGGAATGTGTATGCAGACGATGGCTCGGCTGTCACAT
Organism: Fusarium verticillioides 7600; assembly: GCF_000149555.1. NCBI lineage: Eukaryota > Fungi > Ascomycota > Sordariomycetes > Hypocreales > Nectriaceae > Fusarium > Fusarium verticillioides. Next base: position 289,483 of record NC_031684.1, read on the forward strand.
TCCAATGTCCTTCGCATGGCCTTTTCACCTGCAATGCCCCCAAACGGAAAGCAACCGATTCCAGTTCAACTGCCAGCTCTTCTATCTTGTCCTTGGACTCTTCTACCAAAAAACACCTTACAACTGGATTGAGATTTGCGGAAGCGATTATGCGGGGTTCTGGCAGGAGCAATTGCTATGGCGATTTCTGTCCAAGCCCATAATCATCGTCTGTACTCCTCTGATTTCTGACTGGTCTGGGTCCAAGGTTTCAAAGTCACTTTACCTTCAAGACACCGCGTACCAATACTTGAAAGACTCTAGGCAGGAATATCTGTTGAATTATGAAGTTTGTTGTCGGGAAAACAAAGATCTTACAATTTTATGGAAGGAGGTCGAGCTGCGGGTTGATGAACCATATCGGCTTTTGAGTGGCTACAGCATTCATTACTTACACCTCTTGTTCGAAGGACAAGCAATTGGCCTTGGAATTATCCACAAATAGGAAAGCAATTACAGGCTGGTCCCAATATTCATGATCTCCGCTGCCCTTTACTCTCACATCACCGAGGCTGGCCGGTTGTAATAATATATGTACCGTGCTGGGGACTTGCAATGACGCTTTTTGGTTCAAGAACTACACGTATCGCTTAAAGGTGACGGCCAAAGTGCCGCAGCTTTCATCCAAACCAAGGTTCGATATTCTAGTACAGCGTCAGAGTAGATGAGAACACGAATACAGCGCTGAACATAGAGATTCCTTTCTGTTCTTACTACCGTTCGTCAGGTCCACTAATAAAATAAAATGCATACCGATGTATGACGGCCTCGTTAGGCGTTGCCAAAATCTCAGATTGGTCGAAGCATATTACTCTTTCCTTTAAACCGTTATGATATCTTCAGGCTGTCAACAGTTGAAACTCCAGACAATGTGTTCAAGTTCCCCTATCAGTAACGTAATTCCCGCGAGGCTGTCCCGCCCTCGTTCCATTCTCAGCGCGCACCTGCACTTACAGACGCGTCTACCCCGCGACAAGAACGTGTTCGTACTACTTCCAGCACTGTAAGTATAGACCTATGACGTCCTCCATGTGTTCTAGGCAATTGTTCTCCAGCTCCGCCAATGCATGCCACTGTATCACTTCCTTTTTTGGGCCTTGGCAAACCCTCACATTGGTCGAAGCACTTACGACTCTCAAGTTAATGGACTTCCCTTCCAGGCATCTCTCTCAAGCAACGACTACATTGGCTACATGGACACCGAGCTGCCAGTGTTAGGTAGTGTTCACTTGTCATGATGTTCAGTTTGGTGTGACACTGCCAGATCAGAGAGAGAATCTCCCGACTAAGACAATCCTTTCGCTCCGAGTCGGGACTTTTGAAACTCTTCTTTCTACAAACTCGACAAGACTTTTGAGCTGAGATATCTTTGTAATATCTCATCTCATTCTTCATCTACTTACATCACAACACTTCTACTTTCATCTCCTTCTCATTTCTGTCAACTCACACCGAAGCACTTCGACTTGCATCAGCAACTCACTTCTATCAACTTACACAAGAGCACTTGCACTTTCATCTCATCTCCCTCTCCATTAAATCACACCATAACACTCCGACTCTTATCATCAACAACACCCATTTATCCTTCGCTATGTTCTCCTTCTTGACCTCCAGTAAGAAGACCGTCGTTCGCAACCGCGAGCTCGGTCCCGGCGGAGTCCACCTCAAGGACTATGGCATCCCCGGCCGCACCAACCTAGTCGAGGCCCTTTCGGACATGGAAGAGGAAGAAGATCGAGTCTCTGATCGCCTTGATGACAACGATGTCTGGGTCGACTTGGATGCCCAGAAGGACACCATCGTGGCCGCCCTTCAACCCAAGTCTAACGTCCAACTCAAGTCTGGTGTCACTGTCAAGGCTACTGTCGGAATGATCAATGAGCTTCAAGCTTGCCTCATTGATGACTACTTCACCGTTGAAGCAATCCAGCGTCGAGCGGTCGGTCTCAAGGACTCGGTCCATAACTGGTTGGAGGGTGTTGACGACTCGGATGTTGCCAACGAGTCCAACGACTCATCTGAGGATGAGCACTCTGTCTCTTCAAAGCAGTCCATTGGCGCGGAGGCCAACGTCTACCAACTCCCCAAGTCTGAGTCCTTCCTCAAGACCAAGTTCAACGGTCCCGTCTACGACAATGAGAAGCGACTGACTTCTTTCAACGACCGCATCCTTTCCTCCGCTGTCTACTGGGGAAAGGTCGACGATGAATCTGACGACGAGATGCCCGCTTTCTTCAAGCCTAGCAACTAAACGTCTTGCATTCTTGGTGCTTGTTTTGATCTGAAGTTGTAGCACGATGCTCCTTCGGAAATGTTTGTTTGTTTAGATGACTGTTTTTGTTCACGGTACAGATATGCATTGGGTCCTGGAGTTTTAGCCTGGTAATGCTCCTTTGAGAATGTTCTCTCGCCAGTACGAAAAGGTGTCAGACTACGAAAGGTGCTATGGGATCTGGTACATGTCTGGGATAGTCTCCTGAGATGGATGTCCATTGGGATAAGTAAACTAGGTCTAGGTACTAGCAGAGGTAGTCTAGCATGAATTGAGTAATAGTATTGAATCCTGATCCCAACATGCAATTGTGACAAACCCCATTTTTTTGCCGATATTACTGTCTTATGCAACATTCTGCATAAAGTTCACACGTACCTCGGATGACACCCGAGGAATCACATTTGACAATGGGTCGTTTCCTCCGTCTATCATGGTCCATGCCCCGTCAACCGTCATATCCAACGGTCGAGCAATGCCGGGGTAAATGATGCGACCGTTTAAACTAAAAATCTCTAGTCCCATTACGTGTCAACATACCCCTTGTCAAAGGATTCAGGGATATTTGTTCTGCAGCAACCAACAGGTGGGGGCGGCCAAAGTCTGTTCTAGGCAGGCAAATAAAATAAAAAAGTATGCATCATGACAGTAGCAGGGGAACCCGAGCTGTTGGCTCTAGCAGTCAACGTGCCTTAGTGTTGTAATGCTACGACGCTGAGATGCATGGCACCCATGATTTTTGCGGGAATTAGTGCATGTCAGTATCTTTTGCTCCGCTTGGCCTGACAGTGGACGAGTAATTATCAGTCGAGGCAATCACTGCAAGCGTTTCAGGGGATCCTGATCTGCATTTGTGTCATCCACTTAGCCGGATCCTTTGGTTACGCTCGGATGGAGCAGCGTAGTATTTTCGTAACCGTTGGCTGCGCCCGAAGTGGGTATACGACCCGTGTCGTTGGTCCAGGGGTGTTCAGCACATGTCATCCAAGGACCGTGACCGCGGGCCATGGTATGGTTGCAGAAACCAGCCTGCCTGCCCGCGCAGTCTCGCTTGCTGAGTCGTACTGCAAGTCAAGTATGGTGGATGCTACTCTGCATGACTCCACGCGGACGTCTCGTCACCAGAAAAGCGCCGGGTCTTATCACATCACCCATGCACATGCCCATGCCGGCACTGCCATCGAATCACACCAGGAGAAGGGTCATCACGTGCCGAGCTAGCAAGCAGGATAACGATATCAGTCAAAGAAAAACAAACACCCTGGATGCAGAGCTGTTGGGTGGTTTATCACATCCTTGCTGGCTTCACTTGTTCCAACCCCTGGCCCGTTGTAGCCGTTATGGAGTCGTCTCGAACCGATGTTGCCGTCGTCAGTTCATGGTCCGTTCACCGCCGCGGCAATCGAAAAAGAACATAAATCCTACGGTGGCGCAATTCTTCGCGGGAAGTTCTGGGTAGATCCGCTATCCAAGCTTCTTCCTCTTCTTCACATACACAATGCCTCACAAAGACTTCCCCATCAGACCTCTAGTCCGTGCTTTTGACCCCGTTGGTCCAGACACTCTTGGACCTCCCGACCTTGACTTTGCTTCACTGTTCAGAGAGACAAACGTCCCTGAAGATGCTCCTCTAACGCTGTATCCTGAACAGCTGAACGTTCCGTGGCATACTTCTCTCCCATGGGTGAGACAGTCCAAGTGGTGGACTCAGGGTGAAGCAGCTGGACGGGACTTGGTGAATCGAATCAGTACCGACAAAGCGTCTGAGAGAGGAGCTCTACCAGTGGAGTTTATGGACGAGCGCCGAAAGGGAAAGATTAACGAGCTCGTCGAAGATGCGGTTTCATGCGCCGTTTACCTCTATCCGTCGGCGTCGCGAACTCGAATAGAACTGTTGACGCAGGCTCTTCTTCTTTTATATTTCCACGATGGTACTTATACATTCCACTCAAAGCTGATCTCGCTGACACCGATCTAGATGTTATGGAACGCGGTGCAACACAAGATGTAAGTTGAACAGATACCATACTCTTACAGGACTAACCTCCTTCTAGGAAACAACAGTTGCTGATGACTTCGTGACTATGAAGCCTAAGAACAAACACATGAAGCGATTCTACGATGAAGTTATGGAATGTGATCCCATTCTTGGCCCTGGCCTCCTCCGAGCCATTGGTCTCTTTGTCAGTGCAGGCCGCAAAAAGTCACCATTCAAGCAAGACACATACGCAACTTTGGCTGAGTACGTGGACTACCGCCGCCACGATATTGCCAAACCGTAAGTTCCCTCCTCCAATTCTATCAGAATACACTAACCACCCTCAGCTTCATGGTTGCCGCTATCCGCTTCGGAACCGGTATTCACCATACTCCCGAGGAAATCGCTCCCTTTGAGGAGCTAGAAGAGCTCTACGTTCTTCACTCTATGCTCATCAACGATCTCTACTCCTACGATAAGGAGATCCACGAGTCGCGCACCATCGGCGCCTCTGTCGTCAACGCAGTACATGTCATTGAAAAGCTCATGTTTGTGCCGCCGCATTTGGCAAAGACTATTACTCGAACTATGAGCTTCGACGTTGAGAAGAAGTATTACGCCGAGTCGGAGAGATTCATGCGTGATCCGGCGCTGAGCGACGACCAGCGTACTTATGTCATTGCACTTTTTGATTGTTTGACTGGGAATCTATTCCATCATGCTACGTTGGGAAGATACACTCCATATGCGGAGTATGTTTTTGATTGCAAGACTTAGAGATGGTTTGGGTTGTTCATAGCTAGCATTGCATTGTCGTTCAATAACAGCGTATACGATTTCTTTTTTCTGACACTTGCCTCGGTCTTGTTTGCGTGATTTTCTTCATTGTCACCTTGGCAAGGATGGATGATTCCAAACCTTCGGGACCTCTCGAAGGTGTCAGAACTAGACGAGATCAGTGTGACATCATGCCCAACCCGAGCAAAAAGCAAACGCATGCAACGTCACATCGCGAGTAAAACCCATCAGGCTCACCGTTTCACCTCCATCCGTAGGTCGAACCAACAAACCAGTCGCATCAACGATCCTGTCAACAAAGTTCATCCGGGGAAGCTTATTCATTCTCCTGAATTCAAACATCCTCAAAGTTTCGCGTACGCATATGCTCCGAGCCGGGAGAAAGTTATCGTTTGATACGACGATCACATCCCGAAAATGGAACTCTTATCAGGATCCCCATGTCGATAGTAGCCCCTGGGCATTGCTGACATATTTCTGGGGTAATCATGTAGGAATACTCCGCAGAATATGTATAGTATACTCGAAATGGATAAGATGCGATACGCCAATCATCGGAGTCCCGTATATCCGTGGGGTGAAAGTGCTTCACCGCCTGTTGATTGTGTTGACGAAGAGGCTGGCTTGGCTCCGATTGAAGAAGCGGGAATAGAGGGCTTGGCTAGTTATAACCGAACGCGAGCTATAGAAGAATTGGGAATGGTGTCCGAAGCGAAGAGCCGCGTGTAATGATATGATGTTCACATTGGAGAGCTAATATAGAATCCTGGTATTGTTACAACTACAAACGATCGCTAAAGGAGCGGTATGATAGCAGAACCAACAGAGAGCAAATACCCAACGCCATGGAAAGTCAAACTCCCGCTATCAACATCCCAGTACTTAAACGAATGACAATATCCCTGCTATACTAGTTCGAGCCGACACTAGTCTTCAGAGACCCATGAAGACGCAAAAGCGGATTCTCGATCCCACTTCCAAGCGCATCGAAACCCCGCGTGTCATCACCGTTAACCTGAGCTCTAATCAAATTCCCCAAACGCTTGCGCAATTCTGGCGTAAGCTTGCCATCAGTCACTGCCAGACCGCCTAGAAAGTCGCTCAGCATGTTCATGAGGGGGTTCAGCGATGCTTTCAGGCTGAGCTTGAGACCGAGCGTTTCGAGGAGGTCGTTGATGATGTCGAGAATTTCTTGGACGAGCTGTTCCACGAGATTGAGGACGTCGGCGCGTTGATCGCTGGTGAGTTTGAGGTTTTTGGTAGTGGAGAGTCTGGTTAGGGCGCCGGAGACAGCGGCGCGGATCTGGATGATTTCTTTGAGGGCGTCGGTGGTGCCTTTGTTGCGAGTCTCTGTTCCGGCCTGAACTCTGAGGAGTGTTCCATCTGATAGTGTTATTACCTATTAAGGAGGTGAACCATAGGACACATACTGATTCTGTCACTGCGCGCAGTGATCTGAGCAACAAGACTATCCAAGGAATCAACAAGATCCTGACCGTTCTTAAAGCCGGTCGACGAAGACTTGAGCAATCTCTTTGAATGAGTTGTCTTGGGCTTCTTGCTAGACTTTGTCTTCTTGGCCGGCGCCTTGTTCGATGTCTTCTTCTTCTTAGGCGTAACTTTAGAGGACCGCTTTACTTTTACATTCGTGGTAGCGGTTTGTCCTGCCTTCTGCTCAGCGCGGAGGGCGTCGAGGTCGACTTTGACACTGGGGAGACCATCATAGGGAATGGTATCGACAAGGTGAGATGATTTCTTGACGAGGGCTGTGTCTGTAGCTGGTGCAGCTAAAGAGCTGCCCAGGAGAGCTACAGCAGCGATGAAGAAGACTTTCATGATGGTGTTTTGAACAGTATGATAGACAGTTTTGTTCGGCTTGGTATGAACATGATGATCTTTCAGAAGGCTACTTGCAGGCATTTATAAAATTCCTCAAAAGCTGGACATACAGAATAAAGTTGGGATTTGCCTCATGCGACAGTTGAAGTTATTGTCATATTGTCGATCTTCTGATCAGTCAACCATCATATCATGAGATGACATAGTTTTTATGCTGAACCAACGATCGACCTAGAGCCGCTGACGCGAATTGCGTTCTTGCAATAATATCTGCTATAAATTTAAGGGTTTACAGTTTGGGGCTGGTATGAAGTTACCGCGAAGAGATACTGTGGCTTGCTGATCATACCCAAAGCCCCGATAATCAAGATTGGGAGGGTCCATCGACAGATCCGGACATTTTTGTCTCGGCAATCAGACGTCAGTTCCTGGTGGCCCTAGTAGATCAGCAAATCATGATTCAGTGATGACCGTCTAAAGCCAGGCACCATCATGGTCCCTTGGACCCTTCATAACTTGAGCTGAGCAAATGACGTCGCTCGAGGCTGGACGGCGTGAACGATTTTGTGTATGATCAGCCGACATGTGTGAAAATATCATGGACCTTGCCTTGGTTCGTTATGTGATGCTCGATAGACTTAGCTTGTCTCATTCCTGTTTTTCTCGTGATCTCCCATTGTGGGTACTTGTAGTTTTCGTGTTACAGGAAGTGACATGAGATGACGTTTTAACAGGGGCGGTTCAGCGATAATGTTGAGAACTCGTTACAACTGACCAAAGAATAAAAGCATCAAAATTCTATGATAAAGCGCCATAATAGAGAAATGTCAAGAGGCATCAAGAGCGACTTAACAAAGTGACTCCATCTGGTCAACTAAGTGCAGGGTAAGCCAGGACCCATCCGAGGTGCCCCACCGATCCCAGCACCACGACGAAAAAAAAAAGACACGTCTCCACAACACCAACGCAAAAAGCAAAAACATCGTGAGGACGTGCACAGATCAAAAGAAGGGGTCTGGCCGGGGATTGAACCCGGGACCTCTCGCAAACAATGCTGTAGGGTTTTCCCTAAGCGAGAATCATACCACTAGACCACCAGACCGGTTAAGTTCTGAAGAACTTGCTGTGGATGCTGACTTCGGGGCCGAGAATGCTAACTATGTGTTTTCGATGCGGCAAGAGAACAAGCCACAAGAGACTCCCGTGTCTCTGTAGAAAGGGATCCTGACCGTAAAAAGCGTGTATGGGTGCACCAAGAGTGGCTAATGTTAAAAAGAACGATTCACTTCGCCAGAAACTAGGTCTTCTGGGAGTGCGATCATCTTTGCACTTGTGAGTCATATCCTGACGGGCTTCCCGATTGCATTAGTTATAATGGGAAGAAAAACTTTGTAGCAGAGCTCGTTGGCCATGCCAGTGGCCTTAGTCTAGACCTGATTCAGCTCTGGTCGGATCTCATTACTGAGTATACTTGTCGCGGATTGACGAGATCTAGCGATTGTTGCCCGCCTTATCCGGCATGGCGAAATGGCTATAGCCGCATCTCGGAAGTTAGGGATACCTGGCTGGTCTTTGGTACAACGATAATTTTTATCGCCAGCTCGCGTGGTACTCATGCACGACAAAAAAGAATCCAAGGCCCCAGTATAGAGCTCCAAGTTAGTCATGGGCGTCAATTGTCGGCATCATGTCTTGGATAAATTTGCCGGAAATACTTACTCCTCAATCGAAGATCATCGATATCTCGACCACTCATGCCAACAATGATCCTACAGGGCCTGTCACTGGTGGTCATATGCTGATTCAAGGTACCATGGCTCGCGTACAAGCTATCGATCGCAAGACAGATCCTGTTATCTGCAGAGAAGTCAGGGCACAAGAGAATTATGTTAGCCCTGTTCATTTTCGCGGATTCGATATCAGCGGCCTGCAGTTTGGCCGGTACTATGCACTACTCATTGGCATATGCACGGATGATCCTAACTAGATAGACGCTTCACTTTCAGAGCAGGACTATCGTTTGGCTATGTATTTGGTTCTTCGGCCTGTAGCTGGACAACTTGGGACCTCTGAGCGATGTGGGTTTGCCAGCGAGTGGTACACTGCAGACGATGAGCCTGGAACACTCACTGGCAGAGGGCCACAAAGCAGGCAAGATGTACCTTGTGAAGAGTATTATGAGCATGATGGAACTTACAGGATCCGTCTAATCTGAATCTAAAGCATGATGCTGTTAATACGCAAAGGCATGATGATGATAATAGTGCAAGAAGAACTATCCAGAGCTATGAGGATAGCTGAACAGCATGTCTCGCCAGCTAACCAACATTCAACTAGCGCAAGGGATGTACGGGTAGAGCTCTCGGGTAAGATATCAGGAGTGGGCATGAGGTACCGTCACGGTACCCTCAATAGTCACTGACAGAAACGGCCCCCATTCTTGAAACATGTGACATCCGTACTATCCCACTAAGCGTTTAAGCATACAAATGTTGAAAGGTGTTAAAGGCCTGAGAGCCAATAGCTAATGATCACTACTGCACGATCTTTAGTCGTCTAGGGATATAAAGAAGAGATGAAATGATGTAGCACGGAGCATTGAATACAGACAGAGGATGAAACAAGCAAATCACCGGGCATAAGAGAGATACGTCCATCGGTATCATAACAAGCACCGAGATCCACATTACCCCGGATTTTATCATCCCACGATCAGATTTAAGATCCAGCCAAGCACATACCAAGCCGGATACCGATCCTTCACTATCAAATCCGTCTTATCTAGACAATTATTACCAGGTCCACCATCACCTACACGTAGATCATGGCAGAAATTACCCATTCCAGCTATCCACGCTCAACCTCACCCAACCACCACAAACATCGCTCCGACAAAAGCAAGCCCTCAATAATAACCCATATCCCTTGTGACAAATTGCACGAATCACAGTATCAGGGCTTCCACTGGCTGGAACTCTGTGTTGCGGGGGTCGACCGAAAAAACTAACCTCAAAGCGGTAATTTTAGTCTGATATTCCTTCTTCACTACTGAATTTGTGGAACGCCTCATGGGCTATACTAAGACTCGAGATCGTGCCGGTCTGGAACACCCTGTTTGCGGGCGCAAAAGAATCTGGGGTATTACGTTTTGAGTTGACACTTGGGCCGTATCGATGATGCGCGTGTAGCTTTCTCGGAAATCTACCTATCAAGTCCTTGGATCGGCATCATACTACTGCTAATAAACAGTACCTAGCACTGCCTCATGTTTAACCGTTGATCTTATGCTTTGAAGGGGGCGTTTCCCCGCAATCTTTAGGTTCGCCGCCAAGCTGGACCTCGTGGCATATACAAGTCGAGCACCTCGCTCTTCACCCTGTAGAGTCGCCATGTTTTAGTGAATAGCTCTCATCAGAAAACATCACAATGACGGAAGTTGCACATAATTCCCAAGGTGAAGGTCATCTTCGGCCTCGCCTATCAAAGATCACGATGGTAGCCATGACCTTTGCCATTCTCAAGTGTGTCTCTCCCAGTCTCTCTGTCCAAATCGCATTCTGATGTGAAGCCTAGTACGTGGATCTGTCTAGCAGGAAGTCTTTCTATCGTTCTTCCCTCCGGAGGATCTGTGGCTTTCTTGTATGGTTTCATCTTCTGTGTCTTGTGTAATTTTGCGCTGGCTGCTAGCTTGGGTGAGTTGGCGGCGATTTGGCCGACTGCAGGTGGGCAGTATCATTTCCAGTGGGCGTTGACTTCTGAGAGGTGGAGGAAGGTTATGGTGAGTTTTAATTTCCGTGGTAATTGGGAGAATATTGACGACAGCAGAGCTTTGCGGTTGGTTACATTAATATCTTTGGATGGCTGACTCTCGTGACGACCGAGGGTTTCTTCGCAGGTTTGTCATTCTACCCAGGTGAGAGTACTAAAATTGACTTTTATAGCACAATTCATCTCGGCAGCCTGTGTGGTAGCATCTAATGGAAACTACGTTGTAGCAGCATGGAAGACGTACCTAATCTTCATGGCCGTCCTCACATTCGGCACTCTCTCCATGACCTTCGGTAACCGAATCCTGGGTGCCTGGAACAATCTCGCCCGTACGCCTTCCAAATCCCCTTCGCTACGAGTTCCAACTGACTTTGTAGTGTACTGGTCTATTCTCAGTGTTTTCGTCGCCAGCGTCGTCCTCCTCTCGACATCCGATAAAACTGACCCCGAATTCGTCTTTGCGACATTTGCGAACGAAACAGGCTGGAACGACGGAATAGCGTGGATCTTGGGTCTTTTGCAGTCAGCGCTGTCACTTATTGGATATGATGCTGTGCTGCATATGACGGAGGAGATGCCGACGCCATCGAGGGATGCTCCCCTGGCGATGGTATACGCTGTTGGTGTCGGAGGAACAACGTAAGTCGACATCTTTACGGGGAGGGTGTATGCTAACGAACGCAGCGGAACAATCTTCATCCTCGTGATGCTGTTCTGCCTAACCGACCTCTCCGGAATCGTCGCGACATCGACCGGCATGCCCATCGTCGAACTGATCCTCCAAGCAACAGGCAGTCGCGCCGGCACGACATTCCTGACGCTCATGTTAGCAATCTGCTTCATCCACGGAACCAACGGCTCGATCACCAGCGCCTCCCGACTCCTATACGCTATGGCTCGTGATAAAGGTACGCTGTATCACGAGTACTTTAGCCACATCCATCCCAGATGGGAAGTACCCATCAGAACTATTGTTCTTACCTGGGTGTTCAACGCGATCTTTGGATTGTTGTATCTCGGACCGACTGTTGCGTTCAATGCGTTCATTTCGAGCTGTACGATCTTGTTGAACATGTCGTATGCTATTCCGGTTGCGACGCTTATCATTCGAGGCCGGGATACCTTGACGAGGTTTCAGAGTGCGGATACACCCTGGAGGTTTGGAAAGGTTCGGGGTTTGATCATCAATTACGTTGCTGTTCTTTACGTCTTCATCACATCAATCGTAAGCCATACCCTCCACCAACACTACCAAGCTAACCTGTGCGTAGTTCTTCTGCTTCCCGCCTGTTTTGCCAGTCGACGCCAGCTTGATGAGTATGTCACCCTCCCCTCCCACTGCTGAGTATACGCTGAGAACAGACTCAGATTACGTCTCGGCTGTCATTGGCATCTTTGCCATTTTCCTAACTGGATACTGGGTCTTTTACGGAAAGAAGACATTCCAAGGCCCGGTAAGTTTCGTATCATGCCTTCTAGGAATATTGCTGATGATTGTGGCAGGATCTCGATGTGATTCTCGGAGAAAGACCGGACCTTGCCGAAGCCACGGATGAGTTGGCGATGGAAGAGAAGAAGGTTGAGAGTCCAACAGAGTGATATGCTATACCACAATGGGCTTTATATAGCTTAAATTTAATGACCTGAATGAACTTTTATGATTAAACTGCTCCCAAATAACCATCCCCTGTAATCGGCATCGAATGCGTCTCGTACCCAGAGCTGTTGGGTTGGGTTAGTGGAAGCGCACTGTCTTTCATTGGCTCACCAAATTCCAGCTCTCCTAGCGGATGTCTCCGCCTGATCTAGCGAATACGCTTATCGCCACTGACTCACAAATACAGTAACACATTGTTATCCGTAGCTTTGCCCTCCTCGGAACTGAACCGGAGCAAATGTCATCTTCTTGGTGACTCAATCTGAATGTGGCGTCTCAAGATCTTATACTGGGGTGACAGTAACCAACTACCGAGCCCTGCCAACACTTGAACCGCTCTCAATACGACGTAAACTCTCGGCTTTGCGGAGTTGCAAATCCGTCTCCAGCAAATCACAATCTAGCTTACCAATTCCGCGGCTCCCGCTAAACCAATCTTATCACCGCGCCCTCCAACTTCTGCGGGGAAGCCCAGTTCACTTTCACTTCACTTCTTATCATCAATCGCTGAGCACGTTTTCTTCTCATACCCAGCCAGCCCCATAAACTTGCTCAAACCCTACATACACAGCATGGAGGAGCCCGAATCAAGTGCCAGGTCCACCGCCAAACGGAAGCTCCCCGTCAGATCGAGATCCGGATGCTTGACCTGCCGCACCAAACACGTAAGTCGATTTTCGGATGCCGGATGAGCGCGACTGATAAGGAATAGCTGAAATGCGACGAAGCAAAACCAGAATGTCAGGTTTGTATATCGCGAGGTGTTCAGTGCGGAGGATATCAGCGTGGTTTGAGATGGTCTACCAAACATGAGAAACCAGCTGAACTCGCTGAGCATAAATTTCGAACGTCACCAAAACAATCCTGTGGTACTAAGAAGCGTCGCGGTAGACCGCCAAAGAGACAACTAGACACTGCATCTACTGCATCGTTCACCACCGCTGGTTCAGTGTACAGCTCCAACGATGCGAACCAGGGAGTCTTTGGTGAATTCATGCTGAACACACAGCCTTTGGAGAGTCGGCAAGATGCTCAGCTCATAGAATCTGAGACGAGTCCAACAGATGATTTCATTTCTCAATTCCCGCTTGATCTTCCCGTCGGAGGCCTTCCGATGTCAGAGTTTGAATGGACGCCTGACGCGCTGGATCTCGCGACACCGACATTTGATAACTTTTCCGATACAAGCACCGACCTTGCTCTATACTCAGTTCAGCAGCAAAACTTCTCAACGCTGTTTGTTCCTCCACCGATAACAGACCCTTCAACTCAACTCGTTGAATACTGGTTTCGCGATATCTGTTCTTTATGGTCGCAGTATGACTCACCGACAAACTCGAATCGGATGCTCGCGACTACTCTATGGTCAACTTCAGAAGCTGTATCGACTAGTTTGCAGAGCATGTCATCAGCATATCTCTCCTCCAAATTGCCGCATATGAAGAAGATTTCTATCGCTATGATGAAGAATGCTACTGATGTTATTGAGGCGGAACTTCGCGTTGTCAAATCATCACCGAATCTTGATACCGTCCCTATGGGTCTCATTTATGGTCTATTTTGCATAGGGACGAGTATTTGCTGGTTGAACGCGACGCAATTGGGTATACCATTTCTCAGAGAGGCGAAAGCTCTTCTTCACCGGATAAATAAGCAAAAACGCCGTCTGTCCGAGGAAGAGCAGAAGTTGCTAAACATCTTCAACAAAAGCTGGACGTATTGCGAGCTACTACTCTCTGTCGTTTCAGACACCAACCCATACATCACATACGAGCTCGAAGAAGTCCAAGATATCAGCGCAGACGAATATCCAACAGCGCTACCAACCGAACCTGTTGTCGACGACATGCCTCATCCATGGACGGGTGTTTCAAACACAGTATCACGACTTCTGACTCAGACCTTGAGACTCTGTCGTAATTACAGATATCACGTTAAACATCCTGGGCCTTTTGCGACGCGCGATCACGCTACTGCACTAAACATGATTGAAGAAGCTAAAACGTTGGAAGAAAAGCTCTTGGGTTTGGACTTTGAGTCAGCCCCTGCGAATACCGAGACTGGAGACCAGAAAACACCATGCCGTCATCTTGTCAACGTCGCTGAGGCATATCGCCTCGCTGGCCTCATCCATATCTACCAAACATTCCCTGAGCTGGTTCTTTTGAGATTGCCCGATAATCTGTCCGGTCCAGCAGATGCACACATCCCATGGGAGGAATGCATCACACCACTGAGTCTCCGCCTAACAAGATTGATCGAGCAACTCCCCGCGGACTCGGGTAGTAAAATGACCCAGCCCCTGCTCTGCATCACCGCCAGCACCGGTCTACGCTTCGAACCCTCCGATGCAGCCTCAAGTCCCGAAACCCAAGCTCCTCTCACGACACAAACGCCTTTCGATCTTGGAAGTACAGAGCATTGTGGGTTATCAGACTACATCGGACAGCTCATACAAGCAGACGAAGATATCGAGCGATTGTCTACAACTACTGCTACGGAGTCGCGGATGAAGATTGTGGAGGCAAGATGTTTTATCGTTGGGAGACTTGATGCGTTGGAGGCATTGTTGCCGCCGAGACCGATTGTTGTGGCGAAGACGTTAGTGCAGACGATTTGGAATGAGTATGATAAGGAGAAGACGGGGGCTGCGAGTGTGCATTGGATTGATGTCATGGAGGAGAATAACTTGCGGTCTTTGTTTGGATAGTGATACCCAGAATGAGAGCTCGAAATTGACTGTAAACTTCCCTTTAAATAATCTCAGATCACTTGCGAGTTCAAAAAATGTTGAAACTGAAGTCTCTTTAACTCATGTTTCTATATACCTCCGGCCAATAGAAGCTCGAAAGTCCGAGATTATATACATCGAAAGCAACATCTCCACCATCCAGTGATCCAAGAGGTCATCAATACCTCGTCAAAAACACTGGCACTTAGATGGTTCCGAAACCAGCACTGGCAGCAAGACCAGTGACGGAAGACGCAGGCTTAGCCTCAGCACCCTTGCCGCCGAAAGAGCTGAAGAAGCTAGAATCGGTACCAGAAAGAGAACCAGAGTTATCGTACTGGTTGACCTCGCAGACGTGACCAACACCGCTGGAGCAAGCAGCGTTGGCAGAAGCATCAGGGCTGGCAAAGATGGCACCGGTGGATCCCTCCTCGATAGCGGCCTTGACATCCTGGAAGAGGTTGCCCTCGGCGAGAATCTTGGCTTGGTCGCTGGTCTCGAAGGCGTGGCCGGAGTTGTCGGACCAGTAGTTGTTGACGGCGTGGAGGACGGTGTTGCCGGCGACCTTGGGGGCGCGGCCAGAGGTCTTGGTGATGTAGTTGTTCTTCATGGTGATCATCTAGTGGTTGTTAGTACAGGTAGCTCTAGAGGAGGGTGAGGTAGGGGGACTTGCGTCGCTGGAGCCGGTAAAGTACATGGACCAGTACTGGTGTCCATCACATGTAGCAGACCACTGGCTCTCGCCGTTGATATGGTTGTTGGTGATAGAGACTCGGTTATCAGCGTTGGTGCCAAGGACGATGTGCTGTCGGCCAATGTTGGAGGTAGTGACGTGATCGATCCAAACAAGATCCGCTCCATCAAGGGTGATAGCGTCTCCGCCCCAAACATACTGAGGGTTTAGTTCAGTAATATGGATGTTCTGAATAATGATATTCTTAGTCCCCTTGATATAAAGACCCTTGCCCTTGATAACACCATTCGCACCAACACCAACAATCGACTTATCCGAGTTGACGATAATCGGGTTCAGGCCCGCCTTATCGTAGCTAACGTCGACCTTGGGGGCATCAGGCTGATAGTTGTTACACCAATCATCTTTGTTGATAGCCGTCTGGCAGCCCGAGCCCGTACCCCAGGGAGCACAGCCCTGCTCGGACGCAGTGCCCTCGGTACCGGTGAAGTCGAACTCCTGGTCGAGCAGGATGACGCGCGTGGTAGAGTCGCCAAGCATAGAGACCAGCTCATCGGTTGACTTGGGGTACGCGCCCTCGGCACTACCTCCGCCTGTGACTTCGGAGGCGAAGCCCTCGGGGGTGCCGGTTACGCCGGCGGCGGAAACGTTGGAGACCAGCGCGGCGACGGCCACGGAGAAAAGAGAGAGAGACTTCATGGTGAAGAAAAAAAAGAATGTGGGAAAGATAAAACAAGAAACGAACGAATGAAGAGCAGAAAGTGGAATAGAGAGGTGACTTAGTGGGAAGGCATTGGTATATTTATCTCAGCCAACTTCTCCTCTCGCAGGCTTTACCGTAAGCGGCGGAGAAGATCTCCTCCTAGAAATCTTCCAGAAAAAATGGTTCTGTTTTGTTAACTTGAAACTTGAGACAGGCCGTATCGCGGCCCAGTTGGCCACGCCAAGAGTTGCTGGTGGCCATTATTGGCGGACTTTTGATGTCGCTGTTTTATTCCGTGGAACGTCGGCGGTATTTTTGGGATGTGAAACTCGACGACGTGGTTGAGCTTGGGATTAAAGGGTTAGTCTTTTGTGGGGGGCGTGTTTCAATGATGAGAATTGAAACGGAGGGATCAAGCTTCTTTAGCTTGATACCAAGTCTTGCCAGCAGTGATGATGATCCAGTTCAAATGACACTAACTAACAATACTGAACTATATTTTACTTAAAGTCTTGACTTGAGCCTTCTTCTATAAGTGTCTCCTACATTTCGCCATGCATTGATGGCGTTGCAGTAAGGATTGAGGTTGATGACAGCGGAGCCTCATCCTGGTCAGAACAGTGGGCCAATAGCAGGTCACCAGCACGGCCTCAGGGAGCAAGAAGCCACTGAACTTTGACAAGGTGTTAAAATAAATTCTGTAAAGTGTATCCTAAACTAAGTAAAGATAGGCTAAATTTAGGCAAGTCTAGCTAAGTCTTTTTGCCATTTAGGATCAAGGTCCTGAGTTTTCTTTCCTCCCCTAGCAGGGTTACTTATTTACGCAACACGGGACTTAATAATATGCTTATCCTAGAAGCGAAAGACGATAAAACCTGGATTAAATAAGGCTATTCGTTTCAAATAAGAAGATATAACCAGCTCATGACTCTCTATCCTCTGCACCAGCAACTAAAATAAGTCATATACCGAGTATACACAATCTGAGCAGCTTGTCACTGAGCACTAGTACCTTTAATAACAAATCCTTAGGACAATTGACATAGCTCGGTACAAGTGCAATTCCTCCCAGCAACGAAATTAATACGCGTATACTCCCTAGATGAGCTGTAGTAGAGGCTAGACTTGGAATTAACCCGGGTATATCATTGCTTCAGCCTCAAACGCATTGGTGGGAAAAGTATTATGCGGCAATCTAATGTATCAGATGGTAATTATGATCAGCGTGGTGGATACACATTACTAAGTCCGGGATGTGGCTCTCCCAGAATCCGATCAAAGTGAAGCTGGCGGTAAATTTATATAAATTTACTTTAAGTCTTTTTATCCTTTAGGACCTTGGTCCTAAGGTTTCTTTCCTCCCCTAGCCGGCTTGCTAACTGATAGATAGGAGAAAGTGTCACCAAGGTCCACAGTTTACTATCCCAGAGCTTCGTCAGATATCCTACCGATTAAGTTTCTCTCCCAATCTGGTTGCTACAATCCTTGCAACCTCCCTCAGCGATGGCGCCCCAATCATCTCCAACACACTGACTTGCAAACCAAATACTTGACTAAACCATCGCCGCAATTCAATCGCAGTAAGTGAATCGAGGCCCATCTCAGACAGTCTGAGGCTAGGATCAACAGGTCCATCTGGCCGGAGAAGAAAATCGTTAACCTTGGTGCCAATCTCGATAGATAGGAAGGCAATCGACTCTTTCTTTGCCAGTATTTCAACGGCATCCCCTTGGCCTTCACTAAGGCTTTGTAGAAAGTACTTGAGTTGACTCCTTTCGCCTCTTGTGTCGGATTGATCTCGAATAGATAGGTTGTGATATGCACCCATTCGACGATCACGACGCCAATTGGTAGGATTCTTGGCATCGTCGAGGTGGAGATGAGACCTCATACCCATCACAATATGGCCGTTATCCTTCCAAGTCGACCACTCACCTGAGGCCAAATTCTGGAAGCTACCGCCGGCAGATCGATAACCACTCGGTGCAGAATTGAACAGACAGGCTTCTACACTTTCAAGAAACTGCTTCTCCCTTACAGTGTGTAGACCCTGGAGCTTGATGCTGCGAAGCGCGGATGGATTCTCTGCCAGGTATCCGACGTCTTCAATACCGCATATTGACAGCACCGATGCGGGAAGACCAAGAGAGTGTCTATACTGGCAGAAGGATTCGGCAAATATACATCCGGATTTGTAGTTGCCCTGTCCAGGCTGATCTGCAAACGTGACCGCGGAACTTGCTAGCCAGAAGTGGTCCAGGGGCTGGTCATGGAGCGCTTGATGGAGGTTCCAAGTCCCATTAACTTTGGGCTCGACGGCTTCTTTCCAATCCTCCCACTTCATTTCCAGCAAAGGAGAGTCCTATAAATAGATGTCAGTCTGACCGCTGCAGAGTCTTTTTGATGACTTACCCTCTGAACCATAGCGAGATGAAAGACACCTTTGAAGGGATACGGGGCCTTGCTGATGGCCTCTTCTACGTCCTGCAGATTATTGACACTTCCCTTGACTACAATGAGACTGCAGCCCATAGCTTCAAGTTCAACGGAAAGCTTGTTGCCCGTCATACCACCCCTTGACCTTGAGAGAAACACAAAATGCTTAGCCCCTCGCTCCACTAACCACACTGCCAAGGCTCTACCGAGACCACCCAATCCACCAACGAGAAGGTAAGACGCGAGAGGGTCGAATTGTATCTGGGTTTTCACTTTTACCTCAGGCTCCGATAAATCTGTAGACATTTCGAGAACTACCTTTCCCATGTGCTGGCCGTCTTGGAGGTAGCGAAATGCCTTTTTGGCATCGCCGGCACCGAAGGACTTAACAGGTCTCAGGGCTCTGAGTTTTCCTTGTCTGAAGAACTCAAGAGTTCTTTCCACAACACTATGAATATATTAGCTCTCAACTCGCGAACTCCGCCGAGGACGTGACTTACTCCTTTACCAACATAGGCTGCTCTCCTATCAGATAGTGCATATCTATACCACAGTATGACCTGTTGTCCAAGAAGCCACTCATGTCAAGCTGACCATGTGAGGCCAGATCACGTTTTCCAAGCTCGATAAGAGTACCAGACTTGGCAACGCATTTCCAAGAGACATTGAGAAGGTCGCCGCTGAGAGAGTTCAAAACCAGGTTAACGCCTTGCCCAGCCGTTTGTTGCATCACGCCATCCAGGAACGAAGCATCACGAGAGTGGAAGATGTGTTCCCGCGGGATCCCGTACTGCTTGACCAAATATTCCCTCTTCTCCTCGTTTCCAACCGTGGCGTATATCTCCCCCTCCATCATTTGCACCACCTGGATAGCTGCAAGACCAATACCGCCGCAGGCAGAATGAATCAACACGCTCGTTCCCTTGCACATTTTTCCTACGTCAATTAATGCATATATGACTGTAGAAAAGCAACATTGGATGGTTGCAGCTTCTTCGAAGCTCATTTCTTCGGGAATCTTGTGCATGTAGTGGTGCTTAGCTGTGAAGTGCGTGGAGAAGCCACCGCTGTAGCATATACTCATGATGCGATCTCCGATAGAAAAGCCAATCACTGCGCTCCCGAGGCGTCTGACTACACCAGACACTTCTATGCCTGGAAATACATGTCGAGTGTCAGAGGGGATTATACCCATAGCTGAGACAACGTCGTGAAAGTTGAGACCGGCGGAGTGAACTTTGACCTCAATCTCGTCCTCCATGATCGTTTCTGGAATCGCGAGAGCTACCCAGTCCATGGTATCGAGGGCTCCCGGCTTGTCGACTCGCAAAGTCTTCATTACCTCGCCGCTCTGGGTCTTTTCCAACGCTTCCTCAGCGATACGAATTGGTTGGTACCGGCCAACACAGACTGCGCCGTGATGCACAACGTATTCTCTGTCTGGCTCAAGAGTCTCACTATCTTTATCTTGGATAACTTTCTCAAAGACATTTGTGATCAGAGTACCGAAATGATCCTCACTTAGGTCAATCTCTAGTGTGTAAAGATTCAGCCCGAGTTCAGATCGAAGAGTTCGAGTAACCCCCAGTGTTTGAGCCGATCTCGGATTTGAACACCCTGCTTGAGTCGGAGGCAAAAGCCACAAAACGTTGGTAGAACCAAGACACTTTGTGAATTCTTGGAACTTGATAAACATTTTTTCTGAGATGTTGTTAAAGAACGCGGATTCCAAGTCCATACAGGAGACAACATCACGATCTTCGGGAATTTGATCTTCAATCGTGCGTAATATGACATTCCAACCCCTAGTTTTCATTGCAGCGGAGACATGGGTGGCTGGATAACTCTGAGGATTCTGGGCTAGTAGAGTAACAGAAGAATGGATGATTGCCGCATAAGGTTCTCTGCTAGCTACTATAACAGAGAAATGCCGATATGGCTCTTCATCGTCGTACACAGCTACATCGACTCCACTGTAGCCGGATCTCTTCAACTCCTGCTCCCATCGTGATACGGGCACGTAAGGTTGATCTGGTCGATCATCCTGCTCACCCAACCACCAACCAGAAAAGTTGCCAAACACAAAGTTAGTCAACCGCGATAGACTGCAAACTTCTGTCATGACAAGTATTCCATTTGGCTTTAGTAGCACTCGAATGTTTCTCAACGTCTCGTGCAGCCAAGGCGTAGCATGCAGCACGTTGGCTGCGACGATGAGATCATATGTTCCGCTTTGGAAGCCCTGCTCCAGAGGATTCCGGGATACGTCGAGGACCTTGAAGTCCATGTTTGAAGCATCGGAGAAACGATCCTTGGCAGCGGGAAAGAAGCCAGCAGAAACGTCTGTGAAAGTATAGACCGAGTAAGCTGGCAGGCCGTGTACCTGCGCTAGGCCTCGTAGGATAGTCTCGGTAGTGCCTCCTGTCCCAGCTCCAACCTCGAGAATTTTAAGTGTAGGGCGAGTATGTGAAAGAATTCGCAGAAACCTTGAGTAATCGAAGGTCATGGCGTTATAGATATCTGCCAAGACGTTGTCTTTGAGCAATGTCTCGATAGTTGCTGCTTTGCCAGTGAATAGGTTCTCCATATCATCAAAGAGGCGTCGGAGTCCGATGGTGAGCGCTTTCTGCGGCATCTCTAGCAACTTGGTAGTTAGTTCTTCGATCTTGGATAGTCTGTACTCCTCTGAAGCATCAAGAAGCTGTCGTGAGTTGCTGACAAGTTTGTAGTCTCCTGATGCGGCACAGTCAAGCTGTTTCCTGAGCCAGTCTCTGAACTTGGTGAAGTGAGGCTGGCATGGCTCAAGAGATTTAATCTTGTCCACAGTTTCGATGATGCAAAGCAGAGTCAACTCCTCTTGAAGGTGGCACTCATTTCTGATGATAGCCGGTGGAACGAAGAGTGTTGAGACGTCTACAAAATCAAAGTGTGGAAGCCAGGTGAGTCTCGAAGCGGCGTGTGCATCAAGTGCCTCAAGCGGCACGTCTTCTCCAAGGGCCCTCAAGTGTATACCTGAAGCACGCAGGGCTATTTTACCGCCAGCATCAAGCTCAACGCACGATTCTGTTCCATGAAGTCTCCATGCTTTGGCATCCATTGAATCTGAGCCTGTGCTAACCTCGACTTCTTCAATGGCTGTTGGTACAACGAGTTCAGCAATATTTCTCGTTAGACCCCTTGTTTCCGACACAAGAAGCAGCTGAAGACCAGTGTCTATAGTCGCTGGATGTAAAGTGAATGCAGAGTGATTCTGCTTCGTCCTATTGGAGACGCGACCGTGGACGAGGTGTTCCGAAGGAGAAACTGTCGCATCTAGCAGACCACGAAACTCTGGACCATACACAAAACCAATGTGAGCAAGTTGGCTATATATTCGTGCACAATCAACCTGCCGAGGGAGTACTTCAGGAGTCCAACCCGTAGGCCTGGCTTTCTCAAGAACGCTGACTTGTCCCGTGCAGTGCTTGGTCCAACATGAACTGTCGTATGACGATATCGTAAATGTGTACCATTTAGATTCCTCAAGGTCGTTGAGTTGGTGAATGCGCAAGCTAGTAGAAACTTCAACCGAGTCGGAAAGCAGGAGGGCCCGATGAACAATGACATGTCGCAGGCGATAGCCCCCACCAAGAGGAGACCGAGTTACCTGCCTGACAGCTTCACCAGCCATAGCGATGTACCCAGCGAACGGGAAAACCACATCTCGTTTCAGTTTATGATCCATAAGCCATGGCAAATCTTCAAGACTAAGAATGTTTCGCCATTGAGGTTCTAGATCTGATCCGTCAAAGTTGCGTGAACCCAGAAGGCAATGCTGGGGGTACTCTCTGGACCGCCAGGCCTTCGATATACGACTCTCAGACCAATATGTTGCGCTGTGGTCCCAAGGATAAGTTGGTAAGCCTGATATGGCCTTTGAGTTGGGAAACAGCGATGCGAGGTCAGGAGCGATGTCATGCTGGTAGAGTTTGCCCAATGCACTAAGAAAGACGGCGGAGGAATCTTTGTCTCGATGTTGGGAAGAGATGTAGTGACATGGTTGTGAAGAGGATGCACAGATCTGCCTCAGAGGTCCGGCCAAGGCAGAGTGCGGTCCGATTTCCAGGAAGAGACAGGGCTGATTCGCTGCAAGCAACTTTGACACAGCCGTTGAGAATTTGACTGGTGACGTAAGATTCTGGGTCCAATACGACGGGTCACGCAAAGATGCATCTGCCAACTCAGTGGTGACAGTGGAGAACATCGCAATCTTAGTGGAGGAGACAGGACCAGCGAACGTCGTGAGTTCGGACTCGAGAAGATTTTGGTACTTGGCACTGAAGGGTAACATATGTTCTAAAGGATTGTCAACGGAGACACTCTTGTGTGGTATGAAAAGACTTACGTGAGTGATAAGCCATATCTACCTTTAGTAGACGAGCAAACATGTCAGGATCAGCCTCTTTGATCACATGAACAACTTGAGCGACGCTATGTGCATCTCCGGAAATTGTACTACTTTTCGGGCTATTCTCACAAGCCACTTCAACGCCATGAGTTAGATACTTAGAAATATCTTGGACTCCCATGCCGACGGCCGCCATTCCGCCGCGAAGGGTCTGCTTTGTTGTCACATATCCACGATAGTATGCAATAAGAATGGCTTCTTCCATAGAGATGTGACCAGCTGCGTAAGCACCGGCTATTTCCCCACTGGAATGGCCAACAATAGCAGAGGGAGAGAGTCCTAGGCGGGAGAACTTGTTGACCAGTGCCAACTGAATAGCAGTGCAAAGTGGCTGTGATAGTTCAGCGTTGTTAAGTTTTGACGTTTCCGCAGGCTCTAGGAGCTCATCTATTTTCTGTTAGCATCCTGTGTGGTGTTTAGTTCTGACCAGTTACCTATGAGGTTCCAGCTCGGCGGAAACTCAAGCTTCTGAATGATTGAATTCATGGTGTTCAAGTCGCTGCGAAAAGCTGCATCGCTTTCGATGAGTTCTTTCGTCATACGAGGCCATTGCGCGCCTTGGCCACTGAAGACAAATACCAGAGACAGAGGACCAGGAGGGACTCTGGACAGACTTGAGACTTCGGTTGACTTTTCATGCTGAGAGACAATGAACGCTCTATGGGGCAGATGCTTACGGTGCTTCGCAAGGGTGAAGCCGAGGTCGGAGATACCATTGGGGTTTGTAGCTGCCCACTTCTTATGGTTGCTGATATGCATCTGGAGGGAGGATGCTGTGTTGGCTGACAATAGAAGCAAGGAAGGGGATATAGCGCTTTGTTGATCGACAAAGGCTGAGGCCCCCTTTTTTTCCGAAGTATATGCCTCAAGAATCACCTGGGAGAGATTCAGTTAAAAAGAAAGAAGGAGAATAGCGTAGAGGCTTACATGAGCATTGCTTCCCCCAATTCCAAAAGAGTTGATGCTGACTCTATTCTGGCGATCTGACGGGAATTGTGTTGGACTGAGTGGAACACTGAGATTATACTCGGAGAAGGGGACTTGACCGTATGTTAGAAAATCATGAACGATGAAGGCATGGTAGGCTTACTATTAGGGTTGGGGTTCACAAGTTTGATATTGGGCGGGATCATCTGATGCTCCAGAGCGAGAACACACTTGATGACAGAAGATAACCCTGCGGAACCCTCTGAATGCCCGAGATTTGGCTTGACTGAAGTGATGAAAACCCACTTTTCTCCCCCAAAGACTTTCCCTACCGCTGTAGCCTCAATAGGGTCCCCCGTTGGTGTCCCAGTACCATGGCACTATTCTCATTAGCCCACCGATTCCGAACCAATGGCAGTGACAGCTTACCTCGACAAATGCAGTATCCTTCGGATCGAGCCCATTATCACAGTACGCCTTTCTCATCAGAGCTTCATGAGCCGCCCCATTTGGGGTGACGAGGCTGACACATTTCCCATCGCAATTCACAGCCGTGCCTTTGACAATAGCTCTTATCGGATTGCCATCGCGGATAGCATCAGACAGGGGCTTGATGTAAACAGCTGTAATGGCTTCTGCACGAGCATAGCCATCGGCGGCGGCGTCGAAGGTCTTGCATGACGCATCCGGGGCGAGCACTTCACCAGATGACATTGTTGCTGTCAGCGCTGGTGTCATGATCATGTTGGCGCCTCCAACAATTGCGCTTGAGGCATCGCCTCTTTGGATGGCGCGACACGCTTCGTGGAGCGCTACTGCTGAGCTGGAGCATCCCGTCTTTATGACCATGCTACTCAATGTGTCAGCGTGGCTGAAAGCGTGAGAGGTGAAAACATACCTTGGTCCTTGAAAGTCATATTCGTACGAGATGCGATTGGCCATCATGAGATCTGCACCTCCAGTCGTAGCGTATAATCCTCCTTGGAGAGGCTCCTTGGCATTCATGATCAACCAATCATCCCCAAAAGTGCCAACGTAGCAACCGACTTGCTTTCCACGATAAGTAATCTCCCCTGCATCTTCAAGACATTCATGGGTTACTTCCAGCAGCAGTCGTTGCTGCGGATCAACTCTCTCAAGTTCATTCTTCGTCAATGAGAAGAAAGACGTGTCAAGGCGCGAGAGGTCATCCTCGATGAAATAGCCATGTCTGGTCTTGATGGAGTCTTTACCTCCAAGGCTGTCGTTGAACCCATTGATGTTGAAGCGGCTGCTGGGAATGGGACGTCTAGCATCGAGGCCATGGTATAACAGGTCCCAGTAATCTTGGCAGTTGCTTATTCCTCCTGGAAGACGCAATGCAGTACCGCATATTGCAATTTGAGGCGCTTCCGGGGTGTCAGGAAATGGGCTTTTCTCTCCATCGTGGGGATGCTGCTCGTTAAAGGCATTGTCGTGATGAGATGCTTCACCACTGTTGACGATGGTTGCGCTGGCATCCATATCTCTACAAGATTGATCATCCATGGTCGTTAATGATAGTTCTTTGCAATTATGTAATAAGACGATCAAATGATAGGTATAGTTTGCTAGATTCTGGCATATAACACAGCCATGAGGCCTCCAACTGGACTTGGCATAAATATCAACATCTTCACTCAGTAAAACACATCATGTTCATCCGGCAGAGATTTCTCCATATGCCGTGCATCTCCATCTGCATATCTAGCGCCTATGTCTCGCTTACTGGCCCATAGAGTAGTGTATATCCAAAACTGCTTGCAGATCTTGTTAAGCCATCATTTGTTGACTTCTGTGGGCTTGATGCACAGGTCTACAGCATTAGATCCCATGACCTGTTTAAGTTAGCACTGAGATTATATCCCGCTGTGGCGGAGATCATATAGCCCGTGGCAATATCACGGCAGGAGTACGGGGTCATGCAAGTGAGCAGCCACTTGGATCTGCGGTAATAAAATGCCTCGATCTTGGGTACCTCTCCCGCTTGTGGTTATACAACATGTCATCGGACCTCAGATCTAGGTTCTAGAGCATGGGAGTTCTATCCCAAGAGCAATAAGGCATCGTGTCGCTATATTATTGGATTCGGTGTGCGGAGATCAACCCTCTGCTTCCGAGCGTAACGCACAAGACTCGCGTGGCATCACTCGTTTGAAAACGAGAAATCTCGTAGACTGTCCTTGGCAGGATGGGTTCACTGCCTAGTATTGGGCTATTGTTCCGTGTGTGGATCCGTAAGACATCGCGGCTACACCACTCGAGATATTGTCTTCGTTTCTGAGCGAGCACGGATGTTGCAACCCCGGCAACCCAAGGGCACAAGCTCTTTGGGGCATGTGATTATGTAGAACAGGAAACAATATTCCATACCCTACTCTCAGGAAACTGTCACGCAATGACAGAGCCTATCACTCACTGGCTTCTATCAACACCCCGGTCCCATTACGCGGCTTCGAGGCCTTGAACACAAACATCATAGCCACCACACTCGTCTCAACCTCCTCAAACCCCGCTTTCAAAGCCTCCGCCAAAATATTCGGATCATCCTGCCAATTGTCAAAAATACCTCTCTTGTTGTAGAACCCAAGCATGAAAGCAGCTGCTCTTCCAAGCGGCTTCTCGCTCTTCACCTTGAACCCACCATCATCAGTCTTCTCCCACTGCTTCCCCAATACCGTGCATCCTACCAAAACACCATCCTTGGTCAAGAGACCCTGTGCATTGGCGATGGCGTTCGCTTTGCTGGCTGTTGGCTGCGGCATGTGATGCATGACGAGAAACAGAGAAGCAGATGTGAACTTCTGGGATGCGAGAGACTCTGGAAGTGGTTGTGCAGCGTCCGCGTGGACACAGTCAACTTGTACTTCGGGGTACTTGGACAGAACACGCTGTCTTGCTGTTGCGAGAGAATGCTCACTCAAGTCGACCAAAGTCAGATGCTGATTTTTTGGATCGCGGCCAAGATCCTTGATTGCTCTTCTTGGAAAGTACCCAGTCCCAACGCCAATGTCAACATGTCTCTTGGAGAAGTTGCTAGAGAATAATGGACGAAGATTATTCTGTGCAGAGCAGCGCCAGATGAAAGGAACAGAGATACGCAGGATGAGAATATCGTAAAACGGGAGTGTAAATGGCGTGCACCAAGAGGCCGCTGTGTTTGCGGTGCGCTGGAGGATTGACATTGTAGCCAAGCTGGGGTTGTGTCTGTGGAGCGCGGTCCTGTCTGAAATACTTGGACGGATGAAATTCTATTTTCCGAGCAGAGATATTGAATGTACAAGCAATGTCTTCTGGGGAAGACTTGCCTCGTATTTTCCAGGCCGAGACATGAGCACTGCATCTTGTGTTCTCTGTGTTCACTGATGTGGCCTCGACGGACATCGCCGAGACGGTCTGGCCAGTTGGGAATGCGGTCCTTACACAAGATGTTTCTAGAGGAACAGTTCGCGATCGTGGAAGCAGTGTAACCATGTTCTTGATCACATGCCTGGTTGTAAGCAGCTTGAGTGGAGGGGAAGAGTTCTCCACGGCGACAGATCTCCCAGAGAGATCCGATGGGCTGCACGAGGCAAGGGAAATTAGTGCATATCCATTGGTGAGAGTAAAAAACCCTGTCCCATCGGCAGGATAAACATGCTATCGCTTTGATCTCATTCCGTGTAAGGACATACTGCATCTAGCTTTGGGCACGGATGCCTGTCGGACCATTGGAGTGCATGGTCACGAGCAGAGGGAGATAGCTAAAGGCTTCAATAATATGTCGATTGCTTCTTGTGTGATCACTGCGGCTCGGGGAAGCCCTGGCACGATTGAGCGAGCTGTCCTACGTACAGCTACCCTAGGTAGCCTCCATGATAGCTGGTTCAACAGCGTCTACAGTGCATCTACATAGGTGCCGATGTCACCGTCATCTAGCACATACGACCAAAGGTAGTGGAAAATACGGGATCCCGTCCGCTCTCCCATAGTCAAGCCACTAACCGGCGGATTAGTAGTTGGGTCGGTGACGACCAGCGAATCCCCGCTGTTGTATGTTTTTTGCCCGTCTCAACAAGTGGGAAGAAGCGCTATTCATTTTGGTGGACCTGAGTGGGTCGGCGAGGGTCGATGTGGGGATGGTGTCGCAGTTGGAAGGACATTTGAGTAGGCACTACGGAGTGGGAGATGCTGAGCTATGTTGGGGATTGAGCCGAGAAAGCGAGTCGCTAGGACATAATGACGGGACTTGAGTCAATTGACGGAATGCTTCAGGACGGTTTGGATACCTGTCTGAGGTCGCTGCAGGTTTGAGTGCAATGGGTCTCGACTATTCAATAAATGTGACTCTCCATGGAGGACAATTGGGGGCGAATAGAGTGTAGCCAAAGCTTTAGACAATAGAAAGGCAGCGTTTCGTTCACATTCCCAACACGTATGCTGTTATTATTGTTGGACATAATGGAATCGGTATTGGAGTGGGCATCGTAAATGTATTCGGCCGAAGGGTTGTGGTGATGACAGCGTTGAGGAACACACTCAAGGTCGGAAGTAGACGGATCAATGGAGGATGTTCGCTTCACGTATCGTAGAATGTCTTGGTCTACAATGTTGCTTCAAAAGGAACATCATAGGTCATACTGACTGCACTGAGTTCCCGCCCATTGAGGCCTCACGACAGCGTCGTAAAACACCTCAATAGGGAGCTAGGGAGGACCTATCAAGCCCATGTATCTGCCCCTTCGGCGTATCTGCGTATACTGGTAGCAACCAGTCGGCGACGGGCTCCTTTAGAGCATTACATCGCTCTTCTGCGCTGAATTCTCTATCGTGCAACGCGTAGGGCCGATGGGCGATGGCATGCGATCAACTGACCGCGCAAGATGCTCGGATGAGAAGCAGAAACACAGAAGAAGTAGCCGTCAGGAGCAAACGATACCGATCGAACAGGCGGGTACGACGTGGAGAGGGTTCGAAGCATCAATCGATCGTTCAGGGCTCGTCATGGAGGATGGGACAGGCATTTCGAGCGGTCGCGCGCTGATGACTGGATCAGTGGCATGGAGCCTAGGCATGAAAAGTAGTGCTGTCGCATCGTGATTCACGTCTTGAGAGACTGTTGCTGATGAACTGCCGTCATCGACGAATGCGTGCTTCTCCCAAGTTGACTCAGAGCACGGGTAACGTCGAGAACCCGGATTAATCTTGCGCCGCGCTTACTGTACTTAGAGAGCATCTTTGGCTGTTGTTACCCTACAGCAACCTACAAATACAGGCGAATCGATCACTACAGAAGCCGTATTGCTTCTTGAAGTTCTAAAAAAATATTAAGTAGTAATTTCTCGGATCTTGCTCGTGATTTAACGCAAAAATAATTGTGTCTACATTGGACAGAAGTTGTGTTGAACGTTGACCTTTTCGCTTTTTTTTGACTCCGTATGAGAAAGCTTGTCGGAGATCTTCATGGTTGAGGCAGCGATCTGTGCCCCGCGTCACTGTATTTCATTCTGATTCGCTAGGAGCAAAAGCCCCGCTGGGGCTTTCACGTCAGACGCGTCTAAAAAGAACGACGTCATCGTCGATCACCCAGGTTTGCATCACGATCTCAAATTCGCCTGCAGAATCGTCACTCATTTTGCGCCCCCCATCACCAAATCCTCTCAACACCATTTCACCTCATCTCACCACATCAACCACGGAAATAATTCGATGGACTTTTCCTGCCACGTCCGAATAAACAACGAATCCTCAGAGGATCTCCTCCTCGAAGACTCCGGCCTCGAGAGCGGAAACTGGCCATTACGTCAGCCCCTCAATGTCATCGAAGCGGGAACTCAACAGACAATTTACCTCGCCCAACCGAGCTGGGGGGGTTCAAAAGCATGGGTGACGTATGAAGCGAGGTACGGTCAGGGATGGAGGAATTTCACGCTTGAGTTTGAGTGTCCTGCTATGCCCCTCTCGAAGAACCATGTCAAGGTGAAGGATTGCTCGAGGGTCTTTGAGATTGAAGTTACGGATGTTCAGGAGCGGGGGAGTCCTTTGACTGGTATGTCTTGAGTTTTTGTTGGTGAATGTGCGCTGACAGATTAGCGAATGTAACGATTCGCATGGATGCGAAAAAGTCTATTGTCACCAAAAACGATGATATCCGAGCAAACTACGACATTGGCGTCGGCGTCTCGTTCCCCACGAAAATGGACATCAAGTTCCCCGTCCACGAAAGTATCGTCGTAGCAGCCTTTATCGAGTCCGACATGACATTCCCCCGCGGAACAGTCTACAACAACATTAACGACAAGCAATGGGAATACTTCCGCGGCGTAGTCTGGAACGACGATCCCTCCTGTCTACTCTTTGAAGACGTCACCGAAGATAATCGCATGTTTGGCTTGGGCGTCGAGTGGTTAAACGCCTTCAAGTTTGGCGATGAGAAATGCATGACCAAGCGATCGCACATGGGAGATCTTCAATTCTTTCACGGTATGGGTTCAGTGATAGGTGAGAAACCGCAGAAGACGCGCAAGAATATCATGACCTGGATGGAGGTTATGTATAAGCTTGCATGCGGCGATCAAGGCATTTCCGAAGACGACACTCTCGACGACGTTCTACCCGGTTTCTTCACCAAAGACACCGTGCCCTCGAAATCCGACTCCTTGCGCGATCTTATCCTCGCCACAACACCAAAGTACAAAGACGCCAACATCCGCAAACGCGCATTCGGTATTTGTCTCCATATGATCTCCGACTCGTACGCCCTAGGCCACACGCAGCGCCGTCTGCGCAACCCCTCTGACCTCATCGAGCGCGACACCGCAGGCTACATTCGCTTCAAGCCCGATACCTACGGCGACTGGGGCTCTATTCTTTGCTTCCACACATACAACGACCAAGACGGCGATCGCCATTCTCACTACGATGATAAAGACGGCGAACAAGATCCTGCGCCGAGGGACGTCACCACTTTCAACGAGATGATCGGTGCGAGGAATGCTATTCAGGGCTGTACGGAGATGATTAATCTGTTTATCAAGAAGACGCCGTGGAAAGGCGTGAAGAAGTTTTTGGAGGAAGAGATTTTCGTGCTGGATAGGGATGTTAAGCCGTCTGATCATTTCACTGATGAGAGTGTTGTTTCGTATGTTTATGCGCAGAGGGATGAGGAGGTTCAGTATCGGGCGGGTTTGGAGAGGAAGCTTGCTTCTTTGGAAGAGGGTGGATTGACTATGCAGAAGCGGTGCGATGGACGGTCAAGGGTTGTTTCGGCGTTGGCGATGATGTGTCTTTTCATCAGTGCTGTTTTCTTTACGTTCTTTACGATGAGGCTTCATGGACTTATGTATTAGGGAAATGATGATTGAGATTGAGGGCACGGTGACAGATTGGGATATTGGGTTAACGGCACAGGTTGGAACAGCGTTGCATTTATTATTATACCACTCCAAAATTGATAATTTGTAATACTGTAACTCAATATTCGATTCATACATCGTATATGTCTTTGGTCATTCGTGTTGTCTCCTGTCCATGACATCGGGGCGATGCCGGCCGAACGCGATGTTTACCTCATGCGCCAATCATGCAACCACTTTCCTCGCTGCCTTAGAAAGTCTGAAAGTTATCTCGCTTGAAGTGTTTCTTTAATCCTCAGCTTATTAACATACATCCATAAACGCTCGTAATCAACGTCGGCATTCTCTCGGGCCATGCTCTAGCGATCGTCTTGATGATCCAAACGATCAAACAAAACGTCTAGACTTTTGATTATAAAGAACTGGCTTGCCCCTCCGATCTGTCCATTCTGTTAGAGATTTTGGTGGTTTTACGAGCGCAAACCGTCCTCGTCACCGGGATTCGTGCGATGGTGATGTGTTGCAGTCTGCGTTGACTGGTCGTGCTGGGATGTGCAGCCCGACGGTTGAGCCACTGTCTGAGTGGCGGAGGATCGGTGAGAAATATTAAGAGACATGAAGGGGAGTTTTGGGAAAAGCTAGTATAAGCCCGAGAGAACGAGTCCTGGCGCACGAATTAAAGGGGAATTTGATCAGGTCTGGAAAGTCAGAAAACGTGCTTTTATATCACAAGAACGCACGAAGTTTATGTCCCCTTGGGTCAAATTTAATGAGAGGATCCCTTTGGAAGCCAACGACAGTATTCAAGGCATTACGCGAGAGGTAAATGATACATCTTCCATGCGTGTTTGGTGAAATTCCCACCGCCGGGCTTCACTCTTACTGACCTGTGTCTCAAAGTCAAATGATAACTCAGAATTGAATCAATGAGCCTCTGACAAGTGATAACAGATAGCATATCAAGGTTATGTGACTGGTATCGCCCAGTGAATGACCCTTTGTTATCAGAAGAAATATGGAGGCGCAGTAGAGTATTCTTGTGTGATGTCTCCTTCTGCTAACCCTGAGAGAAAAAGACGTAGCGAGAATTGCAAAGAAGGCAAAAAGGACATTGTTCATTGAGACGCACTCGAGCGATTGAAAAGCAAAAAAGAATTCGCAAAATCACGAAAAAGAACGGGCTCCACCGGGGATTGAACCCGGGACCTCTCGCACCCAAAGCGAGAATCATACCTCTAGACCATGAAGCCGATTTTACAGATTGTTAATAAGCAGCTTCAAAGTCCAGTATATATACCCCTCACGCTAGATACAGCCCTGAGACCGAATCTCGCTACTCGTTAAGTCTCGTTCCCTTCGAAACACGATACCCGCTTCTCCCCTCGCTCTGGATCAGTCGGCATGCCAAGATCTATATCTCGCCATCAGGGTCAACACCATACATATACATCCCCATCGCGAGTCATCTATCACAAAAGCTGCACCTGCATATGCCCAAGATCACTCGGCAGTTATACTCGGACCACTCTTTTAGTCACCGATCACATCTCCTACAAACAGTTCCTCATCACCTGATGACTTGCTCAAGCCTCCAATTCACAATCACACACAAAAGCACCTTCCCGATTAACCTTCGCTTAAGCACAAAATTATAGATCTAGACATTATAGCGTAGATCAGGCCGTCACGAATAGCCCAATCTGGGCTGCAGGCCGTTAATATCTCTTGCATATACTTTCGGGGAGCGCGCCTCCCGCCAAGATGAGACAAACTCTATTGAGGTCCTCTGTTCTTGGCGTTGATCTTTGACTCGAACGGTTTTGAAGCCCGTTATCACCGTCTACCGATTCGTCCACCATGTTCAACATCCTTGCATGTAGGCTCTGCAGCAGCAAACCCCCCAGTTTTACTGCGGCAATTGCGACGAACTCCATACCCTTTCATAACCAAGACTTGTCTGTTTCAAGAAGAAGAAGGTGCAGAATCTCAAATCCGATTGTGGATATAATGACAAAAGCCACGTTGCGAGACAGGGATCTTGATTGGGGTTTTGGTGATAAGAAACTGCAGCGCCGTTATTCCGCAGGGTCGCGGATGTAACGTTGGGAAAATACTCGAGTCAGTCGCACGTTGGAGTTGCTGTGCCAGGGGTTAGTCAAGGCGAAACCACGGCAATTCGAGGACAAGACGGTAATACCGGCACCACCTGATTGTTGACGGTGATGTCCTTCAACCCTGCCTTGAATAACCTCAACCTTACCATCAATAGCCTCAACCTTGACAAAAGCTGCGAAATACCCAGAACAAAAAACGGCGACGTCGTCATCGCATTCCCCAAAACTATGCATAATCCGAAACTTAAATAGATACCAAGACTCTCGTTCGCAACACGAGGCTTCATCCCTGACAGGCCCCGCCCTCGTTTCGGACGAGTTGACCCCCTGATAATGGCAGCCGAGCCCGCAGTATACTATGGAGTCAATGCAACGAATGTGTCCCACTGCTAATCACGAGGTTCATCGTTGCTTTTTTGTATAACGATTTGCAATTCCCGTAGCTGTTAAAAAGGCCCCCATGTCTCGCCCATTCTCAGGGCCTGGGGAGTTGATAAGTAGCCCTGTTTGTCTTTTATTAGCATTTGTTTTGTGCAATGGAGGTTGACCCTTTGGTAGTCGCCATCTTTGGCCCGCCGCCTGAAGGGATAGATCTCTCGGCTAATAGCGAGGCCAAGAATGCTGCTGTTGTCCTTACCTTGTTGCTCATCTCTGCTTTGTTCTTGGCTGGACGCATTGTGATTCGTACACAGCAGGTTTATGGGCTGAGTCTTGATGACTATGCGATTATTGTATCGTGGGTCTTTGTTGCTGCTACTGCGGCTATGGTAATAGTTGGTAAGTCGATTGTGTCTTTAATTGATAATTACTAATATCGGTAGTTGGCCAAGCTGGTGCTGGTAAGCATGTCTGGGCACTCACAATAGATCAAATGGTTGAAGTCTCCAAGGTTCGTCAGTGCCGTGTATTGAACGTCTTATACTAATGTTATTAGCTCTCATACATATACATTTACTTCTTCGCAATATCCGTCTTCACAACAAAAGTGTCCATCCTACTCTTCTACCGACGAATATTCAGTCGAGGTGGCATGTCATTCAAGATTGCTTTTTGGTTCGGTACCTTTCTGGTGGTGTCATATCCCGTGATATTTCTATTCACTATGACCTTGGGCTGTACGCCTGTGAGCCATTACTGGACACAGTTCAAAGGGACTGAGGGAACCTGCATTGATGTTCCACATTTCTTTGTCATTCTGGCCATTATTAACCTCTTCACCAACGTCATCGTACTGTTGATTCCAGTACCAGAGGTACTCAAGCTTCAGATGAGTAAAGAAAAGAAGGCAGCTGTATTTGGCATCTTGGCTCTTGGAGGCCTGTAAGTCACAGTGATTGGTGTTGCCAAAATGTTACTAACACTACACAGAGTCTGCATCGCCAGTGCTGTGCGCGTATACTATCTCGACATCTTCACCAAAGCCGCTGACAACACATGGGCCATGGGCACCGTAGCAATATGGTCCTCAGTCGAGCCATCAATGGGCATCGTTTCAGCTTGCCTGCCTAGCTTCAAATCGTTCTTGCGATACCTGCGCCTTAAGGGCGGTAGTAAAAGCAGATCAAGTTTCCCGACAATCTCCAATGGAGGAAAAGGAAACAGACTACGGTTTGATGATGAGATTGCACTGAGAAGCCAGATAGTTGGAGGTGAGGGAAGTTTGCATAGCGGGCAGGGAAGTGAGACTGAACGACAGATCTATGTCAAGACGGATGTTGAGCAGGTTATTACTGAGATACCCGAGGCGATGAGGCGAAGCAATGTTTGAAGTGATACCAATTGAGTTTTGAGTTTGAGTTGCATACATAGAAGCGATCTGAAGTTTATATCTTGAGCATTTATATATGAAAAGATCAAGATGCAGTTCATTGTCCACAAAAGATTGGTATGAGTTCCTATTATCTCAACGCCTGTATTTTGTTTCCCACTAGAACTTGCATACATTCGGGCGCCCAACATCGATTCCAAATCTTCCCAGGGTCCTTTGCTCCTCCCGTGTCTCGTTTGGAGGATCTGCATCTCCTGATATTCTCGCATCGTCACTCCGCTCTTCTGACTCTACCGAAGCCTCTCCTTTCTGCCACCACCCAAGACTAAACACCCAGCCATCAAAAGTCTTCTTCAGCTGTCCATCGGTCATATACTCAGCTCCTCTTGGTATGATACCTGAATCTCGATCGCACAGCTGAGATCCAGCCAGGAATGCCATCGTGCTTGCGATACTGCAAGGATCGCGTGGAAGTGTACCGCGAATCTTGACAAGAAGATAGCTTGCGAGGCTCAGAACGGCTATGACAGCTAGTAGAACTTGAAGAATGGTTCTGGAAGTTGAGTTTATGGCAAAGCGGGTGGTTACTTGGCGCATTGTTCCGTTTATCTCCGTGTTAGGTGACACTGGCTCCTTATCTGATGACGGAGAGGCTAAAGCGCTGACAAGCTCGTCACGGGCGGTCTTTTGGTCTGCCCGGAAGTTGAGATCAATGACATATCTCATGTACTCGCCGTAACCCTTCTTGACTGCGTCGATCAAGTTGCTGACATTTCCAGGCCCGAGAAGTTCCTTTTTCTTCATCGCCTTCGGACCATAGATTATGTGATTGAAGAAAGGATCACAGTCTGACTTTAGCTCAGTAATGTTGTGAGTCGGGTAGAGTTTCAGGTGGTCATCGAGAAAATTCTTAAACTTGTAGTTAAGCGCCGATGACCCTGAGGTGCTGTTTACCCATTTCCGGGCTTGCTTTCGAGCTAGCAGTGGAGGATGCTTCTCGTCGATCACCCCGAGAGCTGGGTCGCCCTTGAACGTGATGTTGGTAGGAATTTGCTCGATGCCCTGAGTGCAAGTCAATGCTGTCATGTTCCATGCCGATGTATCATTGCCTCCCATATTTCCAAAGAATATGCCGACGGAGGGACAATCAGCACTGGCGTCACTAACGGTTAGGTTGAGATCCAAGTAACTACCAACCCACCTATCGTGATAGGATTTTCCTTCTCTATCCGCAATCTCTACACTCGTGTTGAATGATACATAAGACTTCCCGTTGACTTCATGGCCTTTGCAGCCGACCGGAGCGGTGAAGTTGGCCCATATGATTTTCATATGTGTGTGCCCGATCTGGTCTCCATCGAGGGCGTAAGTATACGTCCTGACCCACGGATTCATGACTAGATGCTCTGTCGGGACCACAGTACAGTTCAGGAAGGGTCGTAACGCCCCGACGCTATAAGTGTAGCTGGAAGATTGAGTGCCCGTATTTATCATAGAAGCATCAGGAAATGCAATGCTTGTACTCGGCAGCACCACATCTTGCCAAATTGCAACTGAGGAGTTTGCACCGCCATGCCGAATGAGGTTCAGTGTTTTTGCAGCACCGGAGTCATCCTGGCTTCTGGCAGGCCATGATGTACGCCAATTCAGCACCATTGCTGTCGTCGATCTCTCGACATTCGCAGGCTCTGTGAGTGTCCAGAGGCCCGATGAGACAATTGTGAGAAGGCTGCCCAAGAGCGATGAAATGTTGGAAGACGCTGGCCCTAGCTGACGAGCCCGCAGCGACTTGAACACTATCAGGAACGGCGAGACGGATAGCAAGTGAAATAAGATACTTGTTTCAGCAGGAGCGCTTCCTGATCGTAGAACACTGTAAGGTGCAAAAGTCGCGATGATAAAGTCAAGATTATTGACCATTGTTGATATGAGAAAGAATATCGCCGTGGTGGCGATTCGTGTAATTGAAATGGTGGAGGAGTCTGTTTTGTTGACGTCGAAAAGGCCTTGTCTTTGATTAGATAGTTGTTGAAGGAGCTCAAGTGCGCCGATTGCAAGTAAGGGGATGACGATAGTGGCCGTCGCGAAATACAATGACCCAGATATAGGCGTCCAGGGCTTGGCCTTGGATATCAGACGTTCTCGGTCATCCGAAGGACTGTTCTTCTCCGTTATATGTACCCGAACATCACTACTGGCGCAGGTCATGGCGAACTTCACATCTCCTATTCTCTCAGTCAAGCCCTTTTGGTCCAGTTCACCAGATCTTTCGAGAATCTTCTGCAGTGAAGGATTGTTAGTTAATACGGCAGCATGACCAGCAATAGAGCCACCCATCGCAGATACCCAGCGGCGCGTAGAAGATGCAAACATTAAAAGCAAACAGAGTACGGACAAGACTGAAAAGCCTGAAACCATGAGCCAAAATGCCACATTGCTCATCTGTAGCCGTGGACTGCTGACGAGACCACCACCTGTACTGTTCGTAGCTTTGGCCACAAGCAGTGACTGACGAGCCATCTCATTAAGTAGTCCTTCAAGAATCTCCACTGACAGCTTCCTCAGTGTTAACGGTACGGAAAGTATGTCAGGTCGGAACTCGCCTCCCAACTTGATAGCCATCAGCTGGAATAGTGCTTCGCTGGGAGTCCAACCGTAACCCAACTTGGTAGATTCGATAGTTAGACGGGGGACATTCTCATTGTAGACAAGCGTCGAAGACGCCACGTCGAGATCTGTTATAAGCATTTCGGATAGTGAAAGCTCTGTCAAGTTGTGTAACTGTCTTCCTTCTCCGTGGTCGGCAGCTGGGGCCAGAGTCACATTGCGCGAGAGCATGTCCTGAGTTGCAGTGACCGAAACTATTTTGTAGCCAATCTTGCAAACAACGGCGGAATGATTGTTGAGTTTGACAGCTTCAGTAACATTCGTGGCCGTGGAGGAAATGTTGTGGTGCGCGACTGTGATGGCGTATCGTATATCAGTAGTCCGGCTGACCTCTGAGCAATTTATGCGGTGAAGCGTATATGCCCAGGGTTGGGTAGCGCACCTGCTGCCATTCTTTCTATAAGGTCTAAAGTCAGGACATATAAAACTACTGTTCTTCCCTGTTGAGCACGTCGAAGACTTCCACATGTAGTATGAGCCTCGAACAGTAGGAGGATCCATGGTCAACGTTGCATCTTCGCAGTCAACGACCGGGAGAAACAAGTCGATCGGGGCTGTGAGCGATGTGAGGTTGAGCGACGGTGCTGTTGATTCGAACCTCTGGGTTACGATTCCACCTTGGACGTTCCAAGCATAATCACGCACGACATCGCCTCTGAGGCGAGACACGTACGCATAGACAGGCTTGTCCGAGCCGCCATGGTACCACCCGCTTTCCCCGACTCCTATGGAGATACTGCTCTCATTGATCCTGGAAAATGAATGGAATGAGGCCCAAGCACTAGCAGCGTCGAAGGTATTGTCGTATGCGATATCCACCGGCATAGCATGCGAAGGATGTTGCACCACGAATAAAGTGGTAGAAACAAGGATGATGCCTTTGAGCAGGAAGAATGAGATGATTGTCGCGAAAACACGGTAGTGGCCAAACTTGAAGGCCCGGTATACACTCTGGACCTGGAGCGGTGACACATAATCCAGCAGAAGCGACCCGGAGCCGACTACAGGCCCAGATAGAAGTTCCCTCCATGGTTGGGCAGCCTTATAATAGTAATCAACTCGTCTCCAGAAGCTCAAGACGATTATGAGCACAGCAGTCGGACCGTACGTCCAGGAATATTCGCTAGAGGAGAAATTGAGAGGGAACCCGTCTTTAGAATCGGAAACGCATTTGAGGGCGATGAGTGAGGCCGCGAGGGTTGCGAACACGATGGCAAATATGAGCAGCGCGTATTTGCTGAGCCAAAAAGGTGGCTGGGTCGCTCTCTGCTGACGAATGTTTGGCTGCTTGTCTTTGGTGTCGCCAAGCGATGGGTGTTCTTCAGCAGAGTCTTGCTCCAGCTGAGAGCGCGGGCTCTGCGGCCTAAGTTTTTGTGTCGGGGAAGTCATCGCACAACCTTAGATAACTTAAAGTTTAAAATATCCCGAGAAGTGGATTGTCAGAGCTTATTTCCGTACCCCTCAAGCTGATATATAAGTTATTATTACCCGGCATGGGTTTCACGCTTGAGAGAACTGGCGCCCTGTAATCCTGGGCCATTGGGGGCCAAAGTTGTGCAGTGCCGCAAGGCCTACCGTTTGTGAACTCTTTGCCTACCAATCGTAGCTCCCAGCCGAGAGTCTTGCGTCATTTAGAAAAAAAAAACAGGATTTGATGATCCACTGATAGATAGATACAGGGACGACTTGATTCGAAATCGAGATGGAGAAGAGCTTTACATCCTGAACCGCGAGCCGTGAGTTTACTTATTGAGCACCACGATATGTATTGGACTTTGGTACGCAACAACAGTGGCCTGAAATGAGGGGGATCGTTAGCAGCGGCGTTACAAAAACAGCGAGTACATTAACACAGGGCCTATTGTGTTATCATCTGTAACAGACAAATACTGGGCGCTAAATGGACGGATCACAGATAGGCATCCACGGGTAGAATACGATAATTAACCTTGGGAATCTTATTGGCTGACCATTCCTAATAATATAATCGTAATCTCTGCATATCTAAGCCCATATACAAAGCCTGCGAATATTTCCAACCAATTTACCATAGTCATAAGCCATCATCAATCATTTACCAAAGGAGCGGAAGGTCAACAGTTGTTTCCCAATCCATGTTGGAGTCCTTCAACTCTATCCTGTCAATGCAAGTACCGAAGATCTTATCCCACAGACGAGTCTGCTTGCCATAGTTACCGCTTGCCTTCCAGCCCTTTCGGTGATGAAGATCATGGTCCTCAATCACAAGCTCAGCGTCAAGCAGACGAAGCAGCCAGCTAAGCGTGCCGGGAGGTGATGTATAGACACGCAGACCGCTGTGACCACCCAGCTCGGTAAACATGATATACTGGTGGCAGATCCACCACTCGTAGAAGCCCATAGGAAGCCCCATGAACTTGAGGGAGAAGTACGTCGCGAGCGGGATGACGGCGATGTCGAAGATCTCCTGTTCGAAATCGGCGTAGAGTGTCAGGAGCGGGTTAGGGTGCTTGGTCAGGTGATGAGTGCGGTGGTATTTCCAGAGACTGCCGACCTCGTGCATGAGTCTATGGTACCAGTAGAACCAAAAGTCAAGCACGATTCCGTACAGGCCAATTTCGAGTGGGAGCCAGACCCAGCTGATGGATGAAGGGGCTTGAGCGGTGCGGTAGCTGAGGAAAACAGTAAAGATTGGACGGAAGCTAGACGTGGCGATGAGGCTCTTGACGACCTTGGTGACGCCAACATCAGGCACTCCATCTCTCTCGTGGACATCACCATCCAAGAAACCTGTCTGGTGACCTACTCGACGAAGAGCATGGAGTTGATGCACGGCGGTAACCTTGAAGGCAAGGCTGTAGAAGAGAAAAGCTTGGAGGGGCGTGAGGTTATGGCCAGTGTATAAAACATAGGCATGATGCAAAGCCATCGGAATGAGTGAATGCACCAACACCCAACGGTGCAACTGCCACTCAGGTGTATATGGAACTTTATCTCTCTTCTGATGCACAGGCACCTCCTTATCCAGGGTAACGTGGTGAATACCCAAGATCTCGAAGAACCAATGCGACAGTGTCCAGTTGCTTTTATCGGCTCGTCGCCAGGTCGACTTCATAGAGTCTTTCGGATTCTGTCTCGACTTGAGGCTGGCCGATGGATTTGCATCGAGACGTGACGAGTTGGACTCGTACACGGCGGTTGAGGATCGTGAAGCCATTTTGCGTGTTTTGTAAACAAAGACGAAGATGGAATTCGATTATCTTGGTCTGTTGAGGAAGTTGGGATTAGGCTTTATATAGTTTGTTGGTTGCCACATGTAAATCTGGTTTCATTTTGTCACTTGGCTTGCTTAGTTTCTGTGTGGACTCCACCTCTGTCGCTAAACTTGGACTACCGTGTTAGTCAATAAGGACTAGAGTTGCCGAGGTTCTGCAGATCATCAGTGCACAGGTCAATGGGCACCCCCTAATTCGGTACTGGTTTGCGACGGGGGAGGGGCATCAACGATGGCCTGATCATGCACTATGGGTTAGACAGCTGAATGTGTACTTCGTCGCCTCTATCATAACGTCTCAGCCATCTGACGCGCACGACGCACAAGTGCTCAAGGGCGGCCTTTCTAGAAAATGGGCAAATACCGCATTGCTCTTCTGCCCAGCGAAAGAATTATACCAACATGGTCGTAACCCGAGCTCGATTCAATCATACTTAAGCTTATGACGTCTCAACGAGACATACAAGCCAACACATGTTCGAGGGATTCGAATCTCGCCACTCGGCCCTATGGCCCATGCGCAAACCTGTCTGCCACATCCTGATCGAACGTTCCAGTTAAAGTTCGGAGGGTTTTCTGTCCTTCCATCACCCTTGACATGATGATCCACGTCATCAAAGCAACCCTGGATCTAATCTCGAAACCACCAGCCTTGAGTCATAGCACGTGTCAGTCAGCGAGATGCATCATCTCATGCTTCAGAAGGGCAAAATAGAGTGCGCTCCATTGCGGGTACTAACAGTTCATATCGCAAGCTAAACTCAAATAGTGCTCGGGGTCGGCTCGCGCTACCGACTACATGGTCCCACTACTGGAACTAGTACAGCAAATGGTTACGGGGCATATGCAACCTCTTTTGGTTCGTTCCCAAGCGAGAAACTGTCAAATGCCAGAATTTGTTGGGGCAAAGCTTGGCTATGATGTGAGGATGCCGTGGCTGATTATGTGGCTAGGCTGGAACTTTGGTGGCTGTGTTCTCTCCTCCTGAGGCACAAACAATTTGTGTTGCTAGATATTGATCGCTGGCCTCATATCACATGAAAATATGCTTGTGTTACCGGATTCAAGAACAAATGCCGAGCTCATGACGTCTCTGTAAGTACTGTACGTACCTCGCCTTACCGCTATGTCAGTCCACCAATCAGAAGTGCCGGAAAAAGGATGTAACGATTTCCGGATTAGCCCCGCTATCACTACACGTTCATGACACGACTTCGCTCATCATTCGCAGCCTTTGAGGGTCTGAGCAACATGTCTTCGCTTGAGAGGTTGCCCCCTGAAATTCTCCAAGAAGTTTGTAATCATCCACTATATACTGATCATGATGCTGACTCATCGTAGATCGTGTCGTACCTCCACGATGGCTATGAGCGTCATCACTTCGGTGGATACGACCCTCCCCTAGGCCAACACGAGATAGCGGGGATCAAGCGCCGCTCATACCTAGCATCTCTACGAGCTGTAAATCTTCTATTCTACGATATCATCACACCCATTCTTTTTCAGCATGCCATTATTTACTCTGGCAGCATCATAAAAAGATGGGGCGTAACCGCCGTGACCAGCAACGGCGTTACGGGTACTGCTCGTCTTGTGAAACTGTCAAAGAATCCTCAGCTTCGCGAAATTGTCCGCCGGCTGGAAATTTGCTTGAAGATAAAGGGTCCAAATG
This sequence comes from Fusarium verticillioides 7600, assembly GCF_000149555.1. Lineage (NCBI taxonomy): Eukaryota > Fungi > Ascomycota > Sordariomycetes > Hypocreales > Nectriaceae > Fusarium > Fusarium verticillioides. The sequence goes on from NC_031684.1 coordinate 332,601, forward strand.
ATTTCCAAGAATACAAGCCTGTGATTGAGGAGAGGGATAAGGATTTGCAGTACATTGCACGAATGGGCTCAGTGATTCATAGCGCATTGCCTAGGTTTACGAATCTCAAGATCCTGAAGCTCAACTTTGAGGACATTCCTTACAGTTACAGTCAGGACTTTGATGACCCTGTTCTGAATAATTGTTGCTGGGTTCAAGACACTGAGAACTTCTTTGAGTCCCTGGCAACAGCTCTCTTCAGATCTGGGCTCAAGAATCTGGAAGAACTCGACATTTCCCTACCCCTCGCCTATGACTTTGGACATTTTCTCGAAGATGACGACGATGGGGGACCTCACTCTCCAAAGGCATTCTTCAAGCGGCTCAAGCGTCTGAGTGTTCACTACGGACACTGTACTGAGGAAGACGAGGACCTGGAATTTCGGTATAACCAATCTAATCAAAAGTTCGACAGAAATCTCCGAGAGTTGATACCACTCGCAACAAACCTGGGTACCTTGAAGGTGAAAGGGCCCGATGTGCTGGTGCTGGACTCAGCCAGCCTGGAACCCTTGACCTTGGAAGTACTAGACCTACAGAGCCTGTCCATAACAGGGGAAGCACTAATCGATCTCTTTCAACGGTCCACGGCCCTGCGAGAAGTTGTGCTAATGGGAGTCTATCTCGAGTCCGGCACATGGGTCGACATCCTCACGGCTCTGAGCAAAACGACACTCACAGATTTCTACATCGAAACATGCGGCTATCAAAAAGAAGGCGATACTATCCTCCGCGTCCCCGTCGATCAAATGGACCAAGCCAACCAGGACGATAGTTATATCGAGACCAACCGCGCCGAAGACCTTGAGGCGTGTGAATTGGTGTTTGCGCGGGTTCATGAGAATATGCGCAAGATACACGGGAATAAATACGATGAAGCGGCGGCTGAGAAGAAGAGGGAGATATTGCATCAGGATATAATTCGGAAGACAGGCTCGCTTGGGGAGTTTTGTAGAAGGTTCTTTGCGGAGATTGAGCAGGAGGAGGATAGTGATGATGACGAAGATTCTGATGAGATTGATTCTGAGGAGGATAGGGAGAACATAGCTGAGTTTCTTGAGATTGCGTTTGGTCAGCGTACTGGAGATACAGATGACGAAGCTGGTCTCTCTTCGGATGTTGAGTCGTCGGATGCAGGTTTGTCTGGCGATGAGTAGGCTTTCACTTTCTACGGATTGCGTCGACAGGGCTTTATCTTGTAACTCTAGAAGGTGGTGTCGGTCATTTTTGAAGCGGAATATACAGGAGTCTGACGCTAATTTTCTTATATCTCATTTGTAGTATCAGCGTTCAAGATCTTGGCGACAACTATAACATCACCAAACCAGCGCCAATAAGCATACTAAACAGCACCGCAAGAATGGAGAAAAGCCCTCCACTTATCAACAGACTCGAGGCTCCATTATCATCATCCTCGTCCTCAGCGTCATCATTTTCATCATCGCCGCTATTTTCCCCATCGTTGCTTTCATTTCCGTCCCCAGTTAGCTTCAGATCCGACTCTTTGTATACAAGTTTCACAGCGGGAAAGTGTCTAACAACCGCAAGTTCGTCATACTTGAAAGTCCCCTGAGTTTGCAAGACTGTCATCGGCCAAACCGTCGAAGTCGGCTCCGCCGGTACCACTGAGTACAAATATTCCGATACCTTGCTTCCCTCTACTGTGTAAACGGAACGTATTGCACTTCCAGGTAGGTATTTGCGGCAAACCTCTGTGTATGTTGCTGACCTTAGGGGTTTGATAGATGAGAAGCAACCTCCAGCCTTTGCAGCAACCCAGCCACTGGTAAAGTTAGACTGCGACACAATTTATATGGTGAGGAAGGTATTGGGATTTACCTGGGGCAGCAATATGCCAGCGTCTCAGAGGGACCCAGTGCATTAAGCCATACTTGCTCCAGCGGCATATTCGGATCAATGATAGACACGTCTCTCGTCTGTGTGAAAACGCCTCCCTTGTTAACTGAACCTGTCTTATTGCCATGCGCCAGCGTGCCAGCTGTAGTCCAACCCTTGGGACAAGCTATGCCAGGTGAATAGTAGTCAATAGTACCCTGACCTCCATGTGCATTATAATAAGAGACCACCTTGTCATGATTGGATCCAGATGGGATGCACTTTCCCACTGAAGCAGCTTCGCATGTCGGAACTCCATAACTGACTGTTATAGAGTCGGGATGCGCGAACAGGATTTGGTCTGTGGTTACTGTTGTGCAGCTTGAGGGAGGTGTGTAGATTGTTGTTAGTGGACCGTTGTTGGCGAGTCCAATGCCAAAATATTCGGTGATGGTTGGCATTGCGAGTATTCGGATAGAAAGTCCAGATATCCTATTTTAGAGATATTTTTTAAAGGTTCTTGGAAAAGTGGGAAATAGCTCAATGAGGAGTCTTTAATGAGCGTCTGGCTGCTGCGCCTTACCATGCGGCGTAGTAGCCAAGACCACTTGGAGAGGCTGTGATCTTACGACCTCCTCCTTTGAGCTTGCTGACAGCTTGAAAGATCGTCTGCCTATTGGTGGCTTTCTAGTCTTTGTTATTTGACATTTGCAGCCGAGGTAACATGACTTAAATATGCATTAGTACGGTATCTTATATGTTACAGTGATGGAGGACGCCCTGATTAAACTGTCAAAATTCTTCTAAATTCGGCATGAAATGAGGAGAAATTACGCCATCATTATCTTGTTGTTGACAACAAACTACCCAAGCTCGCCACTGGGGGGCTTCAACTGGGTCGGTTCAATGGGCTTGCAACATCTACCCAATGTAACCTTGGGTAAGTGAAGTTGCTTTTGGTCCTCTAATCCGGATGTTAAATCAAGCTATACAGTTATGATACCAATTTCTCTAGAGGCATGCAACTGCTCATTGTGGAAACAGAACAGTCAGAAAAGGCAACCCAGCTTGCGGAAAACGGCTTGGCATTTCAGGAGAAGCACCTCCCAAAGGATGACAGCAGCGTGTTGGCGGTGTCATGTGCTCTCGCAAAAGTCCACTGGTTCAACGGTGCGCCAAAGAAAGAGATCGGTCGCTTAGAAAAGCTCAAAAAGCTTGGCACTGGAAGAAGCGTAATGGAGAGGTTGGCGCTCCTGGCTGAGCTTGGGAAATGCTACAGCTCGGCTAAAGAGTATGGCAAGGCAGCGGAAAACCTGGAGATGGGGATAGACGCTGTGGGGAACAAACTCACAAAGGATGATCCGATTCTCATTGTCGTTAACACATGTGTCTTGTACGTCAGAACTTGGACCAAAGTGATGAGCAGAGAAAGTGGGCGGAAGCGGGTTACCAGAAGTGCGCCGAGACTTGGAAGTGGACTTGGATGCGTAGATGATACTACTGAATCGCCAACATCCCGATCATATAAAATAGCACGTTTGCATGACCATGTGAATTTTGTTATGGTGATATGCTCTGCGTTCATTATCCGCCATTCAATGCCCTGTTTATGATGTCTGTTGGTAGCGCCTTTCATACATCCTTGTTAGCGCACCTATTTTGAGAGAGCTAAGAAACCCCGCTTCTACAAATACTGACGAGAGACGATTATAATCCCATCCTTCACAACTTATCATGCCACTTCGCTCCCTATATCTTGCCAAATCCGGTGGAGGCGCAAATCAACGCTCTCATTTCGCCCTCTTCATCCCGAACGCAGAATACGATCGGGACACTATTAACCAAGACTTTCGTTCTCTCGAGGCTGTTGGAACAAGGATTCATGTCGTGGGAGAGCCTCTCATGTCCGGGTTTGCATTCGAGGTTCATAGGAACTACAACACCCAAGCCTACCCGGATCTGAAGCGGCTGGTCTTTCTTGGAAAGATCGACGACTCGATGCTCCACGAATACCCAGAAACTAAGCTGGAGATACGAGAGAACATAGCGAGAAGCCTTCTCGAGCGAGTTGCAAGATCTATAACTCCACCGCCCAAAGGACAAAACATACGTGCGCCAATCGACGGGGTAAGAACTAAGAACCCAGCTACCAGGGGTCTAAATACATCTAACAAATTCATATTCAGGTGCATACCAAAAGGTGTCAGGAATGGACAATGGAGGTGTTGGAACTTCTAGTTGAGAAAGAATTCATTCCTTCTGAGGCTGTGAGCATTGCACAGAGAGAAAGGGATCCACCAACCAAGGGTATCTTTGGCTATAATTGGGAGACACAGGAGCACGGTAGTTTCGAGGAAAATAATGGTCTTCAATTCGGGGATCCTGACCATACCCACTGGAGCGAGTCTAGATAAAAAAAACGTTGTCATCAATCAGGTTAGAATCATTCGTAGCCTTCTATCCCTTCCCTGGTAGCGGCTGCTGCTTCAAGTCGCCCCATTGTCAAAGAAAACAATTCCCATGAAAGGTAATTTTTCTCTCTTGACTCTCTTAGATACTCGTAGGACGGCATAATGCCTGCCTCCTCGAGTGAGCAGATCCCCAGATTCTCGGCAGCTAAGCTTGTCATCATAGCTTCCACATTGACTTCTTCAGTCTCATTGTTGTTGACGTATTTGGTAATTATATCAATGTCTGGACTAAGCTCAATTCGCATTGGTGGCACGCATAACTCCTGAGAAGGTCGCTCAAAGTCCACGCCAAAAAGCAGTTCAATATCGCTTCTTAGCATTGGCACCTGGGGGAGAATGCGCTGAAAGGTGCGATAGGACGAAATTTCTTTCTTTGAATCGTTATCTGTCGCCTTGGGCAGCTCAATATATCGTACCTTGACTAAAGGATTATCAAGTCTTGATAGTACATCCTGAGCTTGCGGAAGTGCGAGGACATAGTTGATCAGATCGCCGCCAATTTTTGAGATCATGTATAGTAGCAAGAACTGTATGCTGACCTCGAAAACCGCAAAGGAGAATGCGCTCCTGAAAGTTGGGAGTTCCATAGCTGCTTGTTCAAAGTTGAGTTTCTGCATAGACCCATCTCTAATACGAGCAAACAACAAAACGGCTTTATCCAGGTTCTGACAAGTCGTGGCCATATGTATTGCGATTTCTAAAGATCCAAGTAATTTCTGCTGGTGTAATTCGTCGCCTTCATCCTTGCGATAGTTAAATGAAAAGATGAAGGATAGGAGAAGATTGGTAAATGCTGTTTCTTTGTTTGCAAATGGCCATACCACTGAACTGTAAGATATGCCATACTCGTGGGGGTCCGCTCCAAGATTTATCAGTGCGTAGAACAGTCTCCTGGACATTCCCCCATACATCAGAGCCCATCCCCTACGCAGGACACTGGTGGCTGAAACAGGTGGGGTTTCTGTTGCCAGGCGGGAGATGACGAATTCGTCAAATAAGTCATGACCGGTCAATTGACTCAAGAACGGGTCAGGTGGTATCCAAGCCTCCGTCCAAACTCTTATTGACTTCCTGTCATACAATGGCCGAACACTGTCGAGCATCTCTGTAGCCAATGGCAAACTTTCACTCCCCCAACGTTCTGCAAACTTGATAATTTTTCGGATTATGGAGACGTCAGTGTAAGATAGTGGCCATTCGGATACCAGAACTATTTCTGCACAAATCAGGCCGTTCAACATCTGTGTTTCTGTGGAAAATTCGGGCAATGGTCCATATCCAAGAATGCCTTGGCCCGCTTCTGTGTCTGTCAGAAAGTCATGTGCAGTTCGATGAATGAATGCTACCTCGCCGAAAGCATTGTTGTTATCTCCCAGTCTTTCGAAAAGACGGGGGTATTCCTTCCTCGGTCGCACTTCAAGCAACCCTGCGCACCGACTTTGAATCGACACCTTTGTCTCTTCGCACTTTCGTAAAATCTCGGTTAGTTCCACCATACATTTGCTTCTCAGGAGCTTTTTTTGTATTTTCAAACTCTCAGCGCAAGCGATTTGCATTACCCATGGCAGAAGATATGGTCCGAAACTATTTTGGCCGAATCCAATGCCAGTCGGGTAGGCTGGATCCTGCAAGACATAGCGAAAGTATCTGCGAGCTGTCTCCACATAGACCGGGCTTTTTGCATTCATTCTGTGCCAAAGGTCGATATATAAGTTCTCAAGATCTCCAGGGAGCGTATTCAGCCGTCCAAAAAGCATCTCCTCAGAGTCATTATTCTCGATCCCCTCAATGATGCTTCGAGTAGCAAGGTGGAGCCATAAAAATACACCTTGCGCTTTAGTCACAAGCTCTTGACGTAGGTGTTCAGATGTCTCCCAAGAGACTTGACTAGTTGGCAGTAGCGGGCGGAATCTGTTGCTTACAAACTGAAGCATGTCGAATCTTGTCAAGTCCTCAAGCAGAATTCCCTCAGCGTTGATTGTCCGGAGCCACCTCACAATCTGCGCCTCAGGGCGAGCTGAGACGCACAACTTAGTCCCCGGAGGTCGTGATATCAGTTGAATGGATTGAGAAAGTTTAGAGAAGCCATCTTGGTCTCGGACCTCGTCCAGACCATCGATAAACATGCAGATATGCCGAGTATCCAATTTCGCAATGTAGTCCCAAACATCTTGCAAGTCTTTGATAGACCAATCGTGGTATTCTGAGTGCAAGGACAAGTGATTAAATTGCTGTAGAGTACTCAATATCAAGTGCTGTTGATCTTGGAGTCTCTGGTACAGCAGAGAGCACCAGAGACCTTTTATGCTGTTCTGCTCTTCTGAGCCGATTTTCCAGAAGAAGTAGGAGATGATAATCGCATCGCGGCTCCATTCTTGTACCAAGTTTCTCGTTTGGTCCTGGTTTAGGACGAATTTGACAAGAGTGCTTTTCCCGGAGCCTGGCTTCCCTTGGATATAGAACAATTTGTCATCCGACTTTAGCCACGAGTTAAAACTGAACCACGAGTCGTATATACTATCCGTGGCACCCATGTACCCAGGGTTACTAGATCCTGCGGAGGATTCGTAGCTCTTTGAGTCAATCTCCTCAGTATCATCTCCCGTATCAGCGTCATCTTCTGGATCATTGTCGTCCTGTGGATCATCATTATCTCCTGCCGCGTCTTCGTCTTCCGAATTGTCGTCATGTTCTGACTCATAGTCATCTGCTGAATGGCCACTTTCATCTGAATCTGCGTAATAGATGACCTTCATGTCTTCATAAGTAGCAAATACTTGGTTGAAGCTTGCATCTCTTGAGTCCATGACATCGTTGTAGCGTTGATTCATCCGTGGGGCTTTAAGGCTTTGAAGAAAGGTTTCGCATTTTCTCTTTGTTTCAGCAGTAGTCCTGAGCTCCAGGACTCGGCTGTCGGTATGTGAGTTGATGGCTGCCTCAGCCCTGGCACCTTCTTGGGTAATCGCGTTGCGAGTTGCAACGTGTTCTCGCCGCACGAGATCTTTCACCTCAGTGATGCCTTGAGCTATCTGTCCGATGAGAAACTGGACATCGGTATCCAGTTTACCGAACGATGCGTCTTGCTGTAAGTATATCGCATCGCTCTGTGAGCTGGAGTAATGCTTGTCTTAGTAGATACTCCAGGTAATCTAGATTGAGACCTTACCATAAATGAGACATCAGCTCAATTTTCATCACCTGTTGATGCATTGAAAGCGATTCCTCAAGAGCCTGTAGCTTTTTCCGACGCCATGCAGTTATGGTAGCCTTGCGTATAGCCTTGGCGAGATTTCCCTTGGCCTGCAAGCTAGTCGCGCACTTAACCTCATCTTCCAGCTTATCGGTGGCACCTTTGCATTCCTTAGCAATATTTTGCAGCTTTGGACTTTCAAACTTGGTGTTCGCATTGCGCATCTGCTCACAGCGAGTGTGTACTCGGTCGACGGCTTCGGACATCTGCCCCGCGTAGCGCTGGAGATCATCTTGGGAAGTTGTCGCTCCATCGTATGCGCTTTTGCAAGCTACGACAACGTCGGTTGCAAACGAAATGACTTGCAGAACTGCGCTCGCCGCGCCGAGTGCTTCAAAACCCGTAAGCATGATGATGTGTTCTCTAGAGAGATGATCTGACGCTCTGAAGTGAGGGGTAAAGAAGATGAAAAGTACGCAGCCTGATCAGGCTGTGCAGGTCTGATGTGTTGGGCTGAATCACGCTGACTAACAATGATGTCCAGTAAGATATTGATGCCAATAATAGATATGCATGCTCGGGAAAACCAGTTTTTGCGGTCTTATGCATCACGTCTGGTGTTGCGTAAGTGGCTGAAGGCGCAAAGGAGAAGATGTTGTTCATCCTGCCCTTATAAGCTTGTCATTTCTACCGGAAACAATTTACAAAGTGACATACAACCCGAGCCTGCGTCCTGACATCTAATTTGACAAGAACCTAGTTATGTCGACGCGGGCCAAACTGACTGGATCGATTACCAAATCGCGCAGCTTCAGTTGCGAATAGACGACCTTCTTATAAATATGCCCGTCGCCGTATCCGATAAAACAAAAAGGCGGATTTTTCAAAACCGGCAACTCCTTTACCGAGAAGACCACATTGTATTTTTGAGCTACTCTTTTCCACTGTTGTGTACTTCCTTCTGCCAAGTTAATCCAGTTTTCGGATGCTCTCCATGTGATGGTAACTTGGTCTTTGTCATGTTCATATCTGAATACAAATGCCTTCCCCCGTTCGTGGCACCATATTTCCAGAATTCCGAGTTTTGGTAAGTGTCGAGCTGTGACTGCAGATTCTTCCAAGAGATGATTTATCCGACCCTGGAATGATGAGTCTCCTCCACGAGGGTCATATGGAACTTCAAGACACAGCTGCGCCAGTCTTGAGCCATGTTCGGGTTGCTGCGAATCTCGAAGATGCTGAATGAAATTCAGCGAGTTCGTACCAGCAGGTGGGCAGAGCGAAACCAGATGGTGAGCCTTCTCTACAAGAGCCTTCTCGGCTAGAGATGTCGGTAGCCCCGCCGTTGGGTTCATGAAGAAAGGATGCGAGAAAGTTCTTGGAAAGATGTTGAAGGAAAAATGGCGAATATGATGGGGAAGCTGAAGAATCAAGTTTTTCCAATGACTGAAATATCGAAGTGGAGCTGGTGCAATTTCGAGTCGGAAAGTTGTGACGTTCGTTAGGGACATGCTCAGAATCATTGCCAAGCTCGAACCCATTATCCCTCTTTTAAATTGATGGCGTAACCAAAGAGTATGGATGATCGGGACTTCCTCCAGGCCTTTTCTTGTCGTTAGTGCAAGGGGCGTGCCACCTAGTCGCTCTAAGCCTTGCATGGTCGTCTGCCTATGCCAAGTCGTTCCAGTCGCAAGCCGATCCCTGGCATCCTTGTCATGCATGAATTCTGTAATGCTTGCAGAACTTGCGATGTCCTCTTCCAACTGGAAGTTTTCATGCAGAGCATATTCCATTGATCTTTCTTGGGATCGCCTATTGTCACCAGGTGAGTAGGCGGTGATCTCGAGTATTAATCCGGTGTCCTGACCGCTAGATGGATTCCAACGGCGGAGGACGTGGAACAATACTTTGAGCGAATGAGTAAATCTCTGATTATTCCTATACAACGCTGTTAGAGACAATTGAGATGAGAAGGCCCACTCATCTCACCAATTGATGGTGGCATGAGACTCTGGCCTATCGCATTCCGGATAATCATAGTCCTGAAGCTCGATTCTCAAGCATATATAGCGTATATACGACAATCTCATAGCCTTTTCGCCCTCGGTCATTTTGGAGAATCTGTCCAGCTGGGAGTTGTCGATCAGAAGGCGTCGGAATGTAAACCTTTCGAAGTAATTCTGCCATTCAGAAGAGACGCAGGCATAACGATTAAAGTCTGTAGCACGATACTTCTGCTTTTCGGCCACATACCCGAAGATCTGTAGTCGAAGCTCTACAGGGAGCGACGACCACTCGTAGGAAATGGGTCTCCTTGGAGTAGTGGATGGGAAAGTCATGCTGAAAAGTTTGTATTTTGCAGGACTTTGAGTACAGGGAAATTTTAACGGCGGCTGGCTGGTTTTTATACTGGATCGACTGAAACTTTATCTCTTTTATGAGGCTGTTTGTGAGTAACAGTGGAGCGGGAGCTTCCAATGAGTGTGCGGATTCAAGCGAAAAAAAGCATACTTCTTGTTAAACTTTAGGCAGTGTGTGATCTTATTTGCACAATTCTTTTTCAGGAGAGTCACATTCAAAACTATAAATGGCAAAATTTGACATGGCGTATAGTAGACAACTGCGAAGAAAATATGGTGCTACAACTTACGCAGCCCAACCACCAACTCTATATCGTTTCTTAATCCACAGGTGCCCTCTCCACACAGAAACAGCCCAGCTCATACCAGCTCCAAGTCGCAGAAAGCCCATTGGTGACGAAGTCTCCAGTCCACAGCTCGCAAAAGTATGACGAGTGATTAATGAGAGTGCAGGTATCATCCTCAATACAGAACTGCATGCACTCTTCGACCGAATATGCACCACTATAATCTTTAATGTAGTTCTGTCCTCCTCCAGTGTATTGTTGAAAAACGCCGCAGGAGTGGTCGGCCGGGAATCCGCCAGGGCAGCCGAACGCGGCGGTCGTCGTCGTGACAGCTGCAGTGGTCGTTTCGGTGGTTGAAGCAAGTTCGGCGGAAGATGTTGTGAGTACTGTGGAAGATGCCTCGAGCTCGGTGGTAGCAGTATCAGAGGTAGACCGTAGCGGTATCTGAAGTCGCAGTGTCGGTAGTTAGGGATGTAGTATCCGTCATCGTGGTGGTAGTGGTGGCTTCTGCCGAAGTTGTAGGCCGCTCCGGCAGATCACAGAAACAATCCAACGCCAATCGGTATTGGAGCCACCAGTCCCCTGGATCCTACCTCCTCACAGATCACAGAAGGCGTTCGGCTGTATAGTAAAAGAAGTACAGCCTTCCAGACCCCTGCAGACATCACGGCAGTGCGCGATTGTGGCATCGCCAGTCACCTGGATGAGATAGCGCATGTTGGGGTCCACGCCAATACCCTTGGTGTCGCAAAGGACATCAGCTGGAAATGGGGTCTTTTCATTGTTGGTGCAATCATAGGCGGTCGGTTTAGCTGGGGCTCTTAGTCGTCTCGGTGGTGGTGGCAGTTTCTGCATATGTAGCTGTGCCAGTGGGCGAAGCTGAATCAGTCTCGGTCGTGGTTGTAACAAATTGATGAGGGCTTGTATGGGCCAGCTCGGGTACCAGCGCCAAGAAGCCCAACTATAGCAATGACTCCAGGAGCGATCATGTTGAAGGAATGGCAAGCTCACAATGGAGCAGGTAAACGAGTGACCAAAGTTGAACAAGAGCAGAACTTGATTGAGCTGGGCGTTGTTGGGGCTTAGGCGCTTGTTATGTATACCGATGGAGGCTTAAGACAATTTCCACCGACTGTCATCATCTAGAGGCTAGATCAGGGGCTCTACTTAAAGAGCGAATTACATATTGGTATTTGCACAGACCTGAAATCTTTATTAAGCCTCTTTACAAGCTTATTTACATTACTGATCACGAGGTAGCTGGCTAAGATGGAACGGTCTAGCCTTTTAGTCCCTTAAAATATGAAAGTAAAGTGAGTGAACCATTGTACAAACTCACGAAATTGAGTAGCGCCTATAGATATTTTAATCTCTATATCTAAAGTCCCTCTTGGCCCGATTAAAAATAAAGATCTGACATTCCAAAACAAGGACATACGTAATAAAAGAACCGGGGTTGTAATTAGTTAGTAGGATGCCCAGACGAGCCAGCCAATCACATCAGCCAACCTATCACACGCTAAACCAGCTGAAGCCCAAGTGGAACACCTCAAAATGCCTGCTTGAGGGTATAAGAATAGACACGGGGACATCTCAGCTTGCCATTCAATCCCATCATCTTCGCCTTGAGCCAGGCTCCTCTCCGTTGTGCTTATCGGCCGGTGTTCCAAACCATCTTCAGCAACCATGTCAACATGCCACGCGCTCCAAGTCCCAAACACACAATGGAACTTCTGTCCCTCCGCAGCTGCCTCTATCCTATTCCTGGTACTCTTTACCCTCACAACCGTCGCTCATCTCATCCAAGCCATCCAATACCGATCAACGTACTGCTGGGTCATTATTATGTCGGCCTTCTGGCAAGTCTTTACCTACATATTCCGCACTGTTAGCATCTACAACCCAGCTAGCTTTGACTACTACGCCACATGGTTCGTCGTCATTCTCGTCGCGCCGCTGTGGACCAACGCATTTGCATACATGGTATTTGGGCGCATGGTGTGGTGCTATACGCCGGATGGAAGATTGTATGGCGTTAAGGCTTGGCAGTTTGGGTTTATTTTTGTGATATTGGATATCATCGCTTTTATTGTTCAGGTTTATGGTGCGGCGCAGGCTGCTACTGGAAAGGATAAGACGCTGGCAGAGAAGCTCGATGCTCTGCATGTCTACATGGGCGGAGTCGGGCTCCAGCTGTTTTTCATTCTCGTTTTCGCTGTCTTCGGAGTTCATCTTTTCCGCAGGCTTCGCGGATCGAACTTGGGCTTAGATTCAGGAACGCAGAAGAGATCTGTTATGATGCTCTTTTATGCTATGTTCATTGCACTAGCTCTTATTGTAGTAAGTAGACACTCAACCGACTGATGAAGCCATATGACTAACGAGATCTAGTTGCGAATCATCTTCCGTCTTATAGAATACTCTCAAGGCCTTGACAGTGACATCCCGCGTCACGAGGCTTACCAGTATGCGCTTGACTCTCTACCCATGCTAATTGCTTTGGTAGCGTTCAACGTGGTTCATCCGGCTCGCGTTATGGGCAGCAAAGAGGCCAGCATGCCGAAGTTTTGGCAGAGAAACAAAAGGCATACCGAAATACAGTTGGGCGAGGTATCTTGAGTTTTTCTTTCTGAGGCTAGTTCAAATGACCATACGTTTAGTATTGATCTCAGCGTACATCAATATGGACTGAGAATATGAGATTTTAGCTAACATAGAAGAGTACCAGTAGATTGGGCCCTGTAAAATAAGATTCGAACTCTATTACACATCGCCATATCTTATTTACCATCCAATAACTTCTTCCCACTCTCTATCCTGTTGTTCATATCGTATCATTGCCTGTCTCTCTCCAGGGCCCAGCGATACATATACGCTTCTTACCCTCCTCGGACCAGGAACGTCTTTGCAACTGCGTACATCTAACTTTTCCTCCTCTGCTTCCATAATTCGCCGTGCAACTCTTCCAGTCAAATGGCTGCTCCAAACGCCCTCCTGAGCCTGCCTGGACATCAGCAATGAGATTGCCCTCCGGCGAATTCCCGGATCGCGACACCATGCGACTATCACAAACAAAACAGGTACCACTCCGATTTCAAGGTGGAATAGAGGGGCTGCTTGTGACACGGTGTCTGTTGCTTCAAGACCCAGAACACGGCTGGCACAGTCTACTAGCTCCTCGAAGTCACTTGTGCGGTTGTCAAGGCTGAGTACGTCTTTGTGGTTGTGCACACTCTCCCAGGGCAGGACTATGTTGAAGTATCGGCGGTGTAAGTCTATGAGTGCAAGTGATCTTTGCTCGTTGGGAGAGAACGATAGTGCACCACGGGAAATGATGAAGTTGTCGAATGCTTGGGACCACTGAGAAAATGCAGTGACTAGTACAGAATTTCCCGCCGCTTCCGTTAATCTTAACGCCAGAATAGCATAAAGAGCTTCCCTGGCTTCCAATAGGGAGCTAAATATGTAGTTGGTGTTGACCATCGTCAACCGCGAGCCTGAAGAACACTTTAGGGAAATTTGAGGCATCACGTCGCCTACAAGCTGGAAAAGAAGAGTTAGAATTATGGAACTTTTAAGTGCGAATTTGCTTACTATAGCAACCTGCAACGCGAGCCGGTTAAACAGGGTTTTCACATGATCAAGGATGCCATTTTGTCCTGTAGCTTGACGGAACTGGCTCACCATGTGATGTCCATGCTTGAATAATCTGATTGCAGTTTCAGTATGTCCTTGCAAGATCTATTTACGGTTAGTTGCATGGCTCATGAATAAGGTTAATGGCCATACTTGCCTCAATGCAAATGAAAACTAAACAAGACACTAAGTGGACATGCGACAGCGAGCTGTGAGAAGCATGTAGCTCCTTGATAGACAGATTGTAATGCTTTAATGCGAACGGACTCTTATACCCAGGTATGCCGTTTGTAAAAGCCTCGTGATATGCCGAAAATGAGACCAGGGCGTGAGAAATGCTGGGCTCGTACTGAGCAACCTGCAATACGCTGATCCCCCAGAACTCATCAGGGAAGAAGGATGTTAGTTGAGACAGTGTGCGCTCGATGAAGAATTGGATAGAGCGCGCTTCCTGGGAGTTAGCGTATCCGGCAATAACAGTCTGAATCGGTGACTGCTGTTCTGCTGCTTCTTCGTAGCCGTCACAGGTACGACCAGTTGACGTGCCTGTAGATCATTAGCTTCACCATTGCTCAGCGCTCACCAGCGCCCTTACACTTTACACATGAGGGCCGTGCCTCATCACATTTGACACGACGGACTAGGTAGATCATGTGAGCAATCTGTACGACCCCATACTTCTGGTGACTCACTCCTGCGGTGTCCATTAATACCCGGCACAGTCTTCAACGGGGTGGACTCACCTGCAGGTCAAACAGCCAGACCGACTTCTCTGCGATCTGGCTCGCACTCGCTGCCCCGGCTTTACCTTTGTCATTGATATGTTAGGTTTGTTGATGTACGCGTGTAGAAAGGCCGCCCGTGGACTCGATTTCATATCTCAGCTGTAGACTTGGAGGTTCAGGTGGAGCTGCCCAGACGAGCCAGCCAATTAAATTTACCTATCGTTGAGCTATTTCCGGTTAAAAGGTCAAAGAGTCGGAAACAGTCTATACCTTCTTTAGTTTAGTCTTCTGCTCCAAGCATCTGATGCCAGCATCAACGCGGCAAACAACATGGCAGCGCCGGCTCAGCCGGGTTTAAGGAATCTCAGCACAATTAATGCTGTTTGTGTTTACTGTATATTCAGTTAGGCGAAATCTATGCCAGGTGCAAATGGCTTCTTGCATCCGGCTAGGACAGGCTAGCTTATTCCCCAACACACATAAAACCAACATCAGCTGTACAGCTTAGTACCATTAATTTGTTGTAGTCAGTGGAATGATTCCCCATCTAAGCGTTCAAAAGGCCAACTAAACTCTCACCCTTCTGCTACCCCAAAACTTCCGTAGGTTCTATAATTACATCCAACTCTTGGGATAAGATGATACAAGTATATTTCCCAGACTCAGTTGACTTTGACTACCCTGTATCTGCTGCGACTAATGCTAATTTTAGCCTGACTCCTGATTCGGTTTAGCAAAACTGTCACCCCTGCAGTAGCGTCTCATCCTTAACAATTAACCCATCGCCTGGTTTGTCAAAACACTCTTTGGGAGGTCTAGTCCACGAGCTAGAGCAAGACTATCGATTCCGTGAGATGAGCAGAGCAGAATTGACAGAGTCTAATTCCTCATAACTACCATCACCCATCCTCTCTTTTGTGTTGCCTTCTTGTCGTGCGTCTCACTTCTCACCTTCGTCAATCGTTTGGACGCCACAATGCATCAGAGGTTCATTCTTTTGGCTGTCGGCCTTATCGCCGACGCCGCTATGGCTAGCCCGTGTAAGCCCTCTGGCACAAGTAAGTACAAGCTTCATGGGGAAGGGGTTTTTACTAACTGTAACGGTTAGCTTCTGCCGCGACGTCAGACGTGACTAGAGTCACCGAATCGTCAGTAACAACAGCTCTGGGAGATACAACGACCACCATAGCTTCGGAGACAGCAGAGCTCCCAACCACTACCGGACTGTCCGTTACAACGACCTTGGAGGGTTCAGTTACCGTCACGACTGCTTCAGGCACGATAGCCGTCACATCAGAAGCCGAAACATCTGCCGCAACCACCTCAGAGGCTGAGACAACAAGCACCGCACCAGCCGCCGACCCAACATACTCCCTCCTCGCCAACGGCGGAAATCTTAACAATGCCCAGCCCCAAGGGAACATCGAAATGACATCCGTTCTCGTCTTCAACCCCGCCCTCCCTCAAACCGGCGGAATACGAACCTTCAACATCGAGCCCTTGACCGGCCGTCTGCAGGATGCCAATGGAGGAACATACGTGTGCGCTTACTACGGATCTTCGCCTGACACTTCGAGTCCACCTACAATCGCGTATTGTAATCCTAGCCACACAGGTACTAATAAGGGGTACGACTACTTGAAGTGCGAGGTTGCTGGTGGGGTTTTCTCGTGTACTGCGCCTCAGACTACTTGCCAGACTGTTGAGGGTGTTGGACTGTCCTGTGTTACTCCACAGAATGATGTATACGATCGGTTCTTCACGGAGCGACGGTCGACGGGTATGGGAACGACAGATTTCTGGTATATTGGCACTGGAAGTCCTAGCGGGTTTAACCCCATTTCGATCACTGCTTTGGAAGTTTGATAGAATTTGTGTATTTGATGCGTGTCGCTTTATTGAGAATAAGAGTCCACTTACGTCCACTTGACTTTGCTCAGCTGGGATACAAGATCTTGCCAGTTTAGTATTTCTTGACATTCACCAACGGAACCCTCGCATCAGTACATCCTCATGGTCCTGTCTTGATGCATCAGTAGGTTTCCAAGTTCACAAGAGACAGGAGCCTGAGCCTATCGGCACTAAATGCCACTGCCACTCCCTGGTACGGTACTGAGTTCATTAGCTTGAGTAGCTTAGCTTTCGGTCTTCTTCATGCACTAAACAGCATGGACGATATTGGTGTGCAGGCAGCGTATGTGACGCAGAGGCTGAACGGTCATGGCTGCTGTGTTGCTAAGTCGTTCGAGTTGATATGGTAGAGCTATATACTTTTGACCGACTCCAATATATGCTGAGCCTAGGCCACTTGAAGACATTGGGTTTCACCCTCAGTCTCCGCCACAAGTGATATGCAACATATGTGAAAGAGAGCCAGACTCCTGAGGCAGACGTTGACTCAGGTATCAGCTTTACAGCTTTGTTGTGACGACAGTATTGCAGCATGCAGCGCAGAATGAGTGAGGTCCGTACTGCGCATAGCATCCCTATGATAGATGCACGTTTTCTCAAGCTTGGTGCTACAACAGATCAAGAACCCCCCTGTAAGATGGTAGATATACACTTCATTTAGCTCATCCTAAGTTACCCCCAAGTTTGATATCACACTCCCAAGAGTCTAGTCTTGTCACGGGCTAGCAAAGCGAATAGCTTATTGACAAGAACAAATATTCAGTCCATGCCGCATTCGCAACGAAAACCTTGTTTTCATCTGCTCGGTGTAAGTCTAGGCTACCAGCCGATCGAGGGCGCATCCCATTGAGCGGTCAATGCCTTAAGCGTAGCCCTTATCAAGGCATGTCCAGCCCCAGCATGTAACTGTGTGGGTTTACTCATGCCATAGTGGTATAAAGGTCGAACAGGCCAAAGGCATACGTTGACAAGTTTATGATAATGAAGCGACTGGAGATCAGTGGCCTGTTGTTGTGAAGTTTGCCATGACCGGACATGATTCGGCATTTCGTAAAAAGGTCCAAAAACAGAACTATGCGAAATCTTTCCTTGATATCGGCTTCTACACCGTGAGGCTCCATCGCCATTCTTCGGGAGCCAAACCCGCGCGACGGAATCAGGCCGTTATCTTCTACCTGCATCACCATAAACATGTCAAATCGAACCAGAGTGAGCTGGCCACTTCTCAGAACAGCATCCATGTTCACTGTTTGAAACGTTGAGTGGAGGAACCTGACGGATACTTATCCGATTGGCAAAGGCGAAGCCCCTGGTATCCCCATAACCATATCGACGCACTCGTCCGTTTCCGTTCCGTTCTGAACCAACGATTCAAATCGGTCTCAGCGTTCTGAGCGGCAAAACTCTTACCCCATACGGTGCTCGCCTCACTTTCCAAAGCGTATGTCGAGCCGAAGGAACTTGGATAACTCTGAGGAACGTGCTCTTATCATGAGTCGGCGGGCCCGGGTTCCATGATATACTCCCTATTCGCCGTGAGACATTCATACCTACTGAGGTTATTCTTGCCGTTTTTCTGCTGGCAGCGGATTATTTGAGTTCATGCTGACAGCAAGTTTATGCAAAGTGCTACCCTCCATGAACGGGAATAAGATAGTCGATCAGCGGGTGTCGGGAATGCCGAAAGCTTATGCGGCTGATGACGACATGATCATTGAGAGATAAGCTTGTTACCCCAGAGCGAAACCATGGCAGCTGAAATGCTAGACATCTCGTACAGTATTACAATCAAGGGTTGATGGTGTTTCACATCGGGATGATTCCGCACAGCGTTGCATTGCTGCCACGAAGTCCATCATCATTACTTGCATGACTCTCTATAAATAAACACTCAACGTATGACATTTCACCGACACAGCAGTTCTGAAAGGATATAGCATGTTGATGAAAGGAGAACCTAGCAGCACGACATCCCCAGACCATGTACAGCTGCTCACTGCATCATACCCTTATGTAATTTATAACTCGGTTCTCACAACTAAAGTCCGTTACGGGCCCCGGCATCGACCCCGGAGCCCTTCCAAACACAGTTACAAATTTGCAAACTCGACATATCCCAACCCCCAAATTCCCCGCCAAGATCCACAGAAATTCTCGAAGCATGCAGCCGAGCCTTCCAGAAGCATTCTTGCAGCCATAACCCCCAAGGAAAAAACTCGGGATTGTCAGGCACAAGATCACAAATGCCTCACACTGCAACTTCATAAACGTGGCGAATATGCCTCATTTTGTTGTTTCTCGGTGGCAGCAATGCTTTTTATCAGATGACCGTCACGGCTTCGGAGCTTGGCGCTAGCGTGATCGGCTCTCAACGCCGTGATACCGAACCCAGGCTGATCGACATAAACCAAGGGGGTATAAAGTGGATATGAACTTTTGTGAGCGTTTTTTTTCTCCGAGACGCCGTGAGTGAACTTTGCGTATTGGACGGTTTGGCGAGTAATGAACGGAGAGACGATTACGGATTAATGACACTGGCTTCGGCTAGACTTGCAAATGTCTCAGAGTGGATAAATCATCTTGACAGAGAGGTTGAGAATAGAGTTTGGGCATTTATCAGTCGTCGGCGTTGTTTTATCTGTTTACATGGTGTTGATAGATGATCCTCCAAGGCACAATGAGAGTACGATAACAAAATCTCCAGTATTATCATCTTTGATGTGAGACATGAGATACAGTAATCTATTCCAAACAAAAATATTATATCACGCAAAACTCAATTGGTCAAAAAGTCTCACCGAAGACGACCTATCTCGAACCCCAGGCCCCGTTCAAAACTCCACCGAGACCCTCCCCAGGCATGGAAACGCCGGATGATAGTGGTATGGAGTCATAGTGGAGCAGGGTGCGAGATACACGATATAATCCGGGGTAATTCAGTTTCTTGTAGTCATAGAAAGGGTCAGATTTATAAGGACATGACGCTCCCGGCTCCATCTTCCCCAGATTCTTGCATCCCGTTCCAGACTCTTGTCCCTTTCTCCATACGTTCACTT
Source organism: Fusarium verticillioides 7600 (assembly GCF_000149555.1). Taxonomy (NCBI): domain Eukaryota; kingdom Fungi; phylum Ascomycota; class Sordariomycetes; order Hypocreales; family Nectriaceae; genus Fusarium; species Fusarium verticillioides. The sequence goes on from NC_031684.1 coordinate 352,112, forward strand.
ACCCAAGATACCGTTTTGAAGAAACGTTTTGTTCAAAAGATATCTCATCATGGCGAAGAAGGAAGAACTCCCTCGTGATATTGAGGGCGTTGATGATCTTCAGCGCTCGCCGTCGAGATGTACGCAGGAGGGAACGACTATTGACGCTGTCTTTGGTGAAGTTTCGGAAGATGGACCTAACTACCGCAACGTACGAACCCCGGTCCGTTTTCTTCACAGTTACTAATGATATTCAGGTCGGATGGATCGCCACCGTCGCACTCATGACAAAAACGCAAATCGGCCTTGGAGTCTTATCGATTCCCCAGACCTTCGACGCTCTGGGTCTCATCCCCGGAATCATATGTCTCATCGTCGTGTCAGCCATAACAACATGGTCAGACTACATGATCGGCGTGTTCAAGCGACGACATCCGCAAGTTTACGGTATCGACGACGCGGGACAGTTGATGTTTGGGCGGATTGGTCGTGAAGTCCTCGCGACTGTTTTTATGCTATGTAAGCATCATTCCTCCGTGAAGATTGAGGGTGCTGATGATTCGCAGACTGGATCTTCGTTGCTGGCTCAGCGATGCTCGGTATCTCAATCGGTCTTAACTCGGTTTCTACACACGCAGCCTGCACAGCTGTCTTCGTTGCCGTGGCAGCTATTCTGGGCTTTTTCTTTGCGAGCATCCGCACGCTCGGCAAGATTGGCTGGTTAGCGTGGATCGGACTCGTCTGCATTATGACGGCCAGTAAGTTCAAGCCCCCCTTCCATCTCACGAGATCCAAGTTTAACACGAGAAATTAGTCTTTTGTGTCACTGTCGCTGTGGGCGTGCAGGACAGACCTGCTGCTGCGCCGCAGGGAGGACACTGGGAGTCTGACTGGAAGCTCTTCAACCATCCTAGCTTCGTTGACGGTATCACGGCTGTGTCGTCGCATATCTTTGCGTTCTCGGGTACACCTGCGTTCTTCCAGATTGCTGCTGAGATGCGTGAGCCGAAGCACTACACGCGCTCGCTATTGACCTGCCAATCCATCGTGACAATCACGTACATCACCATCGGAATCGTGGTTTACTACTACTGCGGTTCTTATGTTACATCCCCTGCTCTCGGTTCAGCTGGCATTCTCATGAAGAAAGTCTGCTACGGCTTTGCCCTACCTGGTCTTATCGTGACTGCTATGCTTATGACTCACGTGAGTGTTCTCCCTGTCTTCCCAGTGACTTATATACTAACCCGCCAAGATCCCCGCCAAGTACATGTTCATCCGCTTACTGCGCGGTACAAAGCACCTTAACTCCAATGGCATCGTGCATTGGGGTACTTGGTTAGCCTGCACAGGAAGCGTAACCATCATCGCGTATATCATCGCCAGCGCCATCCCTGTTTTCGGCGGCCTGGTGTCTCTCATCGGAGCTCTTCTCGGCACGTTGATGTGCTTCCAGCCCTATGGCTGCTTTTGGCTTTTTGACAACTGGCACAAGGGCAAGACTGAAAAGTCACTCAAGTGGTGTCTTATGGTTTGCTGGAGTGTCTTTGTCATCGTGGCTGGAACCTTTATGATGGTTGCCGGCACCTACGGCTCGATTGTTGGTATCAATAACTCGATGAAGGCTAATGGGGGATCAAGCCCGTGGTCTTGCGCTGATAACTCCAACTCTGGCTCTGCTGGTCACTAAATGGCTTGAGCTTTGTGACTTAGATCTCGGGCCGAAGATGGTGGCTGAGATACACTCGAGACTGGCCTCTTGAGTGGCTTTGAATGTGAAGCGAAGATGTTTTGAGCGAGAGGCTTATGTACGAGTTGTCATTTGCTGTGCGGGCACATTACTGGATGAGCTATCGAAGCATGAGATGCATTTGGAACGGTCATTATAGAGTGTAACACTGAAATACCAGATAACAATAGAATACCCATTTCTTTTTCTTCATCACTTAGAATGTCAAAATGGTCATGACCTACCAAGATGGCAGTGATGCATAGAGGCAAGGCAGCTCTCGAGTGATGAAAACACCATCCTCACCACCAAACCGAGCTTGAAGAAGTATGGAAATGCTTCAATGATGACTTATCGCGATAACGTCTGAATGAGTCACATGATGCCATCGCCAAACCTTGCCCCCAGCCCCATTGTCATCGTCATCTCCGCTTATGTAATGACATCATTGAACCCCTGCAGTTCCGTGCTCACTCCACTAACCAACCGGAAGCTCGGCCTACGGCAAAAAAAAAAGTTACTAATAATTCTCCTCATTGCGAGTCATCACCTTTTTACAAACCCTCATCGCTCATTCTCACAAGAAACAAAATGAGCTTCGTGAGGGCATTTTCTTTCCTCACGCTCGTGAGCGTCGTTACCTACACCATCCTCTCAGTGGCCACGTCACTGAGTGGCGGACCCCCCGCTATGCAGACGGGGAACGAAACCCACCCGATTCCGGCCTTTGGACTGGGGACTTGGTTGGCTAAGAAGGGAGATGTGAGTTCGGATACGAGGTTCACGAGACTACAGTAGGTGCTAATGGGAGTACAGGTTGCGCATGCGGTGGAATATGCTTTGAAGGCGGGCTATCGCCACCTCGACGCTGCTGCTATCTACCGAAATGAGGAGGAGGTTGGGCAGGGCATCAGGGCTTCGGGCGTGTCGCGCGATAAGATTTGGGTGACGAGTAAGCTTTGGAACACGGATCATCGGCCTGCTCTCGTGCGCAAAGCCATCGAAAAGTCTATCGCCAATCTGGGCGTCGAGTACCTGGATCTGTACCTCATTCACTGGCCCGTTGCTTGGGTTCCCGATACTAAGGATCTCGACAATGACACGTCTATCGTGGATACCTGGAAGGCTATGGAGGAGCTCGTTCGCGATGGATTAACGCGCAATATTGGCATTTCCAACTTTGCGCCGAAGGATATCAAGACCATTCTCAAAATCGCCACCATCCGCCCTTACGCTCACGAATTCGAGACACATCCCTATCTACAACAACAATCCTTTGTCGATTTTCACGCCAGCGAAAACATCAAAGTCATTGCATACTCACCACTCGCCAACACAAACCCAACTTACAACCCCGACATCCCGAGCATTCTACACGATGAATTCTGGACGAAACTCGCCGCTAGCAAAAACGCGACGGTGGCGCAGACGGTGCTGGCGTGGGGACAGCAGAGGGGTACTGTGGTGATTCCCAAGAGTACGCATGAGAAGTACATTGATGAGAACTTTGGATCGCAGGATATTACATTTACGGAGGGGGAGTTGAAGGAGGTGGCGAAGAAAGATAAGAAGTATAGGTTTTTGAATCCTGGGAAGGATTGGGGTGTTGATCTGTTTGAGGGTCTTGATGGGGGGTCGAAGAAGGAGGAGGAGGATGATAGAAATGAGGACTTGTAATTTGATCGGACTCATAGACGGGGGATATTTTTAGATGATATTAATAATATGGTACCAAACCTCTCGGATATACGGATACTGGACTCGTGAACAGAGCGCCTATGTCTTGGCAACACCATTCCGATTTCGTAGACATGCGCATGGTATAAGCAAGTCCAGAACTAATAATCGATCAACAAAATGATCTAAAACCCTAATCAAAAGCACAGGGCAGCAGAAATTTCCTTGTCGGCGGACGAATCATGGATTGAATTGATCTGTTATCCATGGTGTTGTATGCTAACAATGTCCAGTGTTGATTCGCAAGCTTCTCACATTACTGGTTGGGAACGCTCGGGGGAAACACAAGAAATCCATAGTACTACCTACTTTAAATGCCCCCTAGAATATTATCTTCAACGGGCATGAATATTTACAGACCATATTCTGTCGAGGAAGCCTGCATTCGGGAGTTGACCGTCCTCTCTAGGGTAGCTAACAGTATCCATAGCGATCCAATTTCCTATAGTTTCACAGCCACAGTGAATACAACCCTGGCAGTTCAATCAGGCGCAGTGCAAAAAGCTTCTACGTAACAATCAACTCTAACCCAGGCCAACTAATTGGTCGAACAATTCCGCCAAAAGCAAAACTTGTCGAGAGTTTAGTAAGGAAATTGCCATTTCCTGCACAACTCGCACCATTTCAGGGTCCAACCCTGCGCCACTTCGCAACACTGGTCAAGAGTCATGATCAACACGCTCAACACACTTAAATCTCGCCGCATGGCATGCGTTCAAAATCCAAGACATGATCTTCCAATCCGCTATTCTAGCTTGTATCCTTGGCGCGTAGGATCTACAGGTACCTTGGCCCACTAACCCCCTGTGAGACCAGAGTCGTAAGCGAAGTTTGCGCCCTGACACGAGCGAAGTGATGAATGGCTCTGTTTACGCAGCGGGCGAACGAGTTTATTCTAGACCGGATGATAAGTCAGTTTGTATTGCCGTTGTGCCGTGCGTGGCTTATCGGCTCTTGGACCCTCTTGTCAAATTTTGTCTCAGTTGACTGTCATCTCGCTGACCGGCAGTTTGCATGTACGCTCAGACCTCAACTGAACCGCGGGAAAAAGTAAAGCTCCTTGCGTACGTACGTCTCCCTCGCCGTAACTCCCTACATCCGACGTCAGTCTCCAATCTCGATACTCTCATGACAAGTGAGTATACGACGATCATAGTATAACAGATCAAAACCACAACCGGGATGAAAAAAGCCACTCTTATACCCATCTCCTGTTTCAACGGTCGTGATCACCATAACCCCCCGAAACAAAACATGACTCTCCTATTCGTCAACACGTGGAAGCATCTCCATTAAAAAGTCTACGAGGTCCAGACTAATTCATCCCGCGTGCCACGCAACTCCACATGTCTGACAGGAGAATTCCCCAATGGAGTAAAGCGCACGGCAAGGGTGTTAAATAGCGATCGCCGGATATAATTGTGACCGCTTTTCAACTCCCGCTTCACGAGGTGACATCGTCAAGGAGATGGTTCGATATTCTTTTGTTTAAAATGCTCTTCTTCTGCTCTTGTGGTTTGTAGTTCTCTGCACTCTTTTCTTTAACCCAGTCACTCTCTTTTCACTCATTTATTCGGAAGCGTTTCAAACGCTCCAGTCACTCATTTAACCTTTGTTACTTAAAAGATGCATTTTTCTAGTTTGATTCCCGCTTTGGGGGGTCTCGTGGCTGTTGCCACTGCCTCGCCTCACCTTCTAGGCCTCGGTCTCGACGTCGATGTCTCGCTGGGAGGAGGAAAGGGCGCTTCATCCGCTGCTGACACAACCTCCAAGGGCCTTGACCTCGTCCCCACCACTTCTGCCACTAGCCAGAAGAACGGTCTTGCTTCTTCCTGCAACTTGGCTAACAGCTGGGAGAACCATGTTCTCTTCGACGGTATCGCCGCTCCTGCTTCTGGCGCTGCTGCCGCCATCAAGCTTGGTCTTAACCTCCCCAATGCTCAGATCGAGGGTGAGGCTACTCTCGAGCTTGTGAAGGATTTCCTTACGGAGCCTCGTGTGCGTATTGGTCTTGGTGCTATCAAGGCTTACCTCGAGCTTGACATTTCTGCTTCCGCTGCTGTTCACGAATCCATTGAACTTTTCGCTTCTTCTGCTCTCCAGCTTGAGGTCCCTGGTCTTCTTGAGGCTGAGGCCGGTGCTGCTCTCGCTCTTGACCTTGTCGTCGGTGTCGATGCTGCTATTGACCTCTCCGCTGGTGTTTACCTTTCCTTTGGCGAGGAGGCTTTCGTCGAAGTTTCTCTTCTCACCAAGGAGATTGTTGATGTCTCCCTCGAGGGTCTTGTTGCCAAGGCTCTCCCCATTGGCGTTGGTGCTGAGGTCGACCTCTCTGCTGAGGTTTCCCTCACCCTTGGCCTCCGTCTCCGAACCGAGATCGATCTTTCTGCCGAGCTTGACATCCCCGTTCTCGACATCGAGGCTGGTGCCAAGATTGCTGTCTGGGTCAGCCTTTTCGAGTACACTGCTGTTCTCGTCAACACCGACAACTGCGTCGTCTCCGTCGATGAGCTCATTGCTCTCACTCTTGGTCTCGCTGTCGAGCTCAACGTGGAGATCGGCGACATTCTCGACCTTAGCCTTGCTCCTACCCTAACCGTCACCCTTGCTACTGCTGCTCAGGCCAAGGTTTGCCAGCCTAACCGCGGTACTCCTGGTACCTTCATTGAGAAGCAAGGAGGCCCTTCTACCACCCACACTCAGGCCGTCTCTCTGTCTACTGTCCCTGCTGGAGGCTCTGACTCTACTCCCGACTCTGCTCTTCCTGACGCCACTGGTTCTGTTGACGTTACCGGCTCTGCCACTGCTGATTCTTCTGAGACCTACCCTGCTGGTGCCGAGACTACTGGTTCTGGCTCCGGAGCTTACCCCATCCCTGGATCTGGCTCCGGATCAGCTGCTTCTGCCGGCGCTGAGACCACTGGCTCTGGCTCTGGTGCTTACCCCATCCCTGGTTCCGGTTCTGGCTCAGGTGCATCTGGCTCCGAGACTTACCCTGCTGGTGCTGAAACTACCGGTTCTGGATCAGGTGCCTACCCCATTCCTGGATCTGGCTCCGGATCAGCTGCTTCTGCCGGCGCTGAGACCACTGGCTCTGGCTCTGGTGCTTCCGCTGGTGCCGAGACCACCGGTACTGGCTCTGGTGCTTACCCCATCCCTGGTTCCGGTTCTAGCTCTGGTGCTTCTGCTGGTGCTGAAACTACCGGTACTGGCTCCGGCGCCTATCCCATCCCTGGCTCTGGCTCCGGATCAGCTGCTTCTGCCGGCGCTGAGACCACTGGCTCTGGCTCTGGTGCTTCCGCTGGTGCCGAGACCACCGGTACTGGCTCCGGCGCTTATCCCATCTCTGGCTCCTCTTCCGCTCTCGCAAGCCCCAGACCACCGGTTCCGTCGCTGCCATCGTCCCTCACGGCAACGGCACTGCCACCGGCGATGTCACCAGCACCGTCACCTCCACCCACGTCTACACCATTACCAGCTGTGCTGCCTCCGTCATCAACTGTCCTGCCCGCTACACCCAGAAGGTCGTCACATCCACCGTCATCGAGAGCACCTACGTCTGCCCCGCTACTGAGACCGGCGCTGTCCCTGCTATGACCACCGCCCACTCCACCAAGGTCCACGTTCCCGTCACCACCATCACCGACACTCTCACCACGATTGTGCCTTGCAAGACCCGAACTACCAAGACCTTCCACCCTCCTACTACTCCCCCTCCTGCTCCCACAGTCACAATCGTCGACACCACCACCTACTGCCCCGAGGAGGGAAAGACTGCTCAGCCTTCCAAGGGCCAGTCTACTTTCCAGGTCGTGACCACTGCTTCCCCTCGCACCAAGGCCTATGAGGTCCCCAGCCACGCTGCTCCTACTACCGAGGGTGAGGAGAAGCCCACTGCTGTGGTCCCTGTCCCCGGAAAGCCCACTGGTGGATACCCCGTTCCCGAGAAGCCTACAGCTGGATACCCTACTCCTGAGAAGCCCACCGGTGGCAAGCCCGTCGCCCCTCCCGCTCACGGTGTCCCCTACCCTCCTAGCAACGGAACCGTCTCCAGTCACGTTCCCGTCTACCCAGCTCCTGTTCCCACCACCGCCGTCCCCGTGGCTCCTGGTACTACCGCTGGCTACGCGCCTCCTCCCGTTGTCTCCCAGCCCGGAGTTGTTCCTCCCGCTCCTTCGGCTCCCGTCGGCACTCCCGTCCATACCACTCCTGTTCCCGTCAGTGGTGCCAGCGTGGTTCGCACTGGCTTCATGCTGGCTCTCCCAGCTGCCCTTGCTTTCTTCATGTAGATGATAAAACGGTTAAGATTACAGGATCTATGTATAACATTTAGGCGACGGGACTTGGATTAGCAATAGTTCATGGTTTCTTTAATTTTTAATATTACTATGTCAACCAAATGGTGTGGTGTCTTTTGTGGTGAACATTGACTTTCCACTTTATGTCTCTGTGGTATGTTTGAGGCCTGACTTGATACTTTGCTGTCGATAGGCGAGGATGTCAAGCTACGTAAAAATAATTAGAAGCCGTCTCCCCGGATGTCAAACCTGGCATCCGATCTAGATCTCGGTAGCCAACAGTGTAGTAGTCTGTAATGATGGACTTCTCGTCAGATTTTACGTGCTGAAAAGCAGTACCAGACATGACTGGGGGTAGATCGATATCAATCACTGAAAGGTCACAAAAGAGTGGTGCTTGTAACTAAGTTCAAAGCTCCTCAAAATATCCTGGGATATTATAGCCTCCAATTGGTCCTTAGTCTGCCATTTTTCATCCTCATCATCTCATGGCTTCTCAAACTCTGTGATCAATAACAAGCTTCTCGCGACTTACCTTCCCATTCCAAACATCACGAATTCCCTGAATCCCCTCCTCCACTCCCTTCAAGATCCTAAACCTCGGCGCCTCCCAATACTGTTCATGGTTCTCAGCCAGCCAGTGAATACCCTGTTCAATACGCTTCTGCCACTCAATGATCCTATTCTCCTCCCTCTTTCTCTCCTCGTCACTTCGATCTTGAGCATCAACTGCAAAGTCAACTTGTTCAACAACCCTGACGCTCAAAGTAAACTTCCATATCGGGTCCTTCTTGACGAGAAGAGTTGATACCAGACGGAGGTCTTCTGAGGGTACGTTGGGATCACAGCACTGCCGGGAAAGGGCTGGTGAGCTTTGATCGTATTTACCCTCCAACGCCTTTTCTTCTTCCGGCGTAAGACCTTCAAAGACACCAAGACCAGCGCAAACTGTGTCGAAGACAGTCTTGAGCGACTTGTCGGACTTTTTCAGATATGCACGTATATCCTTCACAGCAGTTGCGCTTCGATAGTTAAAGACCTCATCTGCACCAAGCCTCTTCAAAGCTTCGTGATTCTGAGGCGAGGCAGTCGTGATAATGGGACTGAAGCCAGCTGCCTTGGCAATCTGGATAGCAGCCTGACCTACAGCACCAGCACCGCCCCAGATAAGAATCGGCTCATTCTTAGGATCGTCACCAGTGATGCCAGCGAGCGGGAAACCATACCCTGCGACATTGAAGAGAGCATCAAAGGTAGTTGCACTGCCAACGATAGATGTTACAGCGGTGATGGGATCAAGAGGCGCAGGCCTCTCAAAAGCCATGAGAGGTTCCGCTAAGAGGAAACATTGATGAGCGCCGAGATGATTAGGTCGATGATCATACGGCAACGATTGGCCAAAGATTTCTTGACCGATTTTGAAGGGAGACTCGGGCCCAATTTCTCGGACGATGCCGGCGTATTCGTAGCCAGCGACGTATTCTGACATGTTCATGTAGGAGTGGCGAGTATCGGCTGGGTTGATGGCTGAGTACTGCACTTCTACAAGAGATTGTGCCTTTTGCGGGATGTATGGCTCTTCGATTATTCGGAGTTCATGTTTGCCGTTTGCAAGCATGTAGATAGCTTTGTTTGGACGAGACATGCTGGCGACTATCCTTGATCAAGCATAAAATGTGAGTTGAGTGAATTGACGAGCTCATGTTCTTTCACTACTTTTAAATACTTGGGCATAACGTTGCTTGATGGGTCAACTTTGACCAATCAGCTCGTCGACCATGGAGGTGAAACCAGAATGCTTAACGACCGGAAATTCCGTTCGCATTCGCTTGGCGATAACGTTATACGCCTCCACGTTTCTAACCAAAAAGAGCTTCAATGGCCCTCGAATTGACGCAAGATACGTGGGAAATTGCGACAGGTGATACGAACAGGACATTCAATTAATAATACATCCAACTGACTCTGTGACCGTGGTATGCCAGTATTCAATTGTTATTTGATTGGCTCTTGTGAATAATGTGTTTCACGAGACTACAAGACCCTGATGCTAACAGCAAGCTGTCATCCTAGGCGAGGCAAATGCCTCCACCTAGCTTGACCCTACGGTCTTCTTGCTGTGCCTCTTCTTACTATGCCTCTTCTTACTATGCCTCTTCTTACTATGCCTCTTCTTACTATGCCTCTTAAAGCTATCTACAGTACTAAAAGAGGGAATTCTCTACTAAAAAAGGAGGAGGTTTTCTTTAATCTTTATAGAGGGGATTTTATAACTACCCTCTAAGGGGGCCTACAGCCAGCTTACCTTCAGTGACCCTTCAGGGACCCTGCCAGGGGCCTCCTTAAGCAGAGGGTAACCTAATCTGTTACCTATAGCTCTAGAAAGACTTTCTTCTTAACTAATCTATAAATAGCTTTAAAGAAAAAGGACCCTATAGGTCTAAAAAATATAGGATTAAGCTAATAGCTAAAAAGTATCTAACCTCTAACTAATAGCTAAAGAGCTTTTTTACTAGTATATTTATAACCTAGTGTATTTTAAAGATATAAAGCTAGAAGGTCCTCTTACTACTTTATTCTCAGATTAACCTTGCCCGGCTTTACCTAATTATTCTTAGCTGTTTTTCTTTCCAAGCAAGATATATACTGTATTGTAGTAGAGACTTATTTATCTTTTACAATTAGTTATTAAGTCTCCTGTACAGCAACACTATCCTTTGAATAAAAGAGTCAGTATCATTCGTCCGTTATGAAAACAGAAGGACTATTACAGTCAAAATAGCTGTAAGGCACGATTAGCGTTGAGAGGCGCTTACTGGCAGGACATTTCATGAATTACTGCTGCTCAATTAGCATTTGTTTTGTACATAACTTGGACTTCTTCATATCAGCTTGAAAAGCCGTTCCTGGAATTTTGGATCTTGAGAATCCTTCTGCTCCTGCCAGGTGGTGATGGCCTCCCCTTCCATAATTCCATGAACATAGGTAGTTCCAAGGAATAGATACTCGTCACTAGCCGATGGCCTTTGGCGGACGATATACGGGGTGTCTCCCCCAAACAGAATACACACAAAGTCTCCGGGCTCTAACGAACGAGGGCCAGTGCCAATATAGCCTTTTCCCGTGATGAAGAACTTTCTATGGCAAGAGTACCCAAAATCCTGCGCGAATGTCAAAAAGTCCTCAATGTCGCACGGCATTCTGCCAAGAACTTCCATGTAAGATGATACAGTTTCCATACTGTCTGGATGGAGATGGGCTAGCTTATCGTTCACAAACTTCCTTAGCCCAGGCCTGTCCCAGTCGGGGTCATTTTGTGATATTGGGGGACGAGCATCGATCGCCATCTTGATCAGCTGAAGTATTGCTTTCTGGTATCTCTCGCCATCATCGATCTTGACGAAAGACGCCACAAATGACCGGAAAGCAAAGGCTGTGAAGGCATTGAGATAGGAGTCGTCTGTTGGGCGCTTGCACTCCGTATCAGCATATAACAGCAGGGTCCTGCCTTTTATCATCGTCAAAGCAATTGCTCTGATCATATCCAACCCGTACTGATGTTTCAGTAGTCGTCTTTGATTGGTGACCATACTCCCGATAGCCATGCAATTTAGATCTGGCTTTATATCTTGAGCATAAGACTCTTTGACCTGATCGACGTATAGACCATTCAACGGTAAGACTTGAGTGTTGATTGAAGATTCCAAATTAAGCTCCAAGCCATTTGAAGATTTGAAACCAAAGAGACTCATGTCGCAATAACCAGGAGTCGCCTCGTGTTGCCACCTGGGTGCCCAAAGAGGGAGTCGTTCTTCGTCATTAGGATCTTCCACGTCTGAGTAGTTGAGGACCTTAAGGTTCCTTGTTTCTGATATAACATTCAAGGCAAACTCTGTAAAGACTACTGATTTAGTCTTATTGTAATTTGGTCTAATACCAAAAGTCTTGTCACCCGCGAGTCCGATTAAGGCAAAGATTTTATCGCGGGGGTTGGTCGCGTAACAGTGTTTTGTCGAAGAAAGAAGCTCGAATAGGTCATTCCCCATGTTCCAGAACTCTTCTGAGAAGAGCATGGAAACATAATTCCACTTAACGTGTGGATAAAGACCTTTCGAACCTTTTCTACCCACAGATGAGGCCATAGCCCTCAGATCTGGATGACACATCCCAAGATTCATCGTTGCCCTTTTAAATGACATGAAGTCGGCTTTAGAGATAACGAGATCACCCCATAATAGGGTATACGTGGCTGCGAGTGCAAGTTCTTGTAGAATCCAAACCCTTGAGAAATACGGGGCATTCAATATAGAGTTTAAAGTCTCTATTATATTAAACCTAAAGTGTATTTTCTAACTTAATAACTAACTTATAAACTTAATACTGCTACTACCTTTTAATTACCTTAAACCTTCTTTCTAACCTTTATTTTTAGTAATATTAATATATATATTATTATAAAACTTTTTTTAGGTTAAGCTTTTTTTATATATTAGTATTTCTTAATAATTCTAATAGCTATATACTATACTTATAGAAAGTCTATTTTAATAAACTACTATTTATATATTAAATATAAATATAATTTAAGCTTAATTTTACTAAATTAACTATATAGTTACTTTTTAAGTTACCTTTTTTTCTAATTTTAATAGCCTAAATAATACTTTCTTCTTTTACTAAATAACTTAAGTAACCTTAATAAGAAATCTATTATAAACTATTATATAAATAATAGTCTTATAATTAAAAAAAGCTAACTTAATAAAAAAGTTATTATTTAGTTAATTAAAGTTTTATATAAAGATATACTTTATAATAGCTTTATAATATTACTTAAAGTTAATATAACTATTATTTCTTTATAAAGCTACTTTATATATTAATATAGTTTAAAGTATAATTATAGCTTTATTAATATAATTATTAATATCTAGTATTTAATAAAATTAATATTAATAAAAGACTAGTCTTATTAATATAGTTACTATTTTAAAAATCTAGGATATATATAGTATTAAATTAACTTTTTTTAGCTAAAAGATTAAAGCTTTATATACCTTTAAGGCTAGCTAAAGAGTTATTATTTAAGTTTATATTATATTAGCTTTATATTATAACTATTAGTTAATTATTATAGTATTAATATCTAAGTTATAGGCTAGAAGTGTTATTTGCAGTTAAGGCTTATAGCTAAGAGCTTATTCTAGCAGAGAGAACCTAGTTCAAAGTCTCCCTAGCTGGGGAGTCTCTAGTCGGAAGTCCGAGTTCCTGTAATTGTTCGTTCTTAAGAAAAGCATCTCGCAATACATGTGATCTGTTTTGGGCCAGAATCGCAGTTGCATTGAGTGATGAATTAATAATCAGATGCCCGCTGACGGATCCAGCATTTATAAGCCGGAATAAACACATAAAGGGTTTATGATTTCCACGATTTATCCTAACGAATAGAATATCAAATTTAACGCTCGCCATAGCCATAATGAAAGCACTTGTCTTGAAAACATCGCTCAAAAAGGCAACCGTGGAGAATGTCGATCGCTCAGCTCCAGGTTCCCACGAGATTCTAGTCAACGTGCGCGCGATAGCCCTGAATCCCGTAGACAAACTCTACGTTTCGTCGCCCATTGCAGCACAAGAGAAAAGAATTGTTGGTACGGACTTTGCTGGCGTCGTTGTTGAAGTTGGATCCGAAATCAGTGATTCATCTGATCCCAGAGTCAAAGTCGGAACACGAGTCGCTGGTTTTCTACAGGGCGGTATGAAGTTCATCACTGACTTCGTGAGATAAGACCGATGATTATAGCTTCATCTGTAAAAGATCGTCCTGGAGCCTTTGCAGAATTTATCGCCGTCCCTTATGATCTCGTATGGAAGATTCCTGGCAATCTGACCTTCGAAGAAGCTTCGACGATCAGCATGTGCGGCTTGACTGCTGCTCAGGCTCTATTCAGACGTCTTGGCTTGCCATCTCCATTTTCTTTGGCGCCGAAAGAAACGTTCGGAGGCGATACCAGAGTCACCCACCTCTTCATTTATGGATCATCGACTTCGGTTGGACTATATGCTGCACAGCTCGCTCGTATCGCTGCCAGGGAATCTGGAAAACCTATTCGACTGATAGGGGCAGCTAGCTCATGCAAGAATGAGATGCTTCGGAATGATCCCTACAGCTATGATATCCTTGTGGACTATAGAGATGAGGACTGGGTTCAAAAGGTGAAGGATGCGACAAATGGGAACGGCGTCGATATTGCGCTGGACTGTATCTTGGAGGGCCAGACAGTATATAAAACCCACGAGACTTTGGCTCCTTCGGCGAAGCCCGCAGTCATTCGACGCCCAGTTGGTGGGCAATATGATTCAGCACTACTGGTTGTCAAGCCCGCCTATGGTGCTGTCTGGGAAGGTCTTGGTGTTGAAGTTGGGTATTATAGTAAGTGAATCAACATTAACCACTCAACTCACCCGCAAGTTCGGTCAGCAACTCACTATCATAAACAGACGCTGTCATCCCGGCGAATCCAGATGCGCATGTATTCGCAAAGAAGTTTTATGACTTCTTGAGTAAGCCACTTCCATCGGGCAGGGCGCAACTCGAGCCCAATCCCGTGAGACTGATGCCTGGAGCTCTTGAGAAAGTAACACCAGATGCGTTTCGCCTTCTTGGCACCGGCTTAGTTAGTGAGAGGTCAAAGACTCAGCGACCAGAAGAGTACATGCGCCCAATTAGTGCTGAGAAGCTGGTGTATAGTCATTTGTTTTGAATAAAAAATAGCAGTGCAACACTATCATACCCTCACATCAGTGAAGGACGCGCATAAGAATTCAACTTCATAATCCTACGGGAGAGAATGGCCGATAAATGGCCACATCTGCCCTACATTCAGCTGCTGTCCTAATGTCTAGGAACAGTAGAGTATCTCTCAAGTACTACAATCGTTTCATTCATATACTTCGTAAGTTCCTCCCAATGAGATTCTCCTTTCCATTCATGGTCAATAGTGGCCTGAATGAAACGCAAAATATCCAGGCTAGTATACCCGTTACTATTTCGAATATGTCGGTCAACACCCCAGTTCAGAAAGCTAATTACTGCCACTAGCAGCAAAGAAGGGGAAGGCCCAGCTGCAATTCTAAGTGACTGCACCAGTAAGTCTGGTAAACCTAGGATGAGGTAGTGCAATACTGTCTGTCCCTTTAAGCACACTTGGTTGAGACCGTGTCGACTCATACCGACTAAAAGTTCCATGATTTCTAACAAGTCTGGTACCTCAGAATAAGAGTTTTTTATTACAAGGCAATGCATAGGTGTTAGACCGAGCCTATCAGGCTGGTCAGGTCTACAGCCTAATTGTAATAATATTTTTGTCCTGGAAAGCGTCGAAGGATCCCATGTTCGGAACATGGCACATAAAGCATTGTGGCCTTCCTCGTCTGTGGCATTGATGTTAACGAAGCAATGATCTACTAGGAATCGTATACATTGCTCGAACTCATGTGCAGGTGTACCAAGGGAGCAAGCCGCTTTGAGTTTATCGGAGTGGTCTCCAATGGGAACATTCCACTCTGTGACAAGACAGCTGACAAGATTGAAATTCCCAAATTCTAAGGCAGAATCCAGGGCCAACTGGCCAAATTTCCCGTTTTGCCAGGTGAGATCCCATCCAAGATCCTCTATTAAGAAGCGGCACGCATCCTCAGTCCCATTCAAGGCAGCAAATTCGAGTAAGCTGCCGTCTTCTTTAGAAGCCTTGTCGAGTAGAAACTCCTTGCAGGGTTCTGATTGTGCCATGATTTGCAAGACATGTCTGCCGCAGTAGGATAAAGCCACTTCAAGAGCATTGGTGTGACAACCACGGGCGGCGATGGCATTGGCGCCTGCATCAAGGAGTAAAGTTATGATGTGCTCTTCCTGCTGTTCGCAAGCATCGGTAAGCGCCGTATATTGGAAAACACCCCATTCAGCATCGAGATCAAGTTCTCCATCACTTCTCAAACACCACTTGGTCAATTCGCTTAGAGATAAACGGGCGGACAAATGTAACAAGGGTATAGGGAAAGGATCTTCATAGTCATCGTCGAAATCGTAGAGATTTTGCCACACTTGCCTGGCTTTTGAATCTCCTTGAAAGAACCCCGCGCCTTGCTGCATGACTTGAGTAATGTCTTGTAGTGTGTCGAAGTGGTGAAACCACTTTTCCACAGCATAATAGGCCATTGGATAATCCTTTTCTATGTCATCGATTGATTTACTTTCAATCCCAGGGTGGCCACTGATCTTTTCGAGGTATCTTATCAAAAAAATTGTGGCGTGCTCGTGCAGTTGGGGAATGGCAAATCCTGGTGTATGTAAATCGAGCATCCGATCGGATTCCATGAGGTAATCCCTTGCACTTTGGTGGAGAAATGTCACGGTCTGTATCGTGTAGGATCGTTTGCGGTTGTTTCTTATCTGGAGTAAATGCCCACAAGACCTGACTAGCTCCATGCACACATTTTCGCGCGTCAAGAACCCCTGAGGTCCTATATCGACTGCCTCGCACAGCTGGGGTATTGTTAAAGGGCTCTTAGCGACGAGGATCCAATAGAGAATGCCACGAACCATTCCCCGGTTTTCAAAGTCGATGCTTCGCAGAATCCGCTCGTAAACTGCATCCAATCCAACTGGTAGCATTTCGAGAGATGCCTCAAAATCAAGCAATCTCTGTTTCTGCAAATCTTGAACCATGAAGCTGACCCAGAGAAAAGTCCCCTCGGATTTCTTTTGGAAAGTATCTTTCAAGCTAGACCACATCTCACCGCTGAGTCCCTTCTTTTGAGCGAGTCCCTGGACTTGAAAAGAGATGAACTGATTAATATCCTCGTTTCTAGCATCCATGGTATCTAATTCCATCTTTGAAAACAGCAAAAGAGCTTCAGGTATGTTCTCTGGATATCTCCTGCTGAGGCATACGAGCCTTAGTTTGGGAGATGAGTCTAAGTGTCCCTGACTAAGTCTCTCAAACTTTCGGAGCAGTAGTGACAGAGACTTGGCTTCGCATTCGTCCAGGGCATCGATAACGCAGTATATAGTCTTGTACTCTGACTTGACAATAATGTCTTCAAAGAGCTTCCATAGACTAGTAAATGAGGTCTCTTGAAATAGACGTTGTTTTTGTTGTTTCCACTGCGGTATAATTGTGTTGATAAGGCTTGGTTGGTGTGAAATGAGTTGGTACATGAGGCTTCTGAGAATGCCAACTGCCGTGTTTCTCGATTCATCCTTATTATCGCAGAAGAAGAAAATAGTGACAACGCCCGATTCTTTCTTGGAAATAGCCTCAAGGTGTTTTGAGAGATAAATAGACATGAATGTTTTGCCCATGCCAGGTGGTGCAGATATCCAGAGCAGATGAGGAGGATTCTGGTCCCAACGCTGGAATTTATCTGTCGTTAGAATCCATTTACAAGTACCCTCACAGATATCGCCCTTTGCGTCGAGAATGCTCTCGCGGTCCAGTGAAGAATCTGTGACAAACATTGCTTGCAGACATTCATCTGCGTCGGGACTGATAAGCTCTGAGACTTTGTATTCTTGAACTCTCGCTCGCTTCCGCGACTGCGACAGTGTAGGGGGCATCGAAATCAGAAGTTCTTTGGCATACGCTGCGGCTACCAAAGCTGCGTACTCCTGCCATCCCTTGTTTTTATGAGAATCTGAGTAATCGCAAATACCACGGATCACAAGGCAAGGAAAGGTATCCATTACGCCTGCTGCCTCCATCTCAAAGCAAATGTTGGTAATCTCTTTCGATAATTTGTCTCGAGTAAGTGCATCTTTGATGACTTGGTTCCCTGACGCAACGCGGCCATAGTGGATTACGGGCCGGGTGTGTTGACGAACCGTCCTGACTATAAGCTGAGATATGTCACATCGATCACAGTCTGAACTTGAAGAAGTATGGGGGCACTCATGGTGGAAGAGGCGATCTTCAACCATTGGATTGGCGTAATGAGGGAGGCGAGCCACGCTGTCGGCCAGAATCTAGAGCATTCGATTTTGTCCTCCTATATGGCTGGCCTCAAGCTTTGAAACGACTGTCAGTAGTGCCTGGGGAGGACTTATGGCGTTCGCAATTCGCTGAAAGTGATTGTTGGGCAAGGCTTTCCCCAGATCGTATTGTATGGCATCTGTGCTGACCACGACATCTCCCAGGCGTACGTCAACTGCACCGGGTGCCCCACCGGCGATACCGACCAACAGACGATATTGGAGGTGAGGAAAAGTCCTGTTCATGTTATTCGCAACAATGGCCGCATTGTTATTGCCGTACTGTGCTTTGGGTAGACAAGCAATAACCACATTATGACCATTGATACTTCCGAATTCGTAACAGTTGCTGTCCTGTGGATGCTGGCGAAGTGGCTCATGTCCATGATCTAGCATAGCCCGAGCAGCTGTCATCTCAAGCGGAAGAGCAGAGATCCACCCGACTGTGTAATCATGGTACTCCAAGGACTGAGCGCTATCCCCGCTATCAGCGAGTTGTCGCTTAGGCAGCCAAGACTGCGAAGTCTCGAATGAAGCCATTTCTACGACGCTCTAGAAGCACTACCGTTGGGCGTCTTGGCTTCAAGGCAACAAAACGTGATAATGATGATCATAAGACAGGGAGCAAAAATGAGGGGAAGAGCTGAAATTTCAAAACGCATTGCCTGATTTTTTGCTCAGCCGCACGGATGACCGTGAATATTCATATTTACCAGGATTATGCCATCACTACATGCATATCTACGAGAGCATGCAATCTTGGAGATCGCATACAACTAAACGTAATCAATATTTACATGATTTACCGTCGGTAGGCAACGACCAACAGGAAAAGATCTCTTGTGATCAATCCAATACGAGGCTAGATTCGGCTGGGAAAAGTGACAAATGTCTAGTACCAAGAGACGATCATTGAGTATTGACGATTCGGTTCTTCGGGGTAGTTAACAGCGACATACTAAGCTTAATTGCCAACCTCTAACCAATTAAGGAAATTAATTCAAGCTTAAAAATCAACCATCCGACAGACTTCTCGACAACAAGTGCCGAACCCCCAGGCTAATGTGCTTTATTCCCAGTAAGCTTCACATTACCCCTGTGTGATAGGTGGGAGAATACCCCAGAATATGCATCGCAGCGTCCCCTGCGGAGGTTAAACTTCCGCGTGACCCGAAATGGCATCTCGCTATCGACATGGAACATCACGTACCCCTCTACGCCAAGACGTGCATCCTTGTGCGATGGTTGAATCTAGATATCATCCCCGGGTTTGGGGGATCATCGTCTGGAAAAGCGCACGAATAGTTTATCACTGCTATGATGTCTCTTTAGATATATAAAGGCAGCAAGGGATCGGTTCAGAGATAGTAAGTCTCTCTCCAAGATCATCAGACTCTTCAAGATGTTGCATCTCTCCTCCGTCCTAACCGCGGGTCTCGCCCTCATAACCGCCGCCTCCGCAGCCTGCGGCGATGGCTCCCCACAAGGCGTGGTCTCCGGCTCCGGCACCTTCACCGCCACCGTCAACGGCGCAAACGTCTACACCGGCACGGACTACCGTCTCGCCATCCAAACGGCACTCGACCGCATCAGCAGCGGCCAGCGCGTCACGGTCCGAGCATCCGGCAGTATCGGCGCCAACACCATCAGCATCACCAGCGGCAAGACGTTTGAAGTCTGCGGTACCATGAACGTCGGCAATAAATCTGGTCGTGGTGCTATAGAGGCTATTAACCAGAATGATGTTAAGATTCCGTACCTTAAGATGACGGGTAATCCGTACTTTGGGCTGAGATTCTCGGGGACGAGGAACTTGGGGTTGGGGGATATTACGTTGAATCTTAGTGGTGGAATCGGTATCCGTTTTGATCGCGATGCCAACTGGAACTATGGTGTTTCTATGGGTAATATTGTGGTTACCGGTGCTGGGAGCCACGCTGTTGAGACTTTCAAGATTGATGGTCTTACCATCACGTCCGTCAAGGCCAAGGATGTCGGCGAATGCGGTCTCCTTATCCAAGAGTCTCGAAACGTCAAGGTCGGTTACGTCGAGGGTATCAATGCGGGAGCTGGCACCGGGTATGCTACCCTTCGCTTCGCTAACAACAACGGACAACTCGCCAACGGCCAATACACAACCACCAACGTCTTTATCGATAAAGTCTACTCTCGTGGTGGCGGTCGCGGTATCTTCTGCGTTTCCATGTCCGGAGCCACTGAGATCAAGAACATTGATCTCGCTGACAATGGCAACAACGCTATTCTTATTGAGAACTGTTATAACTTTGCTATCAGAGACGGTGTCATCAACAAAGGAGGCGAGGTCCGCGTTGCAGCACGAAGCGAGTTCCCCAACAATAGTGGCATTTACGTCAAGGCTCAGGTGAACAGTAACACTGTTCGGGAGTCGCCTTGTGCCGAGAACATTTACTGGGGAATTACTGGCAATGCCCAGAAGAACATTTGCTAAGCGATGAAACAATGCTTTATGACTGGATGAATAGTTCAACACGCTCGTTTGCCATGATGGCTTGGAGGCTCCTTTGTATATGGTTTGAGAAAGTAACACATGTAACACAAATTGTCATTTTGACGGATAGCATGGATCCTCTAGTGTGAACTCTGGCAATCCAGCCTGCAGCAATCCGCACCACCAGACTCTTGCTCTATACTCAATACCCCTCATCCCTAAGAGGATGTCCGGAGGATAGCCATAGTCAATACCGTCATCCGCCTGTAGGTTCTGAAGAAACCTCCCAACAAAGCTCCCTAGGAATGGTCGAGTGAATATGTTCACCAGAAGCATCCTCTCCTTGCTAATAATATTATTTCCGCCATGGGTCTCTATCATGATCAAATATCGTAGAGCAGTCCCAAGGAGGAAGAATGCGGCTGCTGAGCTGTATGTCCCAGCCGGCGGGTCAAATAGCAGGTGTATGGCGTGAGAAATCTTGTAAGCATAAGACATCGCAATCCGTTGGCTCGGATAATTCAGTATGGGCCCTCTTTCAAATATGTCCATGGATTCGAGTTCGCAGAAGCCCAATGTCGAGTATATAAACAGGCAAGTCATCCAGTAGTAGCAGCTCAGATAAACAATCGCAAGATCATCATCATTCTTCGGTACCGGTAAGGGCTCCCTCGTATATGTATAGTCGTAAGTAGTAAGCGCCTCTCCAAAGCTCAAGCCCAGGGCTAACATCTCAACCTCGCAGGTGCGACATCGAGCCAGAATCGAATTGTAAAGTTCGACGCTTAGCGTTTCTCGGAAGATGTCCAGGTCTTCTAGAAGCGCTGGTACTTCAACCAAGATATCGATGAGTTGATTGAGAGGGGAGTTGGTTACTGAGCGCCATAGTGGTGATTGTTTCCAGCCGTTGTTGTAAGGTGATCGCTTGCGTCGTGAGATGTATGCGTTGATCTCCATCGTCAGTTTACGTGGATGCATATGAGAAGGTGAGACTTACCAGAGTTAGGCGGCCATCTGCAAGAAGCTGTTTTCCTATGGCGGACCAGGAATCTTCAGGGCCACGACTTAAAATGAGAGCAGTCTCGCCGTCTATATGCTTTCTGAAACCCTTGATCTGCGACACGGGCGAGTTCTTTTGAGCAGCTGAAATGCCGGTTCCGAATAATTGCTGTTGGGTAATGAGCATCTCTCCTGGCTAATTCATGGCGTTATCTGACCTCGTATACTCGCATGAGCTGAATAGCAGCGAGAATGCCATCCTTGTTTCGTGATGGAGATATAAATGACGTTGCCATCTGTTGCATTGCTAATCCATATGCCTGTTGACTCTTGCCCATGAGCTGTATATCGTTGTTGGTGGCGCCAAGCGTTGCGGTGCTGAGCGCCATAGCGACGTACTGAAGACTAGCTTCAACATCACTTAGAGCCTCATAAAGCTTCATCCACTTAGTGCTCGTTATCCCAGAGGCTTTCAGGGAGTAACCACTTCCACCGGACAGATAATCCGACCAAAACAAGCCAGTGAACTTTTGAGCTCTGGCTGTCCTTGTAAGTGAATCGTGAAGTATTACCACCGATCCTTCGGTTGAGCTTGCAGGCGATGAGGACGGACTTCGTGAGGGAGATTTAGTGTATGACTTTTGCATGGACCCTTCGCTGTTGAGCCATATTTGCTGACGCTCATATCCTTCGCATGGGATACCTAGGGCAAGACACTGGCCGCAGAAGGGTACTTTCTTATCGCACTAAGCAATAATCAGTAGTGACCGTTAGAGAAACCGGTAGACTTACACCCTTCTTCCGCCTTCGACAGGTGACGCATGCCTTGGATCTACCCGGCACACCAACCATTTTTGGATATCAGCTGTCTAAATGCAGTCAGCTCACAGATTACGTTTTGACATCCGCAGGGCAAACATAAAAGAGACGGCATCCGATCAAATCGAAAACAAAAAGCCGCAGGACTCTGTCTTCAACTGAATACTTCGCTTAGTGCTTCGCTTTCGCTTTGGGTCGCTGATGACGGCATTGACTTTTTTCCAGCGCGGATTGAGTCTCGATGTAGTTTAGCGCTCAACCCCCAACGATGCATTTTCGTTTACGACGGGTCTCGCATTCGCTCTGATTGGATTGAAGCGGACTTGGCAAGGTGAATGCGAGAGATTGCCGTTCGGTTTATCTATTTGTAGATTTATTGTGCGCCAGAGGATTGGGTATGACAGTTATGATAATGAATGCCAAGACATAGGGCTACTAGTTTATGACTTAAAAGTCTGTATATAACTTTGCCAATTTCTCAACCAGAAAGTGGACTCAACTAACCAGTCATTGCAATAGCCTATACTACTGTACTCGACGAAGTGTAATTATCTTCACGCGATGGCAGCTCCAACACGCCCCGCAGCCAACACCTTCGTCGCCAAGGCCCGCAAGGTCTACAACCCAATCGGCTTCTCCAAAGGCTACAACTTCATCCTCTGGTTCATCTTCGCCGGCGCCATGTTCGGCTTTGCCCTCGCGCGAATGATGTTCCTCAACTATAACGGCATTTACTGCAACCCCAACAGCACTGGTAACGGCGCAGGCCCAGGCGAATGCTGGTCTTACAACAGAAAGGACCTTTACAAAATCGGCATTAAAATGCATCTATACACCATCATCCCAGCTTCGTTCCTTGTCGTTTTCCAATTCGTTCCTTTTATCCGATATAAAGCGCTTCTGCTCCATCGTATGAATGGATATATCGTTGTTGTTCTCGCGGTTATCGGGACTGTCGGTGCTATTATTATTGCGCCGGTTGCCTTTGGTGGCTCACTTTCGGTTAGAGCTGCTGTAGGTCTCATGGCGATCATGTTTCTGGGGTCACTCTTTCTGGCGATTTGGAACATCAAGACACTGCAGCTGGAGCAGCACCGTGCATGGATGCTTCGCGCGTGGTTCTACGTAGGTCTCCCGTCAACCTCACCAGTGCACTACATCGTCTAACACGCGCAGGCTGGCTCAATCATCACGGTGCGGATTATCATGATCATCTCTGCGGTGACCATGTCCAAGAACCCGAGCTTCCGACTTCCAATGCAATGTGCCAAGGTAGCTTCTTTCTACGACGACACCGAGTCCTTGATCGCCAACTACCCTACCTGCCAGGATCTAAATGCCTGGGTTGCAGTTCAAGGCGACATGTCAGGCGAGGGTACCGAGAACATTGCATCCGCTCTGTCGCTAGGTTTCTCCATGGGCCTCTGGCTAGCGCTGGCCATCCACGCCATCGGCATTGAAGTCTATGTAAGTTCGATCGCCAAGCTTTCCCTGATGATGATCTAACAAGGATTCGCAGCTTCACCTAACGCCCGCAGAGACCGAGCGTCTTCGGAAGATTTCTTTTCAGCGACAACAGGAACGTGGGTTCAAGAACCCCGGGAGTAGCGGACTCACGTCTGACCGGTTGGGTGACGCTGAGACGTGGTGTCCGAGCACCGATGCGACTGCATATCTGCCTAGCAAGGGGAGTGACAGTGACATTTTAAAGGTTGCAGCGGCTTAGGCTTCAGGTGATGCAACACTGGGTGATGCGTTGTTCTCGTTTGTTAGGTGGGGGGAAATTGGGAATAGAAGGTCCGGAAATTGTGTCAGCCCATTTTTAGCTGCTGATAAGGTTTGGCATGACATGTTGACATGTTGACAGACGGCAGATGCAAGGTCACATTTGTTTGATGAGGGCAAGGGTGATGCATTTCGGTAATTTGCTGGTTCTCTTCATCATTGCATAGAGACTTGTTTATCTCAATAGAACTTGATCATTGAAAACATGGATGATCACAAAGATATTTTACCATTGAAGGCTCAGTGAAATAATATGGAAGAACAATTCGTAATCTGTACTAAACATAAGAGATATCATAATCAAGCAACTCTAGAAAACACAACGCAGTCCGTAAATCATCCAATCATCATCGCATCATGGCCCATAATCATTGATCCTTTCTATCCAGCTTTCCAATCAATTTCCCGCCATCAAGAATGCTACCAAACATGGCAGCCTCAAACAAGTAGTTGACCTGCCAAGCGTGATGGTTCGCATGGGCAATCAACCAGACCATCTCCAATACCCGACCCTTAGCGAAAAGCTTGGCCATTCGTAGCCTCGACCCTTCGGCTAATTCCAATTCGCGAGCCTCGTCAACCTTGCCACCCCGGACATACTCGAGTGGGCCAGTGACGAGGTACCACCAGAGCTCTTCGAGAAGTGGCTCTTCTTGGTAACGCGCAAGATGGTCGTGGACGTGATCGCAGGTGTCTTCCCCGTTGCAAGCGTACTTGGCCTCGAGAGGACGAGAGAATCCAGTCAGACGGAATTGCTTGTCGAACACCTCATCGAAATCGCCCTCACTCTGAGGCTGAGCAGGCGTCTTCCTTGCCTTCGACCAACCCAACAAAGCACGACGGAAGAACATATGTCGATCGTTCTGGATATGCCATGTATACAGCGCAGCACACATCCTCGCAACAGGTTCGTGCCAACGCTGAGTGAGCATCCTCGCGCCCATAACAGCATACGCATCATAGATTCTCCTCAAAACATCCTCACTCACAACACCAGTATCCGTGATATCAGTGACATTCAAGAACGAGTTCATGACCTCTGAGTTGACAAGGTCGCATCCAACGTCAACGACATCGGTACCTGGTGAACTAAACACAAGATCGGCCATGACAGCGCCAGGGTCAAAGCCTCGTGCCGTAGCCTCAGCCGCCATGCCAAGAAGACTACTCTCAGACAGTGAAACGATCTGAGCAGTTCGTCGATCAAGACGCGCAGAGCGGTTCAGCAGATGGCCCTTGTGCTTCTTCTCAAGGGCGATCTTGCCCTGGATGTATCGCTTGCCAATGGCCACTGCATCGCGACGCTCTCGACCGCCAGGGGTTCGTAGCGCATGAGGATCATTAAGACCCTTCTCCAACAGCGGCTCAAGGTTGGGAAATACGTAGTTGTATCCGTGTTCGTAATAGAACGCCATGTCGGTTACGTAGTTGGAGAACATGGTGGTTGAATCAGCAGCACCCATGAGAAGACTAGCGATACCGCATCCAAACAGGGCGTTCGTCGTCTTGAGAGCTTCAGGCCAATCCTCTGCGCCAAGGATGTGGAGGATCTCTTGGGATACAGGGCTCAACCCAGCGCCTTTGGGCGGCAAGACATTGCCGATCGCATGCTGGGAGGATTTCCATGCCTCTAGCTCAGGGGAGAGTCTTAGGTGAGTTACTCTGGGACCTGACGACAAGGATTCAGTTGACGAAGCACCAGAAGCATCTTCAATATCTTCAAATACTTCAATAACGAAAGTGCTTGCTTGATACGAGAGTCGCTGGAGATCATCAACAGTACCGCGTCCGATCAGACTTCTAGCTTCAGCGTACCCAGAATGTCTGGGCTTGGCAGTCCTTCGGGTGAGGAGTCTCCCGAGCCCACGGCCCCGGAGACCCTTGCCCCAGAAGTACGGGGGGATATCGGTGGTGGAACTTGAATCGTGTAGGGCACGGTCTCTAGGTTTTATCTTGAGCCCGTCGAGGTCAAACTCGCCCCAGTAGGCTCGCTGAGGCCAGGGTAGACACAAGGGGAAAGACATTTCGATCGACAAGGGGAGATTAGGTATGACTTGATGGTTTACGAGGGTAGGAGAGTCTGAGCGTCTGATGGATCCCTACTAGGCCGGTTCACGAGCTTCCTTTTATAACTTCATTTTCATCACAGATCAGAGACAGCGGATTAAAAAGCGCAGCTAGTAAAACCGAGGGACATCAGTACATGATTGAAAGAATCATCATTTTGTCTTGCAGTATGCGTGTTGGTTCTGCAATTCTTTCTGGTTGTTTGAGGCATATCAACTGGGGTCTAGAGCTAGAAAACAGGGATGCACGAGTTGAACTGGTGGTGACGATCCACTTGGCCCCTCCTTGATTATCGGGGACGTGTCTTGGATCGAGAAGTTTGTTATGCAGATCGTCGTGACGGTGTGGTGGGTTTCGCTGCCGACGGCCCAACACCAAGGGAGTTCGGCCAAGGGGTTTTTTGATGCAGGTTTGTTAAATGTCTCAGTGAACAGCCCTGACAGACAACTCCGTATTCTAGAAGTATTCCAGTCTCTGAGACAACTCCCCTTCCATGTCTCAATAGTGAAGGCGAAGGCGAAGGCGCGAGGATCATATCGCGGCAGTGAAATGCATTATCACATCAGGTGTTTTTGACAGCTCGTCCACGTTGCATCGTAATGTCGCATCCAGCATGCAGATTTAAGTGCACTTGTTCTAAAATCCCATAGGAAATAACCCGTTCGGCGGAATCTTTGCGCCATCGATTCCCGGCGCTAGCACCCAACGTGGCATGACTCGGTAGTTAGCAGATCCACACTGTCAAGCAACAAGCCATTCTCCTGTCTACACGTGAACAGATCCAGGTCCACTTTGTTACCAAACAATGCGGGTTCGTCACGTACGCGCATCGGAGAAAGAGAACGCTTGCCGTGTTAGGAAGGGGGACAGTTCTGGTTACGTCTTGGGGGCGGTGAGACAGAGCGCGTACATTAATGCGGGAGGACTGAGGTCGGAGATATGTGTAAAATGTGGCACATTCTAGAAGTTCTGGAAATATGCCAATTCCTTCTGGATCAATTCTTAGAAATGTGATAACTCAAAGGTGTTGTCTCAGGCGTAAAGCCAGCACTCCCCATTACGAGCAACACTGAACACACCATCATGACATCAGATTCGTCTTCCGCGTTCAGCTACAGAGCACCCACGCTAAACTGAGACTAGACAAGGGAACAATCATTATCACCAGACGCTAAATTAGCATTTCCCACTGTCCTGACCAAGAATTGAAACCGGGCCGGGACGCCTCCCAAATCTACCTCCTCCGCAATGTCAGTGAGCGGTTTTAATCTTAGAGTTGGTGACAAGCATTTTACTCCTTTGCAACAGGCCAGGCTCTAAAGTCTATATGGTTAGACTTGAAAGATCGAGATCAGTGGCGTTCGGGATGGGCTTGGGAGGATTGAAGACTAATCACTTCAGGTCATGTTATCAGCTGCGACAACGGAAGTGGGATTGATTGCCTGTTTGTTAGCTTGTGCAAATCCTTGCCGTGATCTTCCTCATTCCTGACATGTCCAAACCCGGCAGTACAGAGTGGGAACATTATCCTCTCGAGGGCCACATTCCAGGGTCTTGACAGGTTTTATTGTTTCCACTACTACTCCGTAGAAAAAACGCACGAACCAGTTGGTGAATGTCGATTAAAACAAGTACCTTGTTTCTCCCACTTTCTAAGCCCCTCCCTTCTTGACTGTAACCCTCATCATACTGTATCAACTGGACACTTGCCCCCCCTCCTTGCATGATATCCTGCATGAGAGAGACAAGGCTCCAACCAACATACATTACGCAGCCCACACACAGTCGATCGCTAAGACAGCAGTGACTAATGGCACCGCCGTCAGACGGTTTGTCCTCGATTCACTACCGGCCGCTAGATCTGGCGGCGCGTGAAGTGAGGATACTGGAGCTGCAGCCCTCGCCGAATAACGACATCAACGACCGAATTGTATGTCGCCTTGTGCACGAGAAACTATGCGATGCGCCTGACTTCATTGGTCTTTCCGCTCTCTACGGTGACATTACAAAAACAGAGCCCATTTTACTTAATGGCCAAAGAGTAGCTATACCGTCCGACCTGGCCGAAGCGATCCGGTACACCCGCGAAGTCTTCCTTGGACCCCGTGCCCAATCCGTTATCAACAACGCCTCCTCCTCGAGGGTTGATCTTGAGACAGAAAGGACAATCAGCAATCACCAACAGCAACAACCAGAACCCTCCCCACCACCGTCGCCGACAAAGAAACCCCCCGGATGGCTACGTTCATTCCTCCGAAAGCTAGTTGACCCGGGCTCCGCGAGATGCGACAAGCCTCCACTACGAATCTGGATTGATCTATTATGCATCAACCGTCGCGATAGAAAAGAAGAGGCTGAGCGACGTGCACATATGGCTCGTGCGTACCGCGAGGCCAAGTTAGTCGTTGGATGGCTGGGACCCAAGGATGCGACGTCTGATCTTGCGATTGAGATTATACGGGCGTGGGATAAGTGCATGCCAGCCAATTTCGGAGAACCAGGTGATCGTGAGGCGAACCCAGCGAACTACGCGCCTATTCTGCAGTGGATGGGGCCCGTAGCTCATCTCAGTGACATTCCTGAGGGGATCACGGACCCAACGGAAGTACCCAGCTACAAAGCCATCTCAGGCTTCTTGAACAGGCCGTATTTTCGGAATACCTGGATCCTCGATGATATCGCCCAGGCGCAATTTCCGACGTTCATGGTCGGTGATGGTATTGTGTCTTGGATGCAGATTCTGCGCCTAAATCGTGTCAACGAGGATATTAAAGATCACGGCGCAGAAATGTTTCCCAGCGAATTACGGCCTTTATTGGAGTATATGCCGCTGGGTAGTGTGTACACGTTTCTTAAGGAGTTTGATCGTCGGCAGAAGTTAGAAGGATTTCGGCCTGTGTTTTCGAATACGCCCGCAAGTTCTATTAGGAGTTCGGCGTCGATGACGGGATTGAAGGCAAAGGGAAGATGAGCTACGGAGTTTTCTTTAGGTAATCTAGATGGTATAACGTTCTTGGGTAATTTGATTTATGTTGCTATGGAGAATGAATGGTCTGTTATGGTTACGAGTTTGTATCGATGTTTCCAGCTTAGATAGCGGCGCGAGGTATACCCTATCGTGAGTAATGCCAACTCACCAAGTCAATTCACGTATCTTGTCCAGCACCTGTTCTAGAAGTTCTTTGCGAGATATTCAGCTGAATCGCACTTACACAAACCGTAAGCCATGCCTAAACTGAAGAATGCAGTCTCTTCTATCCGCATCTCGAACAGTCCATGGCTACGATGATGCCACTCACCAGATGGACCAGACCCCAACATCCAGCCCTACAGGATGGTGTTCAATGTCACCACCCGGCCCGGCAAGCCCCATCTAGAACCAGCCCATGAGCTGATACCCCGTTCTGGCTCCCGACGTCGCCAAGCCACAAACATCATGGAATGCCAAGAATCGGAAGATCATCGCTCAGGTTTCAGTCACATCGTTCATCTGCCGAATTAGAACGTCAGTGACGGTTGCGGCCGTCGGAATGTTGATTAGCCAACGGTACGATTGTTCTGGAAGAGACTGGACTGGAATGCGGCTGGGGGCCACTGTCTCAGAATATGGTAAGCTCGCGCTTCGGGCTCGGCGTTAGACTTTATGATAGTCTATCCTACATGTCTTAATGTGTGAGATCCGGGTAGATTTGGGCAGTGGTGGAGTCTGGAAAACTTGATATGGTTTCGTTTTGATGGAAATCGAATGGTGAGATACGTAAACGTCCCGATGCATCTAGAAAGCTACGAGTGATTGCCAGAAGACGATGACCCATTGTTCCGAGGAACGCTCCGTAGTTAGACGGAGGTTTATGCAGACGTTTTTGGCTGGGCATTGTTCCCAAGGGGCTTCTTGTGAGACGTCAGCTGGCATGCAAGGTGTGATTGTTCACCAAGCCCTTGTTGTTAGACATGTGAAGGATTCTGCCTAGTTCCATATCATGCTGTATTGTTGTAAGCATCCAAGAATTCGGTCGAGTTCTTGTTGCATTGGCACAGCTTGGCCAACGGCGGTTTCATATCGTGACTGCATTCGGTTCCAAGGAATGTAAACACAGATTAATTAATAACTAAAATCCAAATTCGCCATAGGAGCCGTCGATCCATGCGAATTATCCGGCCTTATTGTCGCCGTTTCATGACCCTCGTCGTCTGTCGAGTTGGCGTTCGATGCTGAATGTGCATCGCCAGCTTGTTGCTCTGGCTGCGCATTCGCGTCCCATCCCGCATTCTGCATTTGTTGAAAACTCCATGTAGGGTTAAAGCCTGGGCTCTCCCATGCATGTCTTACTCTTTCGTACATTTCATCAATCTGCTCTAGTGTCATCTTGCTAGTTTCGTATACCATCAACCACACAAAAGCAATGGAAAGGAGACAGCATGATCCCCAGATGAAGAAGATCTTGAGCCCGAATGCGTTTGCGCCTCTGCCGAGAATATACGGTGGTGCGTATGCTACTCCAAAGTTCAAGAGCCAGTTCGCTGTTGTTGACACCGACATGGCCTTTGCGCGCACTTTAAGTGGGAAGATCTCTGAAGTCACGACCCAAGCAACAGGTCCCCAGGACGATGCGTAGAAAAACACGTTGAGGGCACAAAAGACGACAAGAACCATGTTAGCGGCCCCTCCGTGAGTGTTTTCCATCTTATCTTCCGTAGCTGAGTATACTGCTGCTATCAGCATCTGAGAAACACCCATGCCGAGAGCGCCAGCCATTAGGAGCTTCCGTCTTCCCCATGATTCGATGACGATGAGACCGGGTACTGTGCAAACGCAGTTGATGATGATCATGGCTAGGTTGGTGAGGAAGGGCTTGTTGACCCCGGCGTTGCTGAAGAAAGTGGTTCCGTAGTACATAACGAAGTTGATGCCGGTCAGTTGCTGCAGCATCTGTAGCCCACAGCCAGTCATGGTTCGACGGCCAAGGGAGGAGTTTCTCGCGAAGAGAGCTTTGTATGTATCGTGGCCGAGGGTTAGTTCATATTGATGATTTGCGATAATCTCTTGAAGCTCGTCCACCAGAGCAGGATGCGTCATATCCAATCTGCGAAAACGGCTCAAGGACATTCCCGCCTCTACTAACCGTCCTTTCTTGACGAGAAACCGGGGAGTCTCCGGGAGATAAAGAATACCAGAGGCGAGGATGAGGCCGGGGACAAGTTGGAGGCCGAGAGGGATCCGATATGCGGCGTCGCTGTCGATATTGGATGTGCCAACGTTGATAGTAGTCGCGGTTAATATCCCCACCGTGATGGAGAACTGATACATGCATATGATGGTCCCGCGTATCCATTTCGGCGCA
The DNA here is from genome assembly GCF_000149555.1 of Fusarium verticillioides 7600. Lineage (NCBI taxonomy): Eukaryota > Fungi > Ascomycota > Sordariomycetes > Hypocreales > Nectriaceae > Fusarium > Fusarium verticillioides. Next base: position 383,364 of record NC_031684.1, read on the forward strand.
GTCTCGGACTGATAAAGAGGGACGAGAACGGAAATAGCTCCGACTGCAACGCCAGCAAGTAACCTTTGGCCATCAGCATAAATCACAACGTATCACAGATAAATAACATACCTCCCGACTAATAACATTGGTGTTGCTCGAGCGCATATTTGAAAGATGGCTCCGACACAAAATGTAGTGACAGCCGCGAGCAACGTCTTCCGTCGCCCGATGCTGTCACCAGATGGAGCTGCGACAAGAGCGCCGATGACGGCTCCACCGCTGAGAATGGCGACGATGAGAGATGAATCTGAGGGACAGAGATCAATGTGGCCTTCGTCGTCTTTGCAGGATTGGTTGGTGCTGAAATGGTCTTTGAAGACGGACATGGCGAGGATGCCGTTGATGACGCTATGAGTGAGATGAGGTTAGTCAGGGCCAAAGCGTTGCCGATCAATGTCAATAAGGAGAGACCCTTGAGACTATATCGCAACAACATAACTCAACGCGTATCATAACATTCATCAGGCGACAGAACGCAAGAGAGCGCAGAATAGCACCGTCATATGCAGGCTCAAGGCGATGGACTGACCGCGCCGCAGACCAAAAAGTAAAACCCAACGAGACATTTAAACTCACCCCAGATCATAGCCAAACAACAACCCCCCCGACGCAACAAACAGGCCAATCGTGATAGCCCAACTCGACGAACCGGCAAAGTTGTCAGGCTTATGCCAGCCCATGCCGAGAACCATCTTGTCGATACCATCGGCCAAAGAATATCGTGATATTGTTTGTGAAGAGAAGATGATGGGCGAGCCAATGAAAAAGATGCGGAGAAGGGGGGCGGGAATTCTGAGTCTGGTGACGTGAGACTAGGCTGTTATGAGAATGGCGTTGATGGGACTTTGTCTGGTTGGTGCGGGTGGGTATCCACTTGCTGACAGCGAAAAGCTGGGGTTGGATGGACCCTTGATGATGTGACGGGGTTGACGACGCGTCATTGGGAGAGGGAGAGTTTGGGGCAAAAAAGTGATGAGTGGCTTGATTCATGAGGGGGAAGAGAGAAAAGAAAAAAAAATGAGGTCCTACCCGGGTTCGAACCGGGGTCTTTGGAAGACTTTGAGGGTGATCAAAATCCAACGTCATGACCACTAGACTATAGGACCGTGCTTCAGATCGATGATCATTTCGCCGACTATTCATAGATATCTAGATGGCACGCGCCTAAAGTAAAGTTTCATAGACAAAATCACTCTAGGGTACGGAACAGACAGATGGATCTGAACTACATCAACTCAGATTCAATAGCGCACGCGTGTACTGAGGCCGACGTGATAAAATGGAAATATTGGACTTCTGCTTGTGCTATTTTTAACGTACTCACAAGGAAGTCAGTTGCATGGATGTCGACTCTGGTCAAGTGAATTGGTAAGATCGTGCTCACGGTCAATTTTTATAACGCGCAAGTCATGTTGTCAATGCGTCATTCTCCGACAACCAAGCAATATGCGACAATGTATTTTTATGCTTATTTAATGCTTTGCACCACTTATGGTAAAGGTCTAATAAAACTTCCGATCATCAAAGCTCTCAAACTTGTCGCTGATGACCTTCCTCGTCAACTCCATCAACTGCTCCCCAAGTTGCTCATTCTGCGAAAGTTCATTACCCGACTCCGGCACAGCAGGAGGACAGATATACTGCCCCGACTTGTCAGTGATGGTCGCAGCGAATACCGAACTTGTGGCGCCCTGGAATTGATCCTTCTTGAAAGGTTCCATGCCAGTTGACATGGCGTAGCCGGCAAGAGGATAGCTAGTACATGTCAGTCAGTGTGGAAAGAGTGACAGAATGGATGTACTCACGCTTCATGAATGTGCTCAACGCTCTGTCGTGTGCTGACGAATCCAGGATGTGTAGCATTCACCAAGATCTTGGCATTACCAGCCTTGGTGAGATGACGGTCCAAATATCGGCTGTACAAAATAGCAGCCAGCTTAGATCGTCCATACTGGGGGTTCGGCCCAAGATCCTGGTTCAACTCATCCAGACTCTCAAACTTGACGTCACTAGGCGCACCCTGATGCGCATTGGAAGCAAGATTGACAATCCTCACAGTCCCATGCTCATCAGCAGTCTTCTTCAAAAGCTCAAGCAAATAAGAAGTCAAAAGAACATGACCAAAATGGTTCACAGCCATGTGCTGATCAACACCATACTTCGAAAGCTGATACGTCATAATTCCCCTTCCTGCATTATTAACGAGAATATCCAAGCGATCAGTAGATTTCTTGATCTGCTCAGCTGCTTTCTTCACTTCAGCCCAGTCGCTCAAATCGCACTGGATCCACTCTGTACGATCAGCTTTCTCTTGGCCGAGTTCTTCGGCGACGGATTTCTTGGCGCCGTTGACGACGTCTTCGGAGATGGAGAGGATGAAGAGCTTGCTTATGTTGTGAGAGAGGAGAGTGTGTGTTACGCCGTAGCCGATACCCTCGCTGCCCCCTGTTACGACGGCGACTTTGTTGGTGAGGTCGGGGGTTTCGGAGAGGGCGAATTGATGGGTTGCGAGTTTCTCGGCTGGACCACCAAAGTTCTCGGCGATGGTGTTCTGAAAAGTTAATTACTGATCGTAGGTAAGGATTGTGAGAGAATACCTTGACGCTGTCTACGATGGAAGACATGGTGCTGATCTGGACTCTTCTAAAGAGGATGTTGTCTTGGCTTGGATGAGCAAACGCGATTCTTGCTGAAGATGACCTGTAGCTGCGGTATAATAACCCTGTAGATATTCTTTTTCCTGCAGCGAGATTAAAAGCTTTCATTTGAGATGTAAATGAAAGAGGACGAAACTATCGATTTCATGCTGTTCTGTTCTTCTCATATAGTGGCTTGAAAAGCTATGAATCACCACTCGGCTGAGTCAATGACGTACGTCTTACAACAACGATCCTTGCATAAATGATATGCAGTGAGACAAAGGTCGTCATATGTATGCACGGGTCATTCTATTTATGTCTGTCCAGTAATTGAGAATAGTTTCTGACTCTTGTGCCGCCTCCTCCAATCCCGTTGTCCGCGATTCCGCGACGTTTAACGCGGAGGCGTTACTCGGGTGAAATGACCCTAAAGTGTTTCTCTAGTTCATCAAAGAACATGTTTTCCACCGCCTTCCTCATGATATTCCCTTTTGCTGTTCTTGGCAATGCTCCTTGGGGTACAACAAAGACCAGGCGTGGATCATCAATTCGCTCGTGGAGGTACTTACGCTCGTGAAAAGGCGATATCCTGCGCATGATTTCTTCCTTGAACTTTGTCAAACTATCATCGCCCGACTTTAATATACCGTCACTCTTGGGCTCGACAATAATTGCTGGACTGGGGCGGCCATATCCAATGACAGATGTAGCAGAGATTAGATCAGCCTGGCAGACTTGCATTGCTTCTGCCTCAAGCGACCCTGCGTCGCATATTAGAGACATCTGCATCTTGATTCTATCGTCGACTCGTCCCTTGTATAAGTACTGATTGTCGGCGACTCGTTGGAAGAGGTCACCAGTATGAAATTTGCCATCAGTCTTATCCCTGAGTGACGGATGAGGACAGTCATCTGCATCAGCGGGTATGACGAGTTCAAGAAGTTGATCTGATGAAGATGAGTTTCCGCCAAGAGGGATGAACTCACAACCCGACTCTGGAAATGGAGTGAGGTATTGGGAAGTAGCAGATGCTCGCATCGATAGTCCAATCTCGGTGGAACCGTAGGTATCAACAAGCTTGATCCCTTGTCGATGAGCCCAAGCCTGATCCGACGGCTCCAAAACTTGCCCAGCGTGGAAGATGTGATGTAAACTCTGAAGTTGCTCGAGCAAAACGCCGTTGGTGCGTGCTTCCCGGATGAAGACAGAGAGAAGGACCGGGAAGATGTAAAAAGCCGTCAATCCACCATGTGTAATCATGCTCTGCAGCTCAGAAGTTGGATAGGGAATACTATTTGGTACGATCAAACAGCCTGAGTTTGCCAGTGCTTCTGTAAGGTTGATGGTGTTGCCTACATGGGCATGAGAACCCCTGTAACGAATCAGTTTTGTAACATGAGGAGCTGCGAAGAAACTAACATGAGGCAGTACACAGGCTGCGGTCCGGTGCGTGTATATGGTTTGTTCTTTCGAATCAAGCAGTCCATCCATCTCACAGTAGTTGGAACAAGTTTTGGGATTCCTGAAGTTGAGCCCGAAGTATGAAAGATGACTGAGACTTGATCGCCGTTCGAAGCAGTGGTCACCTTTTCAAGCTCACGATCCTGAGGCGCAGTTTTCCCCATATTTCTTTCGCTGGTAAATGTAGGAACCGGGCAGTCCTTCACTAAAGAGTCACAGCTTGAGTCATAGATCAATGCTGCAGCGTTGCTCTTATGCAGAAGTTCGTAAACAACCACTGGGTTCGTCATGCGAAGTGAGAAGAGTTGCGGAATGTAGCCAGCTCTTTGGAGTGACAGATAGTGTAGAAGATCCTGGTATGACCATCCCCTCATCCTGCAAGATGTCAGATAGGCGTCACTACGTATAACATGGACTTACCAGATTCCGATTACGGCACCCTTAGCAATACCTGCATGAGATAACACAGATAACCATGACTTTGCCGCATTCTCAACATCATTAAAGTACTCAGCATATGTGATCGTCTTGTATTCCGTAGAAGAACCAGGTAACAGATATCTGACTGCCGCAGCATCCCCACGCGACTTAGCCAGCGTCTCAATAATAGTAAGAGGTGTATGAAAGGTCCGCATGTTGAACAACTGTACCTGGCAAGGACAAGACTTGCCAAGGCTGGGCCAGAAGCCACGGAACTGCTCGATTTATACATCTTTGTGTAGATCCTTCTGCTGGGGTAATCTCACTCAGCATCAACCAAGAGAGGGTATATCGTCCAGATGAGTGAGAATTTAGACTAAGAAACGGGTCCCGAAAATGAGGAGAAGAGACGGTTGTACGGCATCTCGAGTTTTAAGAGTTTCGATTGACCAATCGTTTTTGAGTTGTGATACAAATAATCGCCGGTTACTTCAGCTTATTGTGAATTTTGGCTGTGGCGTGGTATGAAGCTTACGCTGCCAGGCTCATTCGTGAAAATACGCCGTATCACCATCCTAATTGCTGACCGACCAACAGCGCGTTTCAAAGGGAGTATGGTCACTCGTCAGCTAGAGATGAAACCTGCCTGAGGCTAGGTTGAATGTACAGTTCTGCGGAAAGTGTGAGAGTGACTTCCTGTGATAGTATCGGCCATACCACCTTTCCAACAGGTACCTTGAGTAGCTTGTGCTAGAGATATCACATTGCCGTGTGTTAGCAGACTGAGTTCCATGGTGATTTTGTATACCAGGTAACATAAGTGGTTAATATGTAACACCTGAATTGACAAGTTTTATAGTTTAGTTTAGCTACTTCATCAACGCGCCATCAACTATCCAGAAAACGGAAATATAACTAGCAACCATTGCTATGGGTTCGGGACAAGAAAACCTGACCTTAAGTTCAAGGGCAGACCCGGCGAGAAGATGCATATACTACGACAGCTGTGTAGGTGCAGGAGAGTCTTCGAGTGTCGGACGTTGCTGATTGTGAGGTATTTTTAATCAGGTAGCTATCATGAACCCTTTGCTATACTGATCCGAGCATATGGTGCAAGGGTCAAATGGATGAAGCACATTGGGACACTATATTGCCGAGCTGCTGCCTCTTGTATAGATGGGAAAATCGATAAGAGGCCCAGTAGTACTGCAAAAGCCACGACCCCAGGTTTCCGGCTTAGAAACAAACTGTCGCCTCGACCAATCGCTCTTTCTCCTCCTACTCAAGAGGGCACTTTGAAAAACCCTGCGGGGACGTCTGCTACGTCAAGCTCAGGTACTTCAGGGACCCAGAGACATCGAATGGTACGACAGTTGAAGGGAAAGTTACCGGAGGAGCCACTGAAACACAAACTCCACCAGCAAAAAATGATTCTCAGGCTAATCATTTGTAATTGTAGCCATTCAGGGTCAAAGAAAACGTGGAAGGGTCGAAGGAGAGCCATGAAAGTGTAGAGGCTTTGAGCAGAAGTATAAAAAGCGAACAAGAGTCTATGATTTGAGCTTACTGGTGGAAACTCGGTTCTGACAGGAGAGTGAGTCGACGATGTATTTCAACTATGAGGACTCGCTATTCATTTGCAGGCCGCCGGCTTGGAGTGGCTCTGTCGCAAACTTCAGGATTATGTGGACTTATTGGCGATATCATCAAGATTACGGCTCAGAATCCTGGTTCCTCTACCACTCCACTCTTTGAGCCAAGGAGGTCTGTTTGTACAAATTTACAATATCGATTACAATGCATAATGCACTAAAAGATAGGACTCAAACACTCAACTTAATGTTCCCGTCTGGAGCAGAGTTTGGTGAGTGGACCAACGGCTTATGTTATGGACTGGCTGACTTTCATAGGGACCAAAACAGATAAGGCATTCAGTCAAGTAGTTTAGCGGTTAGAGAAAGCCAGGGAACATGGCGTAAGTAATATCTAGGATCCAGCTCTTTGCTATGCATGAGTGCCGAGCCAAACTAATTCGTACTTAGATCGACCCTGGTACACTACTATGCATCAAGTCAGCGGCATTGCCAAAGGCCGATCTAGCCTTAACAGTATACCGTAGTGCTCAAGGAGTATCTCTTCCATCCCATAGCAGCACTTATGAGCCATGTTACTGGAGACTCGATCCTGTCGAAACTTCCTAAATATCCAAAATGCAAAGAGATCGTTACAATTTCGGCGACTCCTTCAGACCTACCTGGTCTTTTGCGGATCAAACAAGCGGCTTCCGCGACTTTCTTGAGACTCGGAGGGTCGAAGCAACCTCACTTGTGCTTCTTATATCAAGCGTGATAACTTATGCCGCAAAATACTCTTCTAATGGGCTGAAAGCATGTAATCGGATCATATAGCGGTACTCATGTCGACTGCCCTGACAACGGATCCTAAATGGAGAAGATCAAATTCAAAGATAGATTCGAGCAAGAGAAGCTGTATAACTTCCAAAATCTGATGTTTCGGGTCGATCTGGTTGGTAATGATGACAATGGCGATAAGAATGATTACTCAAATCTCACAGCAACGAGCTGACAGCAGGAAGCTTGCGCGTGGGGATCAGTTCTTTGAAAATATGCTCGGACCTTCTCAGATGACAAATGATGGCGTTTTTGGGGTATGGAGTTCACTCGCTGGTGGGACAGATACTGTACTTCACAGAAATGAACCTATCAATAGTTCCATCGGGAAGGGATTAATGTTACTCCTCTTATCTCTGTGTGCCGAACAACATCAAGTCCGCTCTGACTCGGCCAGTCGAATTGGTCTGGCCGCAGAACGGTACATGCACATGCAGTGGATGGGGCCGCGCGATTGGCGATACATGTACGACGTGCAGAAAAGGTGGTCAGCATCTGCCCATTTCGACATCCTGATGGCCTCAATCCGGAGTTCACGGCAGTCTTTTACCGAACATGTTTACTTATTTCCAGCAGTTCTTTAAGAACCTGTCGTCTCTTTTTGTCTCTAGGGCAGTCGGCTTATTCTCCCGTTCATCGAAAAGTAGCATAAAGCACTTCAAGGCTTCTTAGTCAACCCCAGGCATCGGCAGACTTTATCCCTCACTGTATGTAACCTGAACAAGTCATGCACATGATCACGCTCGCATTTCGGTTGCAACCAACCCGCCCGTTTCCGGTTTTAGTGTCCAACGAACAATATCACGCCACCAATGATATTGTTGGAGAATGTGTTGGCCAACGAAGTACTTCTGCAGCGGAACGCAACACGGGCAATAAAGATACATTGTTGACAGCGGGAGTGAATAGCCTAACAGCAGATGCATTTCCCTTGGTAAGGCATTCTTCGTCCACGTCAGTCGTTTGCGACCTAATGAAAAAGAGGCAACCTAAGCAGAGCCTCATCAGGTTTTAACTTGTGGATTCTCGGCCCAGATCAAGATAAGCTCGCGGATCCTCAATTTATTACTCAATCTCCAACGATTCTTAATTATCATCACAAATCTACTCGATCTCTTTCTCATCCCGACTTAGCTTTGCCGTGATTGGTCTAGTCACCATGGTGTCGACACCCCCGCCATCAGATGACGCAGAGGGTCATCCCCCAGAGGAGAGTCCACATGACGAGGAGGAAGCTAAGAGCGCGTCACCGAGTAAGAAAGAAGCCAAGCAACCCAAAACATCAAATCGTGGACATAAACTTCGGCATAAACAGCCTGCGCATTATCGAACACATACCAACGACTTCTCTTCGCAAGAGTCAGGCGATCCGGTAATGAGGCAGGCGATGCGCTACGGCGTCGATCCCAACACATATCGCCCGCCGCCGCCAGGTGCATATCCACCAAACGCGAACCCTTCTTATTATCCATCGCCAAACCTACCGCCGCCGGCTGGCTATCCCAATCCTTATACATATCCCGGAGGCGGAGGATATTTCTCTACCCCACGAGCAAGTGTTAGGGATCCCCAGTACTTTTCTCCACCTGGTTACGATGTCCCGCCTTCAGGATACTCTGACCCAGGCTTCGCCCCCGCCGACTCTTACGGGTATGAAGAGGAAATCCCACCATACCCTGAGTATCCAACACCGGAGCCGAAAAGAGCCCCAGTACGACCGAGGATCTTGCGACAACCCAAGCCACAGACCGAGCCAACCCTGAGTAGCCTTCGAAGGGATGCGGCACACCAGAGACCTCGACGAAGACGACCATCTGTCCCTACCAGAGAGACAGCCTCGCCAGAGGATGGCATAACCATGCAAGACATCATGGCTGAGCTCAGAAACCTCCAACGCCAGGTATACCAAGCCGAGATACAATCAGACCCAGGCAGGATCCAAGGCCGCCCACGAAGAAGTCCATCAGTCGCAAGTCAGTATACTAGCGATGACACAAGATCCCTAAACATAGAGAGAGAAAGGTCTCGTCAGCTCACAAGCATAATTTACCGGCTACTTGAAGATAGACAACGACCAGAATACCAAGACTCATTGGGGTTATCGTCAAGGCAGACAATGATGGACCTGCTTCAGGGCAGGGTAAGGGAACATGATGGAGAGATGGCATTGGTTAGTCAACAGGACGCACAGGAGATACGATCAAAGCTAGATACTATACTGGAGTATCTTGAGCTTCAGGGTGGATGGGAAGACGAGCCGGCACCGCAACGACTACGCGAGAGCCATGAAAGAAGGCCGCAGCCTTTGGTCCTCAGAGGTCAGCCGTCAGTCGCCTCAGGTTCCTCAGTACACGTACCCTCATCACCAACCCTAAGTCGCGCAACACCACGTCGTCGCCAGACCCTCCCATCCGTCATCAGACCACCTCAAGATGCACAACCGTCTAACCAAGGTCGCACTAGACAGGGTCTGACCAGACTCCCTGAACCAGATGACGAGGATGAGACTTACGGAGAGTTCCGACGCCCTGCACGTACAAGAGTCAGCTCAACACAGAGTGTGGCTTCGCAGGATAAGAGGAGGCTTGTCCAGAGGAGTGATGCTCGACCACCGGAGAGAAAGATTGTGGAGGGAGACCAACAGAAAGTCAGACCAGGACGGTTTGCATATGTCCAGACGGAGGATGAAGAGGATGAAGAACCTGCTCGGGCACCTGTCCCGCCGTACCCGGTGCCTGATCCGCCTGGACAGTCAAGACGGAGAAAGTCTGTAAGATCTGTAAGATTTGATTGAGTCCTATTTATTTTATTTTTATTGTCGTCATCGGTGTAACGATATAGAGGGGGCGGGGTATGTGGATCATCCTCAGCGCGTCTGTATTTGAGGAGGAGGACTACTGCAACAAACTGTACGTAATGGAAGGTGCTGGTATTGATCGATGTTACACAATGTGTACTAGGATAGATGGTTATCTAAATTATAAGCGAGGTAGCAGATTGAGAATAGAGAAATGTTCTAGATCATGGAAGCCACGTGCGCTATTTAGAGTAGGCTGCTATGAACCCGACTTCTTCTCGTACACTCCTCTTCGCCAAGACGACTAAAAGCACACAAACCCTTGCCGAATTCATAGAAATACTTATCAGATCCATCGGATAAGATGTTTCTTATCAGATGATCCATCCGATGTTGAAGAAGCATAAGACTAGTTGAACCTTGATCGCTTAGCGCGTATAAATTCGCGCAACGGATCCAGCTGTCAACTTTATCGCCCTATCGCAACACACACCAGTGACGCCTAAAAATGTTGTTAGCTTGCCAAGGGAGGCTGAGAAAGAAGCTTAAAACTTAGTGCTTCTAGCTTGGAAACCTTGGAAATCAAGGCCGGTGGAACGGTGCCATGATAGCGGCAATGCATGAAGATAAGGGTATTTGTGGCCATATAAGGATGGGATTGTCGCTTCTCAGGTAGGCCCTTCACAACACTCATGTTTCCTGGTATTAAGCTCTTCTCCACCCACTGATTATCATGAGCGATCAAAATCCTACGAAGCATGAAGCTTCTTCAGCTTTGACAGAAATCGCCCCTGATCCAGCTCTCGAGAACGCCAAGGCTGAGGATGCTGTTTCTGATACAATTTCTCAGACTGGAGATGACCGACCCATTGTACCAATGACTTGGAGACTTGGTTCCGTCCTGCTCATCTGTCTAATCAGCTTTGGCGCTTCTTGGTCTGCTCGCTTGACATCGTCACTTAAAAGCACCATCAAGAAGGAGTTGGACATCAACAACACCCAATTCGCTCTTCTTGAAGCTAGCGAAGAGTTCTTGGTCACGGTATTGATGATGGCCTCTGGCATTCTGACGGACCGCATCGGCGGTGCTGGTAGGTTCTGTTGATCTCTTATTCACTTTGGTATCATTTGTTGATTTATGTAGGTGCCATGCTCTATGGAAACTTAATCATGACGGCGGGGGCTCTTGTCATCGCGGGTGCAGCGACATGCAGGTCCTTCCCGCTCATGATATTTGGTAAAGTCACCGCTGCGCTAGGTGACATTGCTACCCAGATCGCGTACTACAGAGTATTCGCGGGATGGTTTGCACCTGGTGGAGGCTTTGGTACGACTATAGGTCTCCAAATCGGTATTGCAAGGATTGGGGGCTTTGTTGGAAGCTCTACGGCCAACGTCATTTCTAAGGTAAGAGATCTCCAATACTCCAACAGATAAATATGGTAACTGATTTGCTTCCTTGCTTCCTTAGAATACCGGAAACTTCGCTTGGGTCTTCTGGATCGGCGCATGCGTTGCATTCTTCACAAACCTATGCACCCTCGTCTTCTTCGTCTTCACTAAGATCGCACATAAGCGCTTTCGCCCCCCTCCTGATCCCGCAACTGGTGAGCCGTTGGTCGAGAAGAACAAGACGTTTGACCTTAACAAGATCATCCAATTGCCGTGGGTCTTCTGGACCATCATGCTTTTCTCGATGGTTCAGACCAGTTGCTCCAATATCTATTCTCAAAATGCTACTGAACTCGCTGAGCATCGTTTTGGAGTGGATGCTGTGGCGGCTGGTTGGTATGCTTCGTTGTCGCAATATGCTGGTAAGCCATACACTTCAGTCATCCACGCAGAGGTGAGGGACTAATTAAGATATGCAGGCTTTTTCCTTAGTCCATTGATCGGAGCAGTCATCGACACTTACGGCCACCGTGTAACGCAAATGGCTATCTGTGGCACTGGCATGCTGCTATCGATGGGCCTCATCAACTGGAGCAGTACAACCAGCGGCGCGGCGGCTTCCTATGCCTTTTACGCCATCTTCAAGACATTCGGCCCTGTGACGATTATCGAGGGTATCCGAACTAGTATGTGGCATCAAGATGTTTTTGGTACTGCGTATGCTGCCAAGGTGACAATGAATAACGCGTGAGTCAATCCACTTCCTTACGGAGTCATGAGAACTGACACCAGAATCAGTACCAACATCATCATTCGTATCATCACTGGGGTCATCCAAGACGCCGACGGCGGTTCTTACGACAGAGTCACCATTGTCTACGTATTCCTCGCCACCGCCTCTACCGTTATATCTTTAGCAATGCTGCTCGGCACTTTCTGGGCTCCTGACCTACGAATCCTGCAATTCTCACGAAAGCAAAGAATATTACGTGGAGACCTAATTAACGAGCGAAAGTCAGAGAGTCAAGGGCCTAGTGGCAAGAAAGCGAGAATGATTAGCAAGGTCTGTTTCGTGGCGCTGTTTGTGTATGTGTTGGGAAGCTGGGCGGCTTGGATTTGGGGAGCTGCAACGGGTCATAATTAAACGACGCGAGCTGCTGCAAGATGAACTAGGAGTATTGTTTCTCCTGGAAAGGTCAAGGTTCACGAATCGTGGCTGCGGAAGCTTGATGCGGGACCGCGGGTTAGTCTGCGGAGCCGCACGGATGTTGGCCGATATGACACACACTGCAGCCCTGCGAGGACGAGCTCAGGCATCGTCAATTAGGACCGATAGTCTCGCTTCTATTCAATGACTCATTCAGTCTAATCTATTTACGCACGACCCTCAACAATGTCCACAATCAGTTCTGCTGTCTCCTCCGTCTTCTCCACGAACGGACTATGACCTGCTGCCAGCCTTGCAGACCTCATCCCAGGCGTTGATTCCACAAGTTTTTCCTGAAGAGGCAATAAAATCAACTGATCATTTTCGCAAATGATGTATGTCTTCGGAATAGTGATATCCGAGGCGATGAAATCCAGACTCGTCTCAAACGCATCCTGGGAATGCGGCTCCGTAGACTCCAAAGCTTTATCTATCGCTTCTTCCCTGTATCCACTGTACACACTCTCCCTCGCTCCCTCCCCCATTTTAGTAATTTGATTCTACAAGTTATTAGTATCATGATGTAAACTCTTTGATCTTGCTTACCTTTGTGTACTTCTCGCCAGCCTGTAACCACGGCGGATAAGCCCCACCAAACGTCGTAATGAGATCCCAGCCCTTGACCGGGACAGCAAACGCAGCTAAGAAAATGATCGAGTGGAATCCACCCTTCAAGCCGCGCTTCGCACGATCTTGCGTGCCTTGGCCTTCAGTCGCGGCAGTTGCGGGAATGCCGCCGTAGGAATGAGCGATGAGAACAACTTCGCGACCTTCGGAGAAGAAAGGTTCTGCTGTCTCGATGATCTTGACTTTGTCTGCTTCCCATGTTACGCCGTGACTTTCAGGGCCTACGGAGGGGAGCTTGGGGATGATGCATTGGTAGTTGAGGTTAGTGAGGGCTGATTTTATGGCGTCGTAGCATTTTGGGGGATGCCATGCTCCGTGGATGAACAGTAGAACTGGTTTGTCGCTCATCTTCAGTGTGACCTGCGGCTCTGGGCTGATGTGGCTGGCTGTTTCATATCATAAGAGGGACCGAGCACACTTCTTATAATTAGCCACAATATCATGATGCAGGCTCTGCAGAAAACAGCTGATTAAGCAGTCCACGTGGATCCCTCGTAATGCATCCCTGTAACCATCTCCATGCAAAGAAAAGCTTGACTGATGGTTCAGGGGAAGTGAGGTGAGGTTCTGCGGCTGCGAATCCTTCAATGGGTCAACATTCGATTTAGAGTTCCGACCCCTGTTTCTTCCGCACACTAGCACCGCGGGTTTGGTACGAGACCCTTGATTGTGCCTTACAGGGTTGCATTCGCTGCGGGCTTTGTTCCTGCGAATGCCGTGGACCCGCGTCTGCCGCGTTATGTTGCATTGATGGACGAACGAGTCAAGAATCGACTGTTTCAATTCTTCTCATAATTCTAATCCTATTTCGGCCATGGCAAGTTCGAACCATATTTCATGCTTCGCTCCCCGTGTCCGTTTCTAACTGTTTTGGTGGTTTATTCGCTTTGCTATCGTGCTGTTATTACCATCGGCAGTATGTCTGGCAATAACTCAACTCAATCTCTGCCACCAGAGATCTTGAACCACAATGAAGGACCCTCTCTCATCATTGTGAGCGCGGTATCGATACCTTTCGCCCTCGGCGTTGTGGCTATTAGGGTGTGGGCTCGACATCGAAAGCGAATGGCCCTTGAGCGTGACGATTTCATGATACTGCTGTCACTAGTAAGTTGAAACTGTCTCTTTTCGCCCAGCAACAAATTACTAACAATAGCGCTAGCCATTACTATGGGCGACTGCTGGTGTTGCTATTGCATGTAAGCTCTCAGCGGAGGTCTCCCTTGGTTGAGTTCACGATACTAATGCGAGAGTTAGCTGTGACGTATGGAGGAGTTGGGAAACCATTGGCAGTCAATATGATGCAAGATCCAAACCGTCTCGGGAGAGCGCAATTAGTATGTGACAATCCCCATCGTCACTAGACTCCATATACTAACAGCCTTCTCCTAAAGTGTCTAGTCTTGACCGAATTTGTCTACGGCACAGTCCTCTGCACCATAAAGGTCGGCATCCTCCTAATGTACTACCGAATCTTCCCAACGAAATCCATGCGAATTGGCGGTTACATCCTCGGAGGAATGACATTTTCTTGGTGGATAGGCATCATCTTCGCTTCGATCTTCCAATGCTCACCGGTCGACAAAGCCTGGAAACCGTTCATGAAAGGGGGCACTTGCTTGGATAAGAATAAATTCTTCATTGGCAACTCGATCCCGAATATTGTGATGGACGCTATGATTATCGCGTTGCCAGTCTTTGAGGTGTCAAAGGTGCAGGTGCCGAGATCACAGAAGATTGCGATTGCGGGGATATTTTTGCTTGGTGGTTTGTAAGTTTTGGGTAACATTGGATGGATAAATGTGCTGATTTTGAATAGGATCGTGATTATCAGTTGCATTCGGTTGAAATACATTGTGGCGCTCCTCGAAGCCGGTCAAGAAGCAGACTTCACTAGTAAGTACCTCATTGCTTTCGCTGTCGATAAACACCATACTAAACGACATACACAGAACTCATCTCCACACCCTGGATTTGGACAGTAATCGAACCATCAGTCGGCCTCCTCTGCGCCTGTCTCCCAACAATGCAACCACTCTTATACGTCCTCTTCGGCCGCTTCATTACCAAGACTACACAAGATCGTAGTAAAGAAGGAATCATCACCATCGGGGGTAGTGGCCAAAAATCAGCAGACAGACAGAAAGGTCCGGCCAAGGATGGACCGTTTCGCAGACTGCATGATAATGACTCTGCTGAGGAGCCTGTCTTGTGGCCGGAGACGTACCATAATCAGCATAATACTGTGGTGGAGCACTCGAAAGGGGTGGCGGTGGATGAGATTCCGTTGGGGACTATTGCGGTGAAGAAGGATATACGATGGGAGGAGTCATGAGAGGCAGTTTACGCATGGGGAAAACTCTTGTTAGACTAACAGAACCGATTGGCAGATCTCACCTATGAGACGGGGGCGAGACATTGTTGAATATGTAACTCAATCCTGGTTATCAGTCCTGAGGCAAAAAACACATTATTTTCAAAACTGGGAGAGGTTCCACAAAGTTATGCGGATACGATGATCAGCGTGCAGAAACGGACACACACACGACAGTTAAGCGTCACAACACCTATGGTCGATACGAAGAAATAAAGCTAATACTTGTCTAGCAATTAAGCTTTCTGAATTAACCAAGTCCAGAACATGGCATCTAAATCTCTTGATCCCATGACGGTAAAATACCCTACACTCCCCCAAGCCCCCTGTAGCTCCCCCGCAATCTCTGATGACCCAGTGGATTCTCCGCACAACCACTATCACCCTTATCGTCCCCCGACGGCCGATTAACACCAACCAATCAAACAACCTCACCAAACTAATAGCATATCCCCATCCGCCGTCTCTAGATCAACACATCAACCTCAAAATCCACCTTCACCCCTTTCTCCATGTCGAACTCATCACCTTCTCTTCTTCTCCCCAGTCAATATGAAGAATCACGACGCTGACTTGGCCCGCGATGCCGCTCAACTAGCAGCGCTAGGCCACAAACAGGAGCTAGAACGAAATTTCTCTTTCGTCTCTATGCTCGGCCTTGCATTTTCGATTCTCAACTCTTGGACTGCGCTTGCGTCGAGTTTATCTGTGGGATTGCCTAGCGGTGGTCCCACAGCTGTTATTTGGGGCCTTGTCACAGCTGGAGTGGGGAGTTTGTCGCTTGCTGTTTCGAACGCTGAGTTTCTTTCTTGTTATCCTACTAGCGCTGGACAGTATCACTGGGCAGCTATTATATCGCCTCCGAGATGGGTCGCTATTGTCTCGTGGGTTACTGGTTGGGTTAATGTCAGTGGATGGGTTGCGTTGTCTGCCTCCGGTGGTGTTTTGGGTGGACAGTTGTTTCTTGGTATTATTACCATGTACGACCCCGACTTCGCCCCGACACGATGGCAGTACTTCTTGCTGTTCCTCCTATACACATTCCTCGGGTTCTTCCTCAACTTGTTCTTGGCTTCGGGACTGCCGATGATGACAAAGATCGCGCTGATCTGGTCTGTCTGCGGTCTCCTCGCTACGACCATCACTGTCTTGGCTACCAGCGCCCCTGATTTCCAGCCCGCAAGCTTTGTCTTTGGAGAATTTATCAACTCGACTGGCTGGCCTGGTGGTGTCGCTTTCCTCTTGGGTCTATTGCAAGGCGGTCTCGGGCTTACGGGCTTCGATGCCGTTGCGCATATGATCGAGGAGATTCCCCAACCCTGCATTCGTGGCCCTCGCATTATGGTGGCTTGTGTCGCTATGGGTCTGGTCACAGGCTTTGCTTTCCTTGTTTGTCTTCTCTTTGTCATCAAAGACGTTGACGCTGTCGTCGCTTCCCCAACTGGTCCTCTCGTCGAGATCTACCTTCAAGCGACAAACAGTAAGGCCGGCACTGTTTGCCTGCTCCTCTTCCCCATGATCTGCCTTGTCTTTGGGACCCTTGGTATCATGGCCACAAGCACTCGTATCCTTTACGCCTTTGCTCGTGATGGAGGCTTGCCCTTCTCCCGAGTGTTTGCCAAGGTTGACCAGCGATGGGGCATTCCAGTCAATGCGCTTTTACTCACCAACGCGATTGTCATCATTTTCGGCCTCGTCTACCTTGGATCAACCAGCGCACTGAACGCCATTTTGTCAGCAGCAGTTATCGCTCTCTCCATCTCATACGCCGTTACCCCTGCCATCAATTGTCTACAGTGGCGAAAGGGACTATTGGACAACCGACCGTTCGTGCTCCCAGAGTGGCTCGGCTGGATCTGCAATCTTGTAAGTACACCCAAAGCAAAAACTCGCGGCTTTGGCTTTTACTGACCCTTAATCTAGGTTGGCATCGCCTACACGATCGTCATCACCGTCTTCCTTCTCTTCCCTCCCGTTAGCGATGTCACAGCCTCCAACATGAACTACGCAGTGGTCGCATTCGCAGCCATCATCATCGTTTCTTCGATCCAGTGGTTCGTCGATGGAAGACATAACTTCAAGGGTCCTACTTTTGACGAAGACGCGCTGTTTGTCAGCGGAATCGAAGAAACCGGCGGTACTAAGATTGGGGATGACAATGACTCCAAGGTCAACAAGATAGATGCAGAGGTCTAGGCTACATATGAAGCGAGTCGTGATTTTATTTTATTAGTTTATTCAAGATAGAAGCTTTGCCATTTCTACCTGGAACCACGCGATTGATCTTCTCTCCGAACTAGATTCAGTATTTGTCAACATGCTACAGTCCAGGAACTTATTTTATGATATAAATGCCCCCGGAAATATGACAATACATCGACTCCTTCATTTTAGATACTGCTCCCCCCCCAAATTTCCAAGATGCAACGCTTGAGAGGTCATCAACGTGGACAGGTATAGAATGCATCTATCGTCATGGCACGAAAATGAGGGTAACGACTCGTGATTGACCACTTCAACAACATTTGCACCACATTTCCGGATTTTCCCGATGAAATGTATCAAGATAACGACAAACAACCCAGTTCCAACGTTTAAAGATGCAAGTGTCAAGTCATACCCCGTGGGGAACAGATCCAGTATCCGTCGCTTGGGGATGCTACATCGGGTTTAGTCCCCCGCAATCGCCGTTGACCCAACCAAAAAGAGAAAGGTCATTCCCGTCGGCCGTCGGCCGTTTTCTTGGCCACGCGATAGAGGCCAGGTCGGACAATGCTTCATATCTTCGCCACGGTAAATATTAGGAAGATGAGTTTCTAGATCAGAGTCAGATGACTCAGATATGAAGCTAGTGGTTTTGTTTCATGTCTCATCATCATTACTCTACGAACCGAAAGTCGAAGACGTGATTTAATTGTCTGCAACAGAGGGAATTGTCATGGCCTAGATTACAAGAGAAGTGATCGCTATTCAAACAGAACTTCCACCAAAGATAACATAGTTCAGATAGAATCCTCTTTCTTAAATAAATGCCACAATAAAACAACTCTAGGTTCTTAAAACGATAGTCTACTAGCACTCTCATTTCATGCTCAATGGCCTGCAATAAATAACACCCATTCCACATACAAGTACATATCCCCTACCACGTAATGTGTTTTACAGGCGAGGTTTGCTATCCGCACAGCATGAAGACTCTTCGGCCTTTTCAGCATTTGTCAACTGTGAAGTAAAGTTCTTCCTGCCGGGCACATCAATTGCCGGGTTTGCCGTAAAGAAATCAGCAGGCTTGATGTGAAGATCAAGAATCTCGACGGGCCTGATATTGGTTAGCAAGACAGTCTGCAACGCAATGGCGTCTGACACTTACATGACTGGCCAGTCTTCCACTCTGGGGTTATGAGTAAGACCAAAAACACTCCATACCACAATATCCTGCTGATAAACATCATCATTCCTATCAGCAGCATCCGCTACACCCTCGACCTCCGACACCGACTGCAGCGTATATCTCCCACCAGCATAGAATTCATTATCCCTATGCTTAGTAACCCACAAATGTCTTTGCGCAAACCTCGCCCGTTTCGCCTGCGTAGAATTCGGGTCTGCAAGCAACGGCCTCGTAACCGGCGCAAGAATCTTGTAACCCACAGGCTGACCACTAATCGGATTAAGCTTCTCCATATTCTGCACCTTGAACGTGCGGTCCGTGAAGGGGTTCGCGTCAAGACCTGCCGAGGCTGTTATGGGGGTTGTGACGACCTGGTAGGCGTTGCCGTTGGGGTTGGTGCGGGCGTCGATGCGCATGGGGAGGGATTCTGTCTGGACAAGGGTGTTTTTGTGGCCGTCTATGGCGGGGTCTATGCGGACGCAGAAGATGTGTTGGTGGTTTTGGGCGAGGATGCCGGGGCTTACGACGTTGCCCCATGGTGCGGTCTTGCCTTCTTCTATGAGGACGGATGAGACGATGCCGGTGGCGCGGGCTTGGACTGTGATGGCGCCTGCTTGGTCGAAGATGTACTGATGTCGAGTTAGAGTTGATAGCGGTGAAAAGAAGGAGAGCTTACGTTGAAGATGTATTCGTAGTTGGCTAGGGTGATGATGAACTGAACAACCAACTCTCGCCTGCGGGTCACGACAGCTCGGCCAGTACGCCAGTTTGTATGCTTCCAGTTAATTCCGTTGTCTTGCTCATGGAGACAAATAACATTCTTAGTAGTACGTGCTGTACCGCTGTGATCGACCAAAACACCGTCAAAGTACTAAAGCCTGGTCAGTAGCCACGAAATCTCGAGTATGATCTGTACCACTCACCTTGATTACACCTAAACAGTCGCATCCAAGCTGCAGATTATTACAAGCATCTCCAAGCGTTCCGTCACCAAAGTCAAAAGCCTGCTTTCGGTGGAACGGAGGTCGAGGGTCCGCATAAGGAACAGTCATATCGCTGATAGACAGTCTGTAAAGAACACTTCGACCGTCGAAACGGACATCATGAAGCACTGCACCTTCACGAGGGTTAAAAGTCGCGCGCATACTCCACTTCTGCCAATTGATCACATTCGAGTCTTCAACATTGAAGCTAGGTCCCGAAGGCTGAACAACATTGAGCTCCTTCAGATCTCTTCGCAGACCACCAGGCAGAAGCTCAGGAACGTATTCCGATGGGGTCATATGGTCGATGTTGACTTTGGCATAGTCGCCCTCGGCGAAAGTATGAGGATCGTTACCTCCGCCAGTAGCAACTTCATGAATGCGGATGACTTCGCGGGTCTCGGCGTCGATAACGGGAATGATGGGGAGAGGGTATCCCCAGAAGTTGCATTCGCGATTCTTGCTGTCTGCAGCGTAGATCAGGGCTTGCATGTGTCGGCGGTTGGGGTCGTCAGCTGCGTCGAGACCACCATATGGCCACGGCTCAACGACGACTTCGAAGCCTTGGGGGAGGTTGAACTTGGCGATGCGCTCCTTGAAGACAGGTGAGTCTCGGCAGATGATTCGGACATCATCCAGCTCTTCACTACAGATTCGTCAGCCACTACCATCGCGTCATTCACCTGGTAGTAAACCAGCTTACCTTGTGAAAGCTGCTTGAGCATCGGCGCGAATTGACTCAATCTGCTTAATATTCCTTGTGCTCAAGTCGATGATAGCCTCATGCGATTGCGGAGGCTTGCCACCATGAGCTGTATCAAAGTGCACTCGAGCTTCACGAGCAGGCCTGGGCGTAGAGCTAGTAACCTTCCCAGCATGCTCAAGATCCAGATAAGGCGCCAGGATCTCCTTCGCCGGCTCCTCAAGGTAGATGACCCGGAACTTCAGAACACTCTGAGGATACGCAGCGCGAATGACATCTCTGGCCAAGTTCGTCTCCTCAACGGAGAGAGGAATAAGAGGATGAGGTTGAGACATCTTGGGGTATGAGGGTAATTTGGGAATGATGAAGATCTGGGGAAAGGCAGAAGAGGAGCGAGGTTGAGGATTTTTTAAGCCGCTTCGGACCAGAGCTCATGATAACCTAACGCCGTCTGGAGCTAGTGTCATGCCAAGACGTGTCGCCCGGCGGCGGATTAGGGCTCTAGCGGGCTTCTTGGTTTGCGAGGAGTAGGGATTAGAGAAGCTAGGCCGTGCTGGAGCTAGCTGAAAGTAGGTAATGAAGTGGGTTATGCTTGGTTCTAGGCGATTTGATTGGCTTACTTGACAGGCCGAGAAGTTGCATAAATGTGCCCGGATTTGGTATATGACAGACGCCGTCAGGGATCACCCAAACCCCGACTTGCAAGAAGATATAATACTCATAGCTTAGGCTTCTGAGGCAAAGGTTTATGTCGTGGAAAAATATACCGTGGCCTCATTAGTCAAGTTGGCAGCCTGGAGTTTAACCTTATCTGCAGTCAATTGGTTGTTTGGGCGCTAAAACGAATTGGCATACCCTGGAGCTCATGCATATATCGTCACTCCCATACAGACATACCCGACAGGTACAAAACTCATTCCCCCTCCCCCCCTCTCTCTATAGGAAGAGAAATTAGGAATCTCGATTTTCGAGGTATATACATTTGTCATAAAAGAGTTGTCCACAGTTTTAGCATAACCTTACGTTTCTCAAGCAAGTAATATCAGGAAGAATCATGCTCTCTTTATTAATTATAGCCTCACTGCTTTGCGGGTTCTGAAACTACATCACTAAGCTCACTTCATCTCAATTACTCTGCTATGACTGTCTTCTTGCCTTCCCGCTGATGTTTTTGCCATCTAAATATAGTAAATGCAATATTGTTATGCAGCCTTATTTTAAAATCAGGCTCGGCTAATACGCGGGACAGCATACACATCCCGTACCAACCTCCCGTTCGCTCCTACTGAGTACTACATCCTTAGAACAGCAGCCCTAGAAATGAGATGAACCTTTATCGATGATTAATATTAAATGAGAATGAGTAATCTAATATACTGGCCGCTAGGAGGACATGAGGCAACATGAATCACAGCACGGTCGCTCAGATCATGTCCTTGCTGTCTGACATGAAAATCAGGCTGCAATTACATGGCACAACCAACCAGCGTCCAATAGGCATTGAGGCCAAGTTGACAGCACAGCCCAACTCCTGCAATATTACGGATACTCTACAATCCGGACCAATAAGTGGCCAAATCAACCAATACCACACGAGAGAGGCTTGGTCAGAATGTTGACATTCTGGTCGTAATTGTAATGTAATTGGCAGAATCCTCATACGGGTGCCACACCAAAGGCAAGATACTTCTTCTTCCGCCCTATTTATATAGCATAGTGAGTAGATCTTTCATCAGCCCGTGCATGGGTGAGAAAGCCCCATGATCTGCCTTGATGAGTAAGTATAACCCCAGGATGTAATCCATGTTTTCATCTTACAAAACCTTCCCCCGCAACCCCTCACTTGTATATCTGACCACCTCATACATACTGATAATCACTGTTTCACCTAACGTCAGCTGGGCAGCAGCTGAGAGATACGAAATATGGATCCTTTTACTGCTATCGGCCTGGCTGGCAACATTTTGACTTTTATCGACATCGGACTCAAATTCGTAAGCCAAACCAAGGGGATTTATGACTCCCAATCCAACAGCACCGCCGAAAATGATAACCTCAGCATCATGGCAACGCGATTCACCTCAGCCATGAGCGAAATGCAAGGCAAATTACCAAATGGGAATCTGAGCAAGGATGAAATAGCTTTGAATGCACTCGTTGAAGAATGCAGCAACATCTCAGGCGAGCTTCAGAACCTCCTTGCAGAGTTGAAGGCCAAGAAGCCGAAGTCAAAACGAAGTAGCATGAAGGCAGCGTTTCGCGACTGGAGAAAGAAGCCAGAGAAGGATGATCTTCATAAGAGACTTGAAAGTTCCCGCCAGCAACTTGACTTGCTGCTGACGACAATGACAAGGTATGAGGATACTTAGCTGGGGCAAACAGTCCCATGCTACACTCTGCTTACTAATTTGTGAATGCAGATTCGAATCTCTGGAGCGACTCAACCAGTTGGTAGAATATGGCCAGACCAACGAAGTTGAAATCACCTCTCTTCGCCGGAACATAGATGCCCTTCGCTCTGGCCTACGGGTCAAGATCCTCAGCCCCGAGGCCCTGGAACAGATCCGAGATGTGGTCAGTCTGTCAGACCGTGCGACTTTGAAGGTGCGGGAGAGTTGCATCCTTACTGCCTTGCGGTTCGAGTTGATGAATGAGAGATATGATGACGTGGCCGAGGCCCATGATAAGACATTCGAGTGGATATTTGACTCATCCGATGAGAACTTCATCAACTGGATCAAACACGGCAATGGCATCTTCCACATCTCTGGAAAGCCAGGCTCAGGAAAATCGACTTTGATGAAGTATCTCTGTCATCGAGAGGAAACCAAGCAGTATCTCGATATCTGGGCTGCAGACAAGTCGCTTGTTTTTGGCAAATTCTTCTTTTGGAATCCGGGCACAACGCTACAGAAGAGTTTGAGGGGTCTGATTCGAGGCCTTCTCCATTCGATTCTCTCCAATGCTCCAGAGCTTATTCCTCTCGCCTTTCCCAAGCATTGGGATGCCACCCTCAGTAAGGTCGCAGTCACGTTTGATTCCTCCGATGATATTATGCTCGCCTTTACCGATCTGATTCGCCGCGATGCGGTCTATCACAACCACAAGCTTGTCTTCTTCATTGATGGCTTGGATGAGTTCCAAGGAGACCATGCGACACTCCTTAAGGAACTCATGCGATGGATATCAACACGGCCTACAGGTGTGAAGATCTGCGTGTCGAGCCGAGAGTGGCCCATCTTCCAAGAGGCATTCAAGACATTTCCAAGTTTCCGCTTGCACGATCTGACACGATCTGACATGTCAAGAATTGTGCGAGACAGACTGACGAATAACAAGCTTTACTTCAAGATGGCAGGCCCGGACGAGCTGGCATATTTTGAGTCCGATCTTGTGGATAAATCGGAGGGTGTCTTTTTGTGGCTCAAGCTGATCTTGCACGGTATCGAGGACGGCCTCCTCAGTGGAGATAGGCTGCCACAGTTGGAGAACAAAGTCAACGCCCTTCCCACCGAGTTGGATGACCTATTTCAACACCTCCTGAACTCTATTCATCCATGTGATCGAAAGGAGGCATACTTGATGCTGGCAGTCGCCCTCGAATGCCCCCCGGAATCCGATTGGCCCATCTTCCGCATATCCTTTCTGGAAGAGTACATAGAGAATCGTGATTTCGCTCTCAGTCAACAAATAGAGCAACTCGATGATGACCAAATAACGGACCGCTTGGAGCGAACCCGGAAGAAGATCTATGGCAAATGCAAAGGGCTCCTCGAGATACAGTTGGTGCATCTTTATGAGTGGCACCAGATCTATCGAACCAAGATCGACCAAACCCTGAAAGAGTCCGTCAAATTCACGCACCGATCGATCATTGAATTTCTTAAAAGCGACCAGACTAGGCAAAAACTGGCCGCCGACTTAAGAGGCCTCGATATATTTGATGCCATGTGTCAGACATTTCTGGCGCATATCCAAGCTGCCAAAATCAACGAATATTACTACCAGGACCGCCATGGAGCAACCAGTTCATTGGAAAGTCATTTGTCGTACATTCTGGGCTGTATAAAGGTGCATTCGCCTCCGAGCCTAGATTACGATATCTGCACACTCTTAGGAGTATATGTTTCAAGGAACGAGGCTACAGACTCAGCGAGATCCACGGCATTCCTGAATAAGGTAGTCGAGGTAGCCGAGGACCTGTTCTCCCCCAAGGCGCAATTTCAATTTCTCGAATTCAACTCGCTATGGACTCCTATGATTCGCCATACGATACAAGTCAGCTTTCCGGTGAAGATGGGCCTCTTTTGTACTTCATACGGATTGACCGATTATGCTTTGCAGACACGGTCGATTGGCCTAGACGGAGTACGAGAACATATCACACTATCCATGCTGGTAACAATGATCCTCCACATTACAATAATGAGCCCTCTAGTACATCATCGTATCTCCACAGGGCTCTACACCATTAAAAATGCCTATCTCGACCTGGGTATGGATCCGAATAGTCCTTCAACAGCGGAAGGCATATCTTGCTGGCACTACATGCTTTTTTGGTCTATCCGTTCCCCTAAGCGGGATTTTCATAGTTCTATCATAGCTTCATTTCTTCTCCACGGGGCGAATCCAAGGTTCTGGATTAAATTTGGTGACAGATATCGGTATACAGGTGACGAAGGTCTCTCAACTGTGATAGTTCAGATTGAATTCGAGTGGGGTAAGGAGAGGCGGCGTCTTGATTACTTTGAAGAGGACATGGTGATGGTGGCGGAGTTGGACTGGCCACTCAGCACGTTTTTAAGACGGGGACAAGTGGAACTGTCCTGCAAAGAGTTGCTTGGTATGATTTTTCCACAGCAGAAGAGTGATTTCGATGAAGCCATTGACTACATCCTTCACTGGGACACAGAGGTCCTTACGAACGATAATCTACAGGAATTAAAGGAGCGGTTTCAGCCTACTTTAGGTTCAGGGATCAATTCAGGGGGTAGCGAGGTATGTTTAAGTAATAGTCCCGAGTTTCCTGTTCTTCATGTTTTGAGTATAAGAAGAGAGTATTTATACTCAATCGATAATTAATATAGATAATATGAAATACTATAGAAGAACTATATCAACCTAATATCTCTCAACGTCATCAATCTTAGTTCTCCATCCGTGACCTCTAAAGCGACTCATAACCCCCCGCTCCTGACCTTCAGTCTCTAAGAAAATACCAGGTTTACTTAGCTTTTTCCTATTATGGGTAAAATCGTTCGAAGCTATCGGCGAGTCCGGTGTAGGCTTGAAAGCGTCTTCGCATGCATCCGTGGCAATGTGAAGGATATTTTCCTTGGCCCGTTTCACACTATCCTAGTAGAAGACGCTAAGGCCTAAGATGGTAGATATGCCGATAGACACAAGGACTAGTTTTTTCATTGTCAGTAAGAGTGTTAACAAGAGGTCACTGAAGATGGGACCTTACAGATGATGTAGAAAGCCCAAGCTGGTGCTTCTTGAAACGAGGCAACGTCCAAAGCGAACAAGTAAGATAGAAACGATAGTGGAAGCTAGTTGCAGCCGTCAGTATCTTCCAAGTCTTGATAATTACTGTGCATATAACTTACGAACAAAACATTTGCAAACGTAAAAGTCATCACGGTTTTCCCTTGTCTGGTAGCTTCAGTCGCTTGACGATTCGCAACCTCACTTTGCTGAAGTGATAGAGTGGTATTGATCTTGCCGTTGTGCACATTAGTATCTCGAAATTTCGATCGAATTAGAGTTGAAACTCACCGCTAGTTGTATTCCCTCGGCGATGGAATCAAGCTCTCGTAGATCTTCACCACATATGCTGAAGAGAACCGTGATTCGTTTACCTCTTTGCTAGCGAGTCCTCTTCGCACAATCTGTTGGTATTGAGCCACGGTTTTGAGGATGTTGAGCTCATCACGGACGTCTTTGATGTCGCAGTAGAGGTCTTTGGCCTTCTTGATTGCTGCACTGATATCGTGGCCATGGCTGTGAGCCTAGACAGCCCTTTGTGTCATTTCTATGGTAGTTGAAAGGCTCGGATCAGCGGACCGCCCGATCATGGTTTCAGCTGGGGAACAGTCTTTACCTTTGTCTTTTGGTTTTCTCTTCTGTCGATGTTCGCTTGGTGACCATGCACGGAGTCATCGAACAGAGCTGTTTCCTTCCTGCCTTAAAACCTTGTCAATGTTTGACATGGGGTGTTTGGTTAATGACTTACTATTCTGTTGATATAGTGAGAAAAGGTTTGACCAATGGACAGACGTTCGCCGTCGTTTGGCCTTCTCTCATAAGAGCTGATGCAAAGGTCAATAATCGTTGGCACTAGTTCAGCGGCTGACACAGGTTGTACGCCGCTGCCGCCGTATTCTTCTTGCTTGCTCAAAGAATTGAGAATCTCTTCGACGAGTATATCAGGGCTGCCGTCTAATGGCTATGATGTAGCAGTGATGACCCAATCTTTATGCTCCAGGTTAGCTCAAGACTTGACTGCAGGTCTAACACCACATACCCGCAGAGATATTCCAGATCCAGAGTTGGTTCACACGCACAAATGTCCACTGATTAGGCTCTCTGTCAACGCCCATATCGTCTCCCCTTTCATCCTCTCTGAGATACTTGCTCACGACCTGGCTCTCGTTCCTACAGCTTTGGTCGTTCATTGCTTCATTGTCTTCTTGGGCGAATTGGTAGTGCCATTCATAAAGAGTTGGCGAACCGTGTTGTTATTTATATTTTCCCTTATAAGTATTCAACAAGTCCTCATAATGGTCATGTCTCTGCTTCAGATCCCAGTCATCTCGGGCCAGTTACAATCCCAATGTTTACAGTGTGTAGAAGAAGAAAGGTATGGCATCTAGAAGAGGTTATTAGTCTCTGGAAACCTTGCTTAATAATCAACAAATATAGATAGCAGATACAAGCACAAATCCAGGCGGCTTCTTTGGAAGCTGATCAGAATTGGAGATCCAGTCATCGTGAATCTTCTAATCCTCTGATTCGGCAGACCTGGTCTCTTCCCCCATGGTATCTGACCCTCCGCTATCATTCTCCTCCATCTTTAGCTGTGGATGAATTTGGTTCCGTTGTCTGCTCCTCTTTTGGCTTGAGCTCTGTTGTGTCTTCCATCGGTCTGATCACAGATCGGGGTCTCATCGTTCTTGAACGAGATTCTTTGTCGGGTACTTCAACCCAGCTGTCCCTGAAGAAAGACCTGACTTTGTAGTAGTCGCGAGTGCTGTAACGTTCAAGTGACATGATTGCGGTTAGAATATCCTATCAAACAATATCAGCATGACACTGACCTATGTATTCTCAGTTCTATTCAAGAATTGTGAATAGGACACTGACATTCATCCAAACCATCTAGCTCCAGTCAGCAGCCTTTGTACGAATATTTACATTAGTTGACGGTAAGTGAACCCAGGTGAGTTTGAGGTTCCCTTTTGAGTATAGATTGCTGTTGAAACGCATTGACCTTCTTTTAGCCATGTCGAGGAGATTTCTGATGGTCCTACCCACTACTTTAGTAGGTCCTTGATCGTAAACACCTTCCTCTATCGGCCGATTTCTCCTAATTTTGCCCGATTCTCCCCTCGCTTTGAAGAATTCTACAACTGTTGCTTCGGCCTTCTCAACTATCCGTTCCGTATTTGGTCCAGGAACTGGAGGTTTGTAGTCGACTTCGTCTCTGTGAGTTTGAGATGTTTGAGCAAAAGGTGGGTCCTTAAGGATGTCCTGTAAAGTACCCAAGATGGTAGGGTGCTTCACTTCTTTGCTTGTCTCAACCCTTGACTCCTTTTTGTATTGCCTGTTGTGTCCTCCCTTTCGGGTCCCAAGGTTTGCAGTCCCTGGAGAGTTCGCTTGCGTTGAGCTTGCTGTTGTCCTTGAGTTGACTTGACTCTTTATCGGGATGGATAAATTTGCTTTGCCTCTTCTATTCACCTCGGAGATTGGATGCGCGCCTTCGCAATGCGTCACAAGGCTTTCCTATGTTAGATGGCATTGCCCCAAGCCCGTTGTTCCTTACGACGTTGCAAACTTCTCTAACTGTTTCCATATTCTTGCGTGTTCGCTGAGAGTTCGTGATGAGAATCCACATAACTTGGACAAGGAGTTCGCAAGATGGCTCGTGCTCGAGTTCATCCCTGGTAATCGATTTGGATATTGCGCATAATGCCTCATCAATCATCATACCGACGTCTTCAACACGACCAGAGTCATCGATAAGCTTGGACAAGACACACGGAAGACTTTTGTATGCCGCCCACTGGATCGGGCCCATTTATCAGACCCGGTAACCGCAATCGTGTGCTCGCTTGGCACCTCACGAAATATCAAATCCAAAAGACAAAAGGGCTTCACCACTTTGGCCGCCTCCTTAAGGACTTGAACTCTTCCACCGTTCTTCCAAAACGGCACTTCCTTAACTACCCGCTCAGAGAGCAGCCATTTCATTGCAACGTGCGGACGGTAGCCTCCAAGGGCCGAGTGGATCGGGCTTTGCTTCCAGTCTGCCCAAGAAAGTGCATCTCGTTTCATGACCTTGAGGAGCGTTTCAATCCTTGGTTTGTCCCCAACTGTCGCCGCATGATCCAGAGCTGTGTCGCCGTATTCATTCTTGACGGTTAGGTCGGCCCCATGCCGTAATAGAAGCTCCATGACAGGTACAAACCGTCTAGGCTGGGGGTCGAAACACCCGTCCTCGGGGTCTGAATCGTTGCAAGACATGTCCTCAAGTGACAGCACTTTCAGTGTCGATATTGAGTATTTCCACCCCATGCCGTAACCACTAGCGAGATGCAATGGGGTACATGGTGTACCCTTTATCGTCCATAGCATTTACATCTGCTTTTCTTTGAAGCAATAATTCAACGATAGGCCCATTACCCCCCAGACTTGCAACGTGTAAAGGAGTTCTCTGATCTTGTGCTTTGGCATCAACCTCGACCCCCGGCAGTGGGATCTCTGGTAACAAAAGACTAACGATTTCGTGCTGATCCTCGGAGCAGGCATGGTGTAATGGTGTGTATCCAGGAAAGTCTTCATAGTCAGCATCATTACCGGCTCGCGATCTAGCATCGCATTCTGCGACAGCGCGGATCAGCTCAGATGCAATCTCACAAGATCCCTGCCTGCTGGCTACATGAAGAAGAGTAAGGGAACGATCATCGGCTATTTCTAAATAACTGTCTCTCCATCCGACTTTATGTCCCAGTATTATCCTAACAATTTCCAAGTTCTTTGCTCTCGTGGCTGTCATTAAAGGAGTCCAATCCATGTAATCCTTTATGTAGAGATCTGCATTCTTCTGCAGAAGTAGAGAAACATTTTTGGCATGGCCGTACAACACGGCTGAATTGAGCGGGGTCAAGGTTTCCTTCTTATCGATGGCGTTTATATTCAGAGTATCCTCTTGGAGAAGACGCTCTACTATCTCTTCTTCGTCATCTGAACAGGCCCAGTGTAGGGGTGTCAGTCCATCATCAGAAATATTCGCGTCAGCCCCGTTTTCGAGTAGGAAATTAACGATATCCAGCTGGCCCATTTGACATGCAGAGGCGAGCAGAGTTTCTTTTTTGTTGCATAAGGCGTTGACATCTTTGATTCTTGTAAGAGGAAAATGGGCCATTTCGGTTTGTCTTCCGATGCACGCTAGATAAATAGGTTGCCGCCCGTCGAAGTCGCGTATAGTAACATCAGGTCCACCCCTGACGAGACTTTTTGCCTCTAGAGTAAGATGAAGCTCTATAGCTATGTGGAGTGCTGCTCTGCCGGATGAATCTTGTGCATCGATCTCGGATTTCTTCTCGTTGACCCAGTAATCGAAAACTGCTAAGTATTGTATCTCCTGGGCCTTGGCTATCGCGTGCAATTTCTGATGTAAGAATGGAAGGTCATTCTCACAGTCTACCTCCATCTCCATACTGTATCTTCCTCTATTCAAGGAATGGGCTACTGTGTTTGGGCCAAAGGCTTTGGTGGTTATAGAATCCTCCTGAATCCCGCCCTGATCGGTCTGGATGGGCTGACTGCCTTGAGACGTCTCGGTCATGTGGAACAAAAGTGTGGAATAAAGTAGTAACGATATGGATATAGTAGGAAATCCTTTCATATGCTGGTCTACAAGGATCTGAAACAGCTACTTGGGTTGGGCAGATGTTATACATGGCCGCTACGAGTCGCTCTTTAACCCTGACAATTCGCAACAAAAGTTCCATAGAAGGAAAACCCCGCTTCTGTTGGTACTTTATCTGCTAAATTTCGACTATATCCACATTCCTTCAGGAGTCGAGCTGCTGTTTTACCACGGTTCTCAAAGGCCTGCCTGCTTGGTGCCGATTGTATGATGCCCCCCGCAGGCCGATCATGGTACCAGACGACTGGATATGATTAGATGCTCGGCGATCCTCCTAGTCTCAAATTATACTCAGTCTTAGCGCTCATATGTTGTCAAGCCCCCTCAAGTTC
Organism: Fusarium verticillioides 7600; assembly: GCF_000149555.1. Lineage (NCBI taxonomy): Eukaryota > Fungi > Ascomycota > Sordariomycetes > Hypocreales > Nectriaceae > Fusarium > Fusarium verticillioides. The sequence goes on from NC_031684.1 coordinate 414,296, forward strand.
TGTCACTTGTATGGCCTCTACCTCCAGAAGGTTGAAGAGAAATAACGAGCTTGTCAGTAAAATGGACTTGAAGAAATCAAGTGGGGTTTCGCAAACAAGACCATGCGGATAGCCTCACCTAGGTAGCACTGCCTTATGTATCACTGCCGAATCTGATACCCGTGTCACGTAGCACATTATCAGCTCGAATAACAACTAGCTACCCCGGTCCATATGGGTATTGATGTTCTGCTCTTTTATACAATTTGTATGACTCGAACCTCGTGATCTGGCTTTCTGCCTTGGTGCATATCTTCAAATGAGCAACGATATCTCTCCAGCTGATCCGCAGGTAGACTAGCCCCGATGCTTTCCCATTTCGAAACCTGCCCAACAATCCGACATTTCCCATCTTCATTCCTCCGTATGAGAAAGAGAGTTGAAAGACCAGGAAAAACACAGATCGCATCTCCAACTTCTGCCACCGCGTCGCTATGAAGTAACTGCCCCGCTGTTCCGTCTTGTAGCACAAAGTTACTATATCCAACCAGACTCTGCTGAAAGATGGGGTCTGTAACCATTCCATAGGCGCCTTGCAACTGCTCCTCTGTCCCGAACCTTGTGCCAAGTGAGGAGAGTGGTTGATTGTGTACCATGCATACATAAACCATCATGACTCTCTGCACGATGATGGGATTTTCAGTTAAACGTTCTTCGGTGTATATGTCTGAAAGATGAAACTTGAACCACTCAGTCATGACTTCCATGCGTGTAACTCTTCTTATAGCCGCCGTCACTTTAACTATAGCTTCGTCAAACTGCAGGAGTGAACTTGGTGAGACAAGGCCAGTATCTGAATCATGCCTGACGGCCTTGGAAACAGACACACACTGGCCAAGTATAATCGTCGGCATGGTTAAAACTTTTCCATCTCCAGAAACGTTGAAGCACTTCCCCGGACTGGGGGTCAAATTAGACCTTGCCGTCCAGCTATTTCGGAGATCTGGCGTCCACGATGGGACAGCTGGAAGATTGCCAACAGTCCCTAAGTTCAATACCCGAATGTCTTGGACTTGTTCGAGAATGAACATTGTGAATTTGTAGCAGAGTTCTTCGAAAGTTTGGTTGTAGTCTGGCTGAAGGGCTGGAGGTAGAGGGTCGCAAGCCAGCAGACCAATGAGGGCATATAAGCGATCATGAGCCACCGTAGCTTCCAACTCTGTGGTCTCATTCAACAGCTTCACCATGTCAATGGCATACTGCTTCTCCTGGTCCACGATCGGTTTTGCTTCTTCTTCTGCAGCCTTCTCACTTCTGGTCTGTATGATATTCTTGTACACCAGCTCGATAGCTTTGAACCTGACTGGATTCTCTGCCATGAATGAGTAGAGAAGCTGTCCGTCCTCAGATGGATTCAACATCAAGACCCAGGTTTTGAAGAAGATCTCGTAGCCCAACTCATAAGATCCACAAAGCAAAATCGGTTGCTTCTTTGTCAAGACGGCTTCTTGAAGAATCCAGATGCGTCGGAACCATGGCCGATGACCAATAGATCTCAACGCTTTGCGGACAGACTCAACCTCGACTGCAGCCGCTTCGTCGGAACGTCCAGAGCTCATGAACGCTTTGATTTGGCCATCTTCAGTGAGGTCTTCACTGATAGAATTTGCAGGTGATTGAAAGTGCTTCAGCCCCTCGGCCAATCTGCAAACATGAATTTCCTCATCATTATCCACCGGGCCCAACCACGCCAACACACGCTCACATTGACCGTAAATCTCTGACATGCGGGGAACTTGAATCGACTTCTCAACCTGGTCGTTCTGATTGATGCAAATGGCATCTACCCAGATCATTACCTTATCACTGCCGTAGTCATTAAACACATGACGGCGATACTGATACAGAGCATTGTATAGATTCCTCGTGATGCTGAATGGCTGGTCGTTGAGAACGATAGTGGCGGGGTTTTCTCTCGCGCCCCAGACGTAAGACAAGGCCCAGAATCTTTGCGACGTGCGGGATTTAACAGTTCTGAGTTCAACGCTTATTGAGTCGGTGTCGCCAGGTTTAACGAGTAGCAATCGTAACTCATCAGATTTGAGTGGCTGGTATGGAAAGAGAGTAAAAGTGTGTACGTTCATTGCGACGTTGGTGAAGAGGGTTTGATTGCTCTCCTCCCTGTCTGCCCCGCGTGACAAGTCCCCACTGGCGTTTCACCCCTGTAATTCCAGTCTTGCTGATCAACAGGGGTGATCAGGATGATCAAGATAAGCGAAACGAAACAAGCGCTGTGATAGCCTTCACCGGCTGAAGTGCGATAAAGGTGTTTTTTGATCTCCTTATTGCGATATGACTAGATCATCACTATCTGAAAAGGGCCAATTGCCAGCGTTTGGTCTTGGCCCCGTCTTCATGTAGATTCAGTATCGTCAATGCTTCGTTATCCTGAACCTCTGTTTTCCATTGCGACCGCTCGAAAACACAAGATCTAGCAGCTCTTAGCTGCGACATTACAAAGTGAAAAGGGCTCAAATCAACGTCAACGCTATAAATATCTGGCTACCTACCAAGAATTCCCATCTCTCTTGCCATTTCTCCTTCAACATATTTCACCAACTGTCAAATCCAAAACTTGAACAAGTTTTTCTTGCCGCAAATATGAAAATTACATATGGTCTGAAAGAGACCCTGCGTACATCTCTCCACCACGTAAGTCAATTCCCCGATCTCTCCCAACGCTTCGACGTCTTGAGGGACGAACTGGAGCGTTTAGCCGAGAGACTTGCTTCTTATGGTAAGAGGGCCCCGAGAGGGACAAAGCTCACTCATGACATATACACACTGAGGACTAGAATTTTGGGACATCGTGGTGCTATGAGAAGCATCATCATCGAAATGAACAGTGCGTACAATAGAATTAACAGCAGTGGATACGTTTTTGTAGCACAGCCTATACTATCCATGCGTGATGGGGAGACACTTCATAGTCGCACACCGCAGCTGGAGGCGTTGATGGCTGTTACAGGCTATGATGCGTATTATCAACGGTTGAATGGTATGTGTAATGAGGCTATGCGCTTTTCACAAGAGGTGGATTATCTTGGAAATTGCTGTGCTTAACACCAGCGATCATGGGCTGATTCCCATGCTGGATTGGGGTCCGAGATGTAGGTCTCAGCGTAGTCTAATTAACTGCATGGCATTGCAGTACCTTAACTATCTTGAACATTCCGACCATATACATTTCCATCTGCAGTATCTTCTGAATAGACGCTGGGTGCGCTTATGTCCGCAGTGATTCCAGTCGTCTGAATATTCGAGTCAACCGCGACGAGTGACTGAACCGCAGACAAAGTATCCTGGAACTCCTTCACAGCGTTGGTGATCCCCGCCTGAATCCCTTGTTGATTCGCAATCAGAGATGTTCGAACAGTTCCATCAGCAGCAGCCATCAAAGTTGCAGCTTGTCCCAAGTTACTGCCTAGTGCCGCAAAGGTAGACTGTATCTCGTGTAATGCCACGCCAACGCTCCGCAGTCTATCGCACAAGACTCCATTCTGCATGGATAGGAGATTTACTGCACCAGCAAGAGCATAGGCTGTCTTGTTGGTATCGGTGCTCTTCTTTGCAATGTGTGCTCGGTATTTGGCCCATGCCATTCTAAAACGAGTCTGCATTGACAGAATGGGGTTTGAAGAAGATAGCCAGCCAGTAACAGGTATCCACATATAAGAAACAGCACCGTTTGCTTGCATCAGATCACGTTCCTGTACAGCTAAATGTTAGCCAAGTTCCCTATCAACTGTCATACAAGGAGTGAGATCCAGCATCAAAGACTTGCCCAGTTTGCAATGGTAACCTGAGCTTCCTTAACGCTATTGTTTAGATCGATTTGATTCATATCAAACGTCGCATCAAGTGTAACGATGTAATTGTCACCATCATTCAACCCGAATTTCTTCACAACGCTGTCAATCTCTTGTTTCATAGCCTGAACCTTGCTTGCTTGCTGCGCTGAGTCAGCCTCATGTATCCCAGACGTATGAGACTACTCACTGAAGCTATGCTGGCCGCCAAGCCCTGAATGCTGGTGGCTTTCTGGTTCGCCTGCTGACTCAGATTCAGAAGCATTTCACTGACGCTCTGAGCGAGACTTTTGAACTGAGGGCCGTTCTCCGAACCAGGCTGAGAGTATGTCTGGCTGGTTAACGTACTTATCATACTCTGCAGACTAGCTGCTCCGGCTCCAGTGAGCTGTCCGATGAGATATTGGCAAAGACTTTGCGTTTCGTCGAAAACAGTCCCTATATATCTGTTAGCCCCCTCCATAAGACAGACTACTCATTGCAATTTTACAGAAGCTCGGCAGTGCGTAAGAAGAGAATTCGTTACACGAGTTCCAAAAGTCCACTATGGCAGTTTCTGTGTCCTTCATAGCATATAAGCAGACGTGTTCTTACTTTGGAGCATGTACATACCTGGTATAGAAGAGGATCAAAGCTGTTAAATGATGGCAAAGACGCTTTGGGGTATAGAGTCTCGAAGGACGACTTGTCCGCGGGAAAGGTCATGCCAGCGACAAGGGAGACCCTCAGATCTGACAGCACGTGTTAGCTGGGGAGATTCCATCATGGTAAACAATAATTACCGAGATAGCCATAACTTTGGAGAATAAATCGAGGGCGCTTTTGGCTTGAAAAGCTTCCATCGTCTTCAATTAACAGCATTGATCTAGTCAAACTGCCTGTTGGCCTATTCAATACATTGATCAGAGCTTGTCCAACGTCGGTAGGACTCGTAGAAGTGGTGCTGGTAGACATGGTAGAACGGTGAAGGGAATCAATTTCCCCAGAGAGATTTCTATTAAAATCACATGCAGCTGACGGTATTTAAGTATCCAACGAGCTACGATCTTGCGCGCGCCTTTGGTAAATAACTCGAGGTCTAGATCAAGCCACTTGGCTTATCGTGGCTAAACTATTGAGTTCCAGATCCTATTTCGACAAGCCATATCTCATGGTAATCGGCACCTAAGCAAATAGTTCTGCAATAGTGCCATTTTGGAAGAGCAAGAAGAATTGTAGTTGGCCATCGCCACATTCTTCCCAAGTTCTCGATGTTGATGTAAACTCTTAGCCACAAGTCTCAACCACAGTCACACTCGTCCATCCGTCGAGACTCACCTTTCGGGAATGAAGCAACCTTCACGTGATCCGCCCTTAAAACCGGAAATAACAGGAAAACCCAGCACCAAGACCATGCTGTCGTCATGTGAAAATACAATTCCTCGATCTGCATTTGTTGTTGAGAATTTCCGGTGGCTCAGCCAAATTCGTAGCCCTCCTCCGCGCAATTAATTCCGCTCACACACCCCCTTCCATTGCCGAAATCCGATTATCGACTCGGTACGGGCCGTATTACGGTGTAAAACGCGCTCGCTACTGGGGAAAAAGAAACTGCCGATGGGGGGTGGATGATCACCCTTGGCGTAGCAGAAACGGTTAGACTGCTCGTCATCTGCAGTGCTGCGGCGTAATATCCCCGTGATAATCTGACGTCGATAAACTTTCGAGTATTGAAGTTAATCAGACAGTTGAGACGGCTCGGATTTTACGCTGATCTTGATAGAGTTCGTCTCGAAGTGTAGCTCCCTTCTAATGATGGAGCAAACGGGCACTTGTAGTAAGCTTATCGCCGAGTGTAATTATGTCTCACTTTTCACATCCGTTCCGCTCGGTTTTCATTTACTGGTCGCTCTCCACTCTCCTCCTGTTTCACAACCTTTCTTTTCGTCATCCCATGACTCGTCCCTTTCTCCCTTAACTCATTCCGCTCTCTGTCCGCGGAGTTTCCATGGATTGTCCATGCGCCTCAATGCTTGGCTGTCGTTGCAACAGTGGGTTACGATGGTCCGTGAGGCGTAGCCCATCTAAACAGGCAATGCTTGGCGAAAATCTCGCTTATAATCGTATACACCTATTATCCTATTGGCTCATGCACTCATGGCTAGTCCACTGCAGCGTTACATTGCAACGGAGATAATCATGGGGTTGAGCCCTTTTGAGCCGATATGATGCGTTATTTCGTTTACGCATTGTCGATGTGGTGGTATTTTCTAAAGGACTCGGTGTCTCGGGGTATCAGAAATTCGAGAGACACCAGTTGGGGTGACACAATCAAAAACACATAGTCCCAGTCACTAATCCAAGCTACATGTGCCACCTATTTTTGGCATGCTGGACTACAACGCCGTTATTCTCGTACCTACGTCGGGGCTCGCGCCTTAGAGCTCCGGTGAAATAAAGACTGAGGCCCCGTACAGAAGAGGGGCATTCTATGTCGCTCACTCTTTTGATATATACCTCATAGGTGATATAAGTATAGCATCAATGCCGTGAAGGATTCAAATCCATCATCCCACCATCGGCAGTTCTTCAAGATGTCAGCATACATCGATACGATCCTCCAGAATCCGCAATATGCGGTTCTTTCCGCAATTTCCCTTATCACAATCTTAGTCGTCAACTTTTCGTTCTTGACTAAAGACGAGAAATATCCATTTCTTATCCCCAAGAAACCTTTGGAACTAAGCGATAGGCGTGTGGTCAAGGAGTTCCTCGCCAACAGCAAGAGTCTCCTTGCAAACTCGCGAAAAGTCTATAAGGATCAGCCATACAGGGCTTACACCGAGATAGGCAAGCTACTGGTTATTCCTCCCTCGTGGGTCGAGGCCTTGAAAAGTAACCGACAACTCGACTTTCTCATGCCCACTAAAGATGTAAGGGTTGGTATTGATAGTGATGGCTCGGTGCTGATTCTGATAAGGACGCTCATCAATATATCCCCGGGTTCGACCCCTTTGGATTCGATCCTAAAATGCCGACTGTCATCAACAAGTATATTACAAAGGCCTTGAGTGAGTCTCTCTGGCTCAGCTATCCCAAACTAGTTACTGATGATCATTCTTCAGCGAGGGTAACTGGTCCTGTCTCTGAGGAATCCGCTTTAGCAATCCGCGACTGTCTCACTGACTCAAAGGGTACCTCACCGTACTGGCGCCTAGGAAGACAAATAACTAATACCTCACAGAATGGCACGGTGTTAAGCCCCAGGAAGACCTCATCCGCATCGTCTCCCGCGTATCCTCCCGAATCTTCATGGGCGAAGAGCTCTGCCGTGATGAGGAGTGGACCAGAGTCTCAAGCGAGTATACCCTTATGAGTTTTGGCTACGGCCACATTCTGCGTACATACCCCCGATGGCTTCGACCATACATCCACTGGTTCCTCCCTCAGTGCTGGGCTATCCGTGCAAAAGTGAACGAGGCGCGTCAATGCCTGAAGCCTCATATCGATCGCCGAAACGCTATCAAGCAGAAGGCACTGGCTGAAGGGAAACCGTGTCCTTTTGATGACTCTCTTGAATGGTTTGAGAGGGAGTATGAGAAGCATGATCCGGCGAAAGAGCAGATTGCTGTTTCGATCGTTGCGTACCATACCACATCCGACTTACTCGCTGAGACGCTTCTTAACCTTTGTCAGCATCCTGAGCTGTTTCAGGAGCTGAGGGAGGAGATTATCACGGTCTTGACTGCTGAAGGGGGCTTGACTAAGGGGGCGATGTACAACCTGAAGTTGATGGACAGCGTGGTCAAGGAGTCCCAAAGACTACGACCAATTCTACTCGGTGAGTCAAATTTCTAGTACTCGTCAACATCAAACCCACTAACATTCATGTCAAGGTGCATTCAGGAGAACAGCCACGGCAGATGTCACGCTTCCCAACGGCGACATGCTCAAGAAGGGCGAAAAGATCATCGGGAATATGTCGCACATGTGGGATTCCGACACTTACGACAACGCACTTACCTTCGACCCCTATCGCTTTGTAAAGATGCGTCAGACAGGCGATGACAGGAAAGCCCATCTCGTCAGCACCAGCACCGAACATCTTGGTTTCGGGCATGGTATCCACGCATGTCCTGGACGCTTCTTTGCCGCCAATGAGATCAAGATCTTGCTGTGTCATCTGTTACTCAAGTATGACTGGAAGCTGCCAGAGGGTTGCAAGCCGCAACCATATTTCTCTGGATTTAAGCTGCTTGGCGATTTTTCTTCGGATATACTGGTTCGACGTCGAACTGAGGAGTTGGACATTGATTCTCTTTCCCAATCATAGGGCGATGGTTCTTTGTCCTATGCATCAATTGAGAACACTACGGGTTGAAGTCAGGATGAGTCACTTGTATACTAGTTTCACCAAAATTGACAACATTCGTTTTATCTCACTCGCTCTTTTAAAAAGCCGCTCGTCAAATGACCGTCTCGTCCCGATTAATTATCGTATACACAATACGCGCACCGAGCCAAATACGATGCACCAATCAGAGGATGTGAAAATTCTCCGGCATAAACAGACCTCCTTAGAGGACCTAAGAGGACGAACCCTCTAAAATCGCGAAACTCTTTACCCCTACTTTCTAGCCAAAGCATAACGGGCTCTCGGGTTATTTCAGTGTGCCGAGATGCAGGATTTTCGGGCCCTGACGATGCACCCTTGTCGGCAGTTGATCTTGCGACCCGATGTACTGGCACACTACCGCAGTTGATGATATATAAAGCTGTTTTCTACCCAGTAGTTAATACGATAAATGTTATACATCAATAAGGAAAATTGTTTATTGCAAACCAGACTCGCCAAATTCTCACCACCTTTGTCTTGTTCAGACAGATCATCATGAATATCGACTACTATGGACGCATCGCGGAGAGTCTACAATTCGACAACATTCCTGTTATGATCGCCACAAGCGCATGCTTCATTATCGGCTTTCTACAATACACCTACGCCATAAGACTTCTCATCCGGGAAGGTCAAGGTCCCATACCATTCTGGATGCAAAGCTTTTACGTCGCGCACGAATTGACCTTCGTTTACCTCTTCGCCGAAGCGGCGCCCCGCTACGATTACCACTGGTTCTTCCTCTCAACCTCATTCTCACTAGCTGTCTGGGCAGGTCTCGAGATATTCTGCATGTGGTATACCATCCAGACCCCCAAAGACCGCATCGCCACTTTTTCACCCCTCTTTAGAAAACAGCCCCCTACTTCATCGATCTTGACGTACACTTTCTTTCTGCAGCTGGCTATGTTTGCAGTGGTCTGGATATTGATAGAGTTTCTCGGCGCAGGTAGCTTCATGCTCACAGGAGCGCTCACTAATGTCCTTTTGATCGTCGGGCCGACACACGAGTATCTGTCTCGTGGCTCACGCAACGGTCTCTCTATTGGGTTCTGTCTTACCAACGTGGCCTGCGTCATCTGGACATTCGCCCCGTTCAGCTTGGGGGGTTTCGTCTTACCTGAGATTTTTGATCAGCCTATCATGTATTTTGCAGGAGCCATCTTGTTTGGGTACTCGATCTGGTTGACGACTGTTGTGGCGTCTTATCCTCCCAAGACAGCTACCAAGGGACGGCCGACGCCGATTTGGTAGGGGTTTGCACAGATTTGTAACGTTGTTCAGTATATGAGCCCGATATAACTTTCAGCCTTTTTGTCATGGAGACACGGCCACGTTTTTATTTGCAGTCTTCAGCTATGCTCCATAGAATCACTCCGCTCCAGTAGTAAAAATCCCATCACTTATAAGCTGACTCAACTTCTTGTTTGTCTTGATATACCGTGCCAGATCACGTCTCTTCTCAACCAACAAATCCATCACAATCCTTCCAAACACCAGTTTTCCAGAGAAGTTCAGATGAGTGCGATCTCCCTCGATCTCATTATACTTGTCGGCATTCTCCTGTCCAATAGCGTTGACATACTTGGTGCTTGCGGTATTAAGATCAAGGTACTTAACACCAGCTTTGTTTGCAACAGCGATTGCTGCATCACGTTCGTTGCTCAGATTTTCAACGACTTTTCCGTCTTTGAAGGTACGGCGGGTAAGAGACGTAACGATAATCTACCAGAATCAGCCACTGCACCTGAATTATAAGATGGAGCTTACCGCTGTGCCTCCAGCCTCTTTAACCTCACCGACCATAACAGCAAGGTTATCCGAGTACTGCTCCAGCGTAAGAGTCTTCTGATCATTATGCCCAAATTGAATCGTGACAATAGCCTCGTGATTTTTCTTGTGGCTCTTCACGTTCTCGAGAGCAGTATCCCATAAGCCCTGGGATCGGAAAGATACAGTCGTTGCGCCGTTCTTGGCGATGTTGATACCGCCTGCGGGCTTCTTGGTGTTGTTCAGAAGGGCGTCGCCCCAGCCACCACCAGTGGCGACGGTAGAGTCACCTGTCAAGATGAAGAAGGGTGATTTCTTGGCCTCAACGCCTCCGAAGAGGGTCAGGAAGCTAGCAGCGAGGGGTAGGAACTTCATAGTCAGATAGGAATGATCACAGAACTCGGCTGACCAAATGAACAGCTCTGTCTCCTCAGTGAACTATATACCTTGATATCCGGCAAGTTTATCCAATCATCCAATTTCTTGCAGGCATTATAACAGATGAAATAATTCCGCCAATAATCGTGTCTCTACCAAAGTTTGGGGGCACGACAAGGCACCCCGGATTTCCAAAGCCTAATGCGCCTAACTCCATGTCGAGCCGTTGGGGTTAGTGCGGATCTCCACGCTCCGGTTTGCTGGGGTAGCCGATTGGCCCAGTTTACGTATCGGCAGTGCTGCTCGGGTCTTAATACCCCGAGTTCCCTTAACCATGCATGCAAATCATGTTCCCGGTCCAATCTCACCAGGATGAGGTTTTGGACACAATTTCTTGGGTCATTCGTTCTTTTATTCTTGACTTCTTGACTGGGAACTATCATCCACTACCAGCCCTAATCTCCTTTTTCTTTTCCCTTTTCACACTTCCTTAAACATTCAGCTCAGCAGCCTTGGCCTTCTGGATAGACTCCTGGTAAGGCGCAAGCTTCTTCTCCAACTTACCACCCGGCCCACAGAACTTATCGACCAACTGCGCACTGCGACCAATGTACAGCTCCGGCTTCATCATGCCATCGAGATCAGCCCAGATGGGCTTGAAGAACTCGGTCTTCTTGATTCGCTCGACGAGATCGTTGGATTTTCCGAGGCTCTGGACCTGGTGGGATGCTTCGAAGGAGAGAACGCGGATTTGCTCGTGGGCCCTGGGATGGTCAGTCGATTGTGATTGGGTTGGTGGTTGAGATGGGCTTACTCTTGTCGGGAAACACCCATTGCGACGAGGCGCATGATGATGTTCTCGGTGATCATGAAGGGGAGCTCGGCCATGATGTTGGAGTGGATCTTGAGGGGGAAGACGACGAGACCCTCTGTGACGTTCTGGAGGGTGATGGCGACGGCGTCGGCGAGGAGGAACATCTCGGGGATGTCAATTCGTCGCTAGATCTGTCAGAATGTGAAATGAACAATAGACGCTAGAATTACTCACGCAGGCGGAATCATCAAGGGATCGCTCCATCCACTGAGCGGAGTGGGTGCTCTGGTAGGTAGCGGCCTTGGACTGAAGGACTCGGGCGAGACTGGCAATACGCTCAGATCGCATAGGGTTCTGCTTGTAGGCCTAACAGATCATCAGTACGTCGACTTCAATTTCTGCTAAGTATGACTGACCATGGCGCTGCTTCCGATTTGACCCTTCTCTCGGGGCTCGCCGACTTCCTTCATGAAGGCGAGATGTCGCAGATCGGAGGCGATCTTGGTGACGGTGGTGCCGAGGCCAGTGACGGCGTTGGCGATGAGACAATCGACCTTTCGGGTGCTGGATGATGATTAGTATCACAAAGGGAGCACGTTGCATTGTCAGACTTACTATGTCTGTGTTGAGATCTGAAAACTGTTAGAAAAGCAACAGAAAAATAATAGCATGCACTTACGTCGTAGCACTCCTCAAAACCAGCCTTTTGGCAAAGCAGCTCATTGAGCTTATCACACTTGTCATGATCCCCACCGAAACTAAACCCATCAGAACTCATCCCAACACCAATGCATGACAAACTCACATCTCGAGGAAACTGGCCTGAGTACCGGTAGTTCCCTGCGCACCACGGAACTTGAGCTCAGCGCGCACGCGCTCAAACTCATTGAGATCCATCAAAAGATCCTGCGCCCAACCCGCAGCTGCATCCGTCAATACACGATTCATCCCTCAAGGGAAAAAGTGCTTACCTCGCTTGCCGACGGTGCTGATCTGAGCAGGCTGGAGATGTGTGAAGGACAGAGTTGGCTCGTTCTTCCACTCGAGGGCGAATTGCTGCAGGTTGTAGAGAACCTTGGCGAGCTTGGGGATGAGAAGATCGAGAGCATCGCGCATGAGGATGAGCTCCGTGTTGTCGGTGACGTAGCAGCTCGTCGCGCCGTAGTGGATGATACCAGCCGCAGCGGGGGCAGCTTGACCGAAAGCATGAACGTGCTATACACTCATCAGCTCAATTAAAACCGTCAATATGCCGTGGTTCTTACAGCCATGACATCCTGGTACGCTAGTCAGCTCGCTTATCCCCAGCACTTGATCAGTGCACTCACATGACGACGGATCTTCTCCTCATGACGCGCAACCTCAAAGTCATCGTCGGTGACAGTGAGATTCGCCCTCATCTGCTCGAGCGCCTCGTCGGTGATGGTGTTGATGCCGAGCTCCTTCTCGCTCTCGGCGAGGTAGAGCCATAGCTTGCGCCAGGTGGAGTGGCGGGAGCGCTGGCTGAAGAGGTGGGACAGCTCCTGGCTGCAGTAGCGGCCCGTGAGGGTTGTCTGGTAGGTATCGAAGGCGGCCATTTTGGATATCGACTGATGGTTTGATATTGTGACTAAGGCTGAGGGCGGGGAGGTCTTTTTGACGTGGGCGTGGAGAAAGAAAATTTTAGCCTTTGGCCCGGATAATTCTCTAGCCGTTTGTTGTTGTGCACTGCCAGACGCTGTCAGTGCCAGTGGTTGGAAACTGTGTTTTGTGATTGGTCAGACTTGTGCTTCAGTGGGGCAATTCCGTTAAACCGCTCATCAGCACATCAGTCCATCAGTGCATGGCAGTGCACAACAACAACAACAACAACAACAACAACAACAGCTGAATAAATCAGAATCAGTCCATTCTCACCTGACCTGGTAACATTGATGATGCTCCTATCCTCTGCTTTCTTCAATCAAGCAGCAAATACTAGGATCGCTTGCAGATCAGTACGCTGGAGACTGACTGGGTTTGACTTTGGCAGATGCCCCACTACAAACCTTGTCATTCAATGGCAGATCTCAACGAATCATACCACAAGATTCATCTTGTGACTTCTCCATGTTACTCATTCAATTTCAAGTCGCAATGCTCAATTACCTATGCTGGGGCCATATTTTTGCATTCCCGTGGTCGTTGCCAACTCTTTACCCAATGACGCTAGCGCAGCCTCATGATTCATAGCATGGATCTCATCTGGAGAGCATCATGTTGGCAGCAGCTCTCGAATGAAAACATGAGCAGCGTGGACCAGGATCAAAGGGCTCAGAGGAGCATACAGGGTCAGTAATGGAAGCACCACAAGACAGAGGAATACTCAGATAAAGTGTTTGCATCAGATTGGAATCGAAACTCGGCACTCTCCATATCTGTTAAGACCTGACTTTATATAAGGGTCTTATTATATAACTAAAGAATATATTATAATCCTGATAACTAATTAGAGCATATTATATACTAAAATAATAAGGAAATTCAGGGCTTTTAATTAGTATACTTACTTAGGTAAAATATAAAGAATTAAGTAAGTTCTATATATTAAAGTTTTTCTATAAACTTTAATAATTTCTTATTAAGGAAATATTAGTAAAAAAGTTATATAACTTAGGTTATATAATAATTATATAATAAGGATTATATATATTAGATTTTTACCTTTTAGTTAAATAATTTATAATATACTATAAGAAACTTTACTTTTCTATTTTAGCTTTATAAGCCTAGCTAAGCCTAGTGCCTTTTAAATTAAGTAAAAAGTATATTATATTTTTCTTTAAATTTTAGCAGTTTTTATAATAGTCTTTTTATTATTATTAAGGCTACCTCTTTTTAGGAATTATAATGCTTGCTTTTTTATAAAGTCTATATAAAACTCTAGATTTCCTACTTCTAGAACTTCTTCTTTTTTAAATACTTATTAACTTTTCTATTATATAATATATATTATTAAATTTAGAAAAATTTACTTTATTTAATAGATTTACTTTTATTTTATAAATCCTACTTTATACCTTATTATTTAATAGTTATAACCTTTTATTTACTTAATTCCTTTTCTTTTACTTTATTAGTTACTATAGTATATCTTACTACTTATAGTAAATTTATTAGCTATTTTATTTAAGCCTTAATAGGTTATAAGCCTAGTAATATTCTTGCTATTATAAAGAAAAAAATAAAAGATAAAGAATTTTCTTTTATTTTCTTATATATTCCTATAGAATCTTATTTTTCTATTACTATACTTATTAAAGTTATTTTTATTTTAGAAGAAAAAGAAAATATAGCTATAATTCTTTATAACTATTATTTAAAGAATAAGCTACTTCTTTTAAATCTAGATATAGAAAGGCCTATTTTTATAAGCTTTTCTATTATCTAGAATATATATTATAAGGCTAAACAGTTTAAAAAATCCTTTATAGGAATTAAAGAGTTCTCTCTTTTTAAAGGTATATAATATATCTTTATATATAACTATAACTTATAACTAATAATATTCTAGAATAGAATCTAGAATAATCTTAAGATATTATATATCTATATATTTTATACTTTAAAAAGTAAATAATTTAGTTTAAAAGGGATAAAAGATATATATATTAAAATCTTAAGGATTATATTCTCTCTTCTTTATATAATAA